>NC_045968.1:10670021-10997521 GCF_010909765.2 Amblyraja radiata | reverse complement strand
AATGAATACTATTATAACACAACCTTCTAGTATGCAGTCTGTGTATTGCGCTCAAAACCTGATGGCGTCAATAGTTGTGGGGCAGCACGGTGGTACAGCGGTAGAGTTGCTGTCTTGCAGCGCCGGAGTCCCGGGTTCGATCTTGACTGTGGGTGCTGCCTGTACGGAGTTTGCACGTTCACCCCGTGACCCTGTTGGATTGCTCATGACGCTCTGGTTTCCTCCCACACTCCAAAGACGTAGTTTGTAGGTTCATTGGCTTCAGTAAAAATTGTAAATTGCCCCATGGGTTAGTGTGCTGGGATCGCTGGTCGGCACCACCGCAGTAGGCCGAAGGACCTATTTCTGCACAGTATCTCTCAAATTAAAAACTAAAACAAAAAAAAGTTTGATTTCTGGCCTTCAATATTTTATTAATGGGTGTGCAATGAATGGTATTGCCCCTGTCCCATTTAGGAAACCTGAACGGAAACTTCTGGAGACTTTGCGCCCCACCCAAGGTTTCCGTGCGGTTCCCGGAGGTTGCAGGTGGTTGCCGGAGGTTGCAGGTACTGGAAGCAGGTAGGGAGACTGACAAAATCCTCCGGGAACCGCACGGAAACCTTGGGTGGGGCGCAAAGTCTCCAGAGGTTTCCGTTCAGGTTTCCTAAGTGGGACAGGAGCATAAGTTTCTATCACATGGTCTTGACCCGAAATGTCACCTATTCCTTCGCTCCATAGATGCCGCCTCACCCGCTGAGTTTCTCCAGCATTTTTGTCTGCCTTCGTTTTTTTCCAGCATCTGCAGTTCCTTCTTAAACAATGGTAAGTTTCTATCTTTCTCTATCGATGGCTTTCACTCCAACTCGAGGTTGAGTGGTGCCATCTGCTTCATGATGCCCTGCCACTCTCTTTCATCCCCACCTAGCATGCTAGATCTGACCAGAGAGTTGATGTAATATAATCAGGGGCTGAAACCCTAGTGTGGTGTTGGCCATCCATCATGATGCAGTTTTACTCAAGGGTAATCTGGGCGGATGAGCAGTCCCTCTCCCAGCAAGAAAGAAAGAACACAATACACAAAACAGAAATTCAACACAAAACATAAAACATCCACCACAGTGGGACCAGCACTTCCCGCAGTGATGGAAGGCACGAAGGTTCAGTCAGTCTTCCTCGTTGTATGGACCAGTGGCCGGGGCGCTGAACCCTTCGCAGTCGCTGCTACAGACGGCCTGATGTACAGGCCCTCTCGCCGGGATGATGGAAACTCCAACATCGGAACAGATCGCGACTCCCCGCGGCTTGGAAATCCTGAATCGGCCGCTTCCCACCGGAGACCGTGGCTTCACGATGCCAAGTCCACAGGCCCAGCCGTCAGGGAACCTCTTCAGGTGATCCTCGACAAAGGTCGTAGGCAGCTCCGACTTGCTATGGTCCGTGCAGCGCCCGTGGTTAGAAGCTCCACAGACCGAGCTCCATGATGTTAGAGCAGGTTCCCCGCGGTCGGAGCTCCAACACTGGCGATCCTCAGCAGAGGACCGCAGCTCCGCGATGTTGAAGTCCACGCTGCGCCTGCTGCTGAAGCTCTAAGCTCTGGGGTGTCTCCAGTCGGAAAGGCCGCACCAATCCAGTTGGTAGGCCGTGGGGGGGGGGGGGGGGGGGAGAAAAGTCGCATCTCCACTGAGGTAGGTGATGGGGAACGGTTTCCCCCATTCACCCCCGGCACCCCCGGCATAAGACACACCGAGATACACTAATACATACTTTCAGACACACTAAAAGTAACAAAAAGTGGAAAAAAACACACGAGCTGCGAGCGGGGGCTGCCAGAACAAATATACTAAATCTGCGTCCAAATATGTACTATGTTCGATGACACGGGTTGCCTGAAGCTCCCACCAGCAAGAGATAAGAAAAGATTTAAGATAGTATCACAGACTCATACACAATTACTGAAGCCAAATTAACCTACAAACCTGTACATCTTTGGATTGTGGGAGGAAACCGGAGCACCCGGGGAAAACCCACATGGTTTTAGTTTAGTTTAGTTTAGAGATACAGCGCAGAAAAAGGCCTTTCGGCCAACTGGGTCCGCGCTGACCAATGATCCCCGCACACTAACACTATCCTACACCCACTAGGGACAGTTTTCACATTTACCAAGCCTATTAGCCGACAAACCTGCACGTCTTTGGAATGTGGGAAAGAAAATGCAAACTCCGTACAGGCAGCAATTCTACCGCTGCGCCTCCATGCTGCCCTCGGCGTTTGACTCGGTTAACCGGGAGAGACTCTGGACCGCCCTCTCTCGGCTCAGACATTCACATAGTTCGGGACAGATTATTTTCCTGCAAGGGAAAATATTCATGTTTAATATACGATTCAATAATGATGAGGGGTTGCTGTGGTCAGTAAAGAGTGAGTATTTTTCTGTACATTTTAAAGAAAGATGATCGAATAGTTTAGAGTTTAAGGGTTTAGAGATGCAGCACGGAAACAGGCTATTTGGCCCACCGAGTCCGTGCTGACCTGCAATCCCCATACACTATCACTATCCGACAAACAATAGGGCCATTTTCGTCATTTTCGCCTCCGTCATTTTCGCCAACTCCAACGTGACCCCACCATTCGCCACATTTTCCCATCTCCCCCCCTGTCTGGTTTCCGCAAAGACCGCTCCCTCCGTAACTCCCTGGTCAATTTGTCCCTTCCCACCCGCACCCCCCCCCCCTCCCCGGGCACTTTCCCTTGCAACCGCAAGAGATGCTACACTTGTCACTTTATCTCCCCCCTCGACTTCATTCAAGGACCCAAACAGTTGTTCCAGGTGCGACAGAGGTTCACCAGCACCTCCTCCAACCTCATCTATTGCATCCGCTGCTCTGGATGTCAGCTGATCTACATCGGTGAGACCAAGCGTAGGCTTGGCGATTCTTTCGCCGAACACCTCCGCTTGGTTCGCATTAACCAACCTGATCTCCCTGTGGCTCAGCACTTCAACTCCCCCTTCCATTCCGAATCCGACCTTTCTGTCCTGGGCCTCCTCCATTGCCAGAGTGAGTACCACCGGAAACTGGAGGAGCAGCAACTCATATTTCGCTTGAGCAGTCTGCACCCCAGTGGCCTGAACATTGACTTCTTCAATTTCCGGTAGCTCTTGCTGTCTCCTCCCCTTCTCAGCTCCCCCTCAGCCCTCGGGCTCCTCCTCTTCCTTTCTTCTTCCTGCCCCCCCACCCCCACTCTGAAGAAGGGTTTCGGCCCGACACATTGCCTATTTCCTTCGCTCCATAGATGTTGCCGCACGCGCTGAGCTCCTCCAGCACTTTTGTCTACCTCCAATTTACAATGATACCAGACAGTTAACCTACAAACCTGTACAACTCTGACCGTTCTCCCCGAATAGTCGCGGGGAGAACGTACAAACTCTGTACAGACAGCAGCAGTAGTCAGGATTGAACCCGGGTCTCTGGTGCTGTAAGGTAACAACTCTACTGCTGCGCCACCGTGCCGCCCCGGGCTGTGAAAAGAATAGCAACAGAATGAGGTTAGACCATCCCGCAGGGGGTATTAGACTGTGAGAGTCTTCACGTACAAGGAGTGTGATAGAAAATAGATTGAATTTTGTTGAAAGCAATGTTTTGTACAGCCATATATAGCAGTACAAAATAGATCTGTTCTTGGTTTTACAATTAGGCTCACCTCGGTAGGATGCTGTCAGTCCGACTTTGGGAAGATGTGCCGTGTTAATGTTGCGGTTAAAATAAAATTAAAGTGCTGGGAAAACTCACACCGACAGGAAGCATCTGTGGAAAGAGAAACAAGAGCTAGAAGTTCAGGTTGAATACTCTTTGTTTGGCTCTTTCTTTAGATGTCGCTGAACCTGCCGAAAGATGATCAATTATCATTAAAGTCGTCAATTATCAGAAAGGATATGCTAGAAATACTGTACATAGACTATTGGCTAGTCATCGGGTCACTCAGCGTGGAAACAGGTCCTTTGGCCCAACTTGCCCACGCTGTCAAACATGTCCCATCTACACTAGTCCCACCGGCCTACATTTGGCCAATATCCCTCTGAATCTGTCGTATCCATGTACCTGTCCAATTGCTTCTTAAATGTTGTGCTAGTACCTGCCTCAACTACCTCCTCCGGCAGCACGTTCCATACACCCACCACACTTTTATATGAAGCAGCTAACCTTCAGGTTCATATTAAATCTTTCCCTCCTCACCTTAAATCCATGTACCATGTCCGGTGTGAAAAAAATTACCCCTCAGATTTCTATAAAATCTCCCCCCTTCACCTTACACCTATGCCCACTAGTTCTGAGCAAGAGCCTCTGTGCATCGGCCCGATCTATTCCTTTCATGATTTTATACACCTCTATAAGGTCTCCACTTGATCCTTCTGCACTCCAGGGAATATAGTCCCAGCCTGCTCAACCTCTCCCTACAGTCCCACGAGTCCTAGCAACATCCTTGTAAATTTTCTCTGCACCCTTTCCAACTTAATAAGGGTGGCACAGTGGCGTGGTGGTAGAGTTGTTGCCTTCCAGCGCCAGAGACCCAGGTTCGATCCTGATTACTGGTGATTGTCCGTATGTTGTTTGTACGTTCTCCCCGTGGCCCCCATGGGTTTTTTCCGAGATCGTCGGTTTCCTCCCACACTCCAAAGACGTACAGATTTGTAGGTTAATTGGCTTGGTATAAATGTAAAATGTTAAAACAAATCCTCCCTAGTGTGTGTGGGATAGTGTTAATGTGCGGGGATCGCTGGACTGCAAACTTGGTAGGCCGAAGGATTCGTTTCCACGCTGTATCTAGAAACTAAACTAAACTAAAACTAAACTAAACTAAACTAAACAAAACATCTTTCCTATAACATGGTGCCCAGAACTGACCGCAATACTCTAAATGCGGCCTCACCAACATCTTACACAACTGCAACATGACCTCCCAACGTCTAGACTACAACTGGAGAGCTGTGTACGGCTTGGGCCATCACATGACAGTGAAGACATGACATCTACAGAGGAACAGAGGAGATTTGTGAGAATACGTCTGTGCTGGAGAATTATAGTCTCCGGGGAAAGATTGACCAGGCTGGAATTGTTTTTCTTGGAAAAAAGAGGTTTTAATTAAGATGAGAGACCTTGTCAGTGTGAATTGGAGTAATCTATTTCGCTTGGCAGAGAGATTGATAACTAGGGTACGTAGGTCTAAAGCTAATCAGTAGGATTGATGGGGGAATAGTTTTTGCTGAAAGGGGTGACAAAGGTAGAAACTCACATTAAGCCCTGTAGGTGCCCAGATGAGTATTTAAAGAACTGATATGCCGCCCTTCAACTTCCTCAAAGTGGGAATACCTTGGGAAAATGTTGCGGTGAAGCAGACAAAATGTGTAGGAAGGAATTGCAGATGCTGGTTTAAAACATCTCCGCTCCCTCACCACCCCCTGTGGCCTACAGCGTGGAGTGGTGCGGCCTTTCCTGAAGACCGGCCCGGAGCTTCAAGCACGGACCAAGACCAAGATCAAGATGTCACCTGCCTGTGGCAACTTTTTGCCAGTTGCTCAACGGAAGAGGATTATTATTTACAGCTACAATCAACTCACCTGGATCAAATAAACGGCAGATATCGGTGCTGTAACGGACAAGCTGCCAGTGCGCTTGAAGGCACTAGCGATATCACGACTGCAAGCGTTCCCTCGTTCGCTGTGGAGCACCCGACCCGACTGGAAACCAAAGTTACTGTACCTGGAAGCACCGGGAAGACCTCCGCAGCCGACGGGCAGGATATCCCAGGAGCAATGGAGCTGGAGCTGCCGACTGTGAGGGAATCCCCATTCCAGCGCAGGTCCGCAGAAACAGCAGGTCCAGTAAACACAGAACCTGGGAACAACAGAGAGGCCCCCATTGTGTCCAGAAACGTGGCCGATGGGCAGGACCAGGTCAGACTGAAGTGCAGGGGACTTCGACCCCCTCTCCCCACCATCCTACTGGCCAACGTACAGTCCCTTGAAAATAAATTTGAGGACTTAAGAGCAAGGCTACTTTACCAAAGGGAGCTGAGGGAATGCTCTGTGTTCTGTTTCACAGGGACATGGCTCATCCCCAGCTCTCCAGACTCAGCGGTCCAGCCTGAAGGGTTCTCCATCCACCGTATGGCCCGTACACTGGCATCTGGGAAAGGGAGAGGAGGGGGCGTCTGCCTCATGGTCAACTCTGCGTGGTGTTCAGACGTGGCAGTACTATCCAACTCCTGCTCTCCACACCTAGAACATCTGGCGGTGAAGTGCCGCCCCTTCTACCTACCGAGGGAATTCACCTCCATCATTCTGACCGCGGTCTACATCCCACCCCAGGCTGATGTCCACCTGGCACTGGGGGAGCTGCACGCCGTGGTCAATAAGCACCAGACGTCTTACCCCGAGGCGTTTACCACCATAGCCGGGGATTTTAACAAAGCAAACCTCAAGAAATTGCTCCCTAACTTCCAGCAACATGTCTCCTGCAACCCAGATCAAACACCCTCGACCATTGCTACACCACCATTAAGGATGCCTATCGTTTTATCCCTCGCCCTCACTTTGGTAATTCCGACCATACCTACAGGCAGCAATTGAAGAGCACGACCCCCAGAGGTAAGGATAAGAGGGGTGGGGTGGGGGGGGGGGGGGTGGAGGTCTGCATCCCAACAAAAACCTTCCAAGTGTTTCCTAACCTGAAGCCTTGGATGATCCATTATATCTGCACTCCTCTGTAGTCCAGATCCTGGACATTCAGGTCTGGAGATAAAGAGGACTACAAGAATTCCAGATACGACCTTGGTAAGGCCATCAAAAAGGCCAAAAGGGACTTCTGCTCCAAGCTGGAGGATGAGACGGATGTTCGGCAGCTGTGGCAGGGCCTGAATGCAATCACCTCCTACAAGGCGAAATCAGGAGGCGGCTCAAATTTCAGCGAAACATCTCTCCCTGACGAGCTCAATTCGTTTTACGTATGCTTTGATAGGGAGAACACTGATGTGCCTTCTCGAGCCCCCATACGCTGTGATGGTATTTCAGTCACAGTCACAGAGGTCAACGTCAGAAAATCCTTCAGAGGGGTAAACCCTTGGAAAGCCCTTGACCTGATGGTATACCCGGTCGTGTTCTAAAAACCTGTGTGGACCAACTCGCTGGAGTTTTTACGGACATTTTCAACCACCCACTTCTGAGGTCTGAGGTCCCCACCTGCTTTAAAAGGGCATCAATAATACCGGTGCCCAAGAAGAGTAAGGTGACGTGCCTCAATGACAATCGGCCAATGGCACTAACGTCGGTGGTGATGAAGTGCTTTGAGAGGTTGATCATGGTGCAAATCAACTCCTACCTCGACAAAAACCTGGACCCACTGCAGTTCGCTTACCGCCACAACAGATCAATGGTGGATGCGATCTCAATGGCTCTCCACTCTGCTCTGGACCACTTGGACAACAAAAACTCATATGTCAGGCAGTTATTCATTGACTACAGCTCGGCATTTAATACAATGATCCCCTCCAAGCTGGTTACCAAGCTCTCAGATCTGGGTCTCTGTGCATCCCTCTGCAATTGGATCCTCGACTTCCTCATGCACAGACCACAGATTGTTTGTATTGGTGGAAATGTGTCAGCCTCGATAACAATCAGCACGGGAGCACCTCAAGGCTGTGTGCTCAGCCCCCTGCTGTACTCACTCTATATTCATGACTGCGTAACCGGTCATAGCGCGAACTCCATCATCAAGTTCGCCGACGACACCACTGTTGTGGGACGTATCACTGATGGGGACGAGTCAGAGTATAGAAGTGAGATTGAGCGACTGACCAAATGGTGTCAGCACAATAACCTGGCTCTCAACACCAGCAAAACTAAGGAACTGATCGTGGGCTTTGGAAGGGGTAGGATGGGGTCCCATAGTCCCGTTTATATCAACGGTGGAAAGGGTCAAGAACTTCAAATTCCTGGGCATGCACATTTCTGAAGATCTTTCCTGGTCCCAACACACTGATGCAATTATAAAGAAGGCACATCAGTGCTTCTACTTCCTGAGAAGATTACGGAGAGTCGGTATGTCAAGGAGGACTCTCTCGAACTTCTACAGGTGCACAGTAGAGAGCATGCTGACCGGTTGCATCGTGGCTTGGTTCGGCAACTCGAACGTCCAGGAGCGGAAAAGAATGCAGAAAGTTGTGACCACTGTCCAGTTCATCATCGGCTCTGACCTCCCCACATCAAAGGGATTTTTCGCAGTCGCTGCCTCAAAAAGGCTGCCAACATCATCAAGGACCCACACCATCCTGGCCACACACTCATCTCTCTGCTACCATCGGGCAGAAGGTACAGGAGGCTGAAATCTGCAACATCCAGGTTCAGGAACAGCTACTTCCCCACACACATCAGGCTGTTAAACTTGCCATCAAACAAACTCTGAACTGTAACAGCCTATTGCACTTTATCTGTTTATTTATGTGTATATTGAATTGAACTGAACTGTTCTGTATTTATGCTTACAATATTCTGTTGTGCTGCAGCAAGCAAGAATTTCATTGTCCTATCTGGGACACATGACAATAAACTCTCTTGACTTGACTTAACATCGCGGAGAAGGAATGGGAGACGTTTTGGGTCGAGACCCTTCTTCAGTCAGTATTCTTCTTTTTTTTTTTTTTTTTTTTTTAAATCAAAAATATTTATTCAAATATTAAAATAGTATTGACAATACAATAAAACAAAACACCACTATAATACAAGACGAACAAATATGCTAAGCAACTGCTAAACAATTATATTGCAATCCTTGTCAAGGATACATTCAACCCCCCTCGGTGCCCAGCGGTCCCGGAACTCCCTCAGGGTGCCCGTAGACAGGGCGTATTCCCTTTCCATCCGCACCCGGGCACGGACGTATCCCCGGAAAAGGGGCAGGCAGCCGGCTCGGGTAGAGCCCTCCAACGTCTGGTGCCTTGACTCACGGATGGCCAGCTTGGCCTCAGTCAGTATTCTTGGCAGGGATCCATTATATGTGTGCAGAATAGACATCTCTGCTCTGCATTATTGTACAAATGCCATTTGAAATGGATGCAATGTAGTAGGCAACGCCTCGCACTATTTCCAACATACATTCTTAGGAAGGAACAATGCATTGTCAGGACGTCACGGTGGCGCAGCGGTAGAGTTGCTGCCTTACAGTGCTTCAGCACCACACGGGTTCGATCCCGACTACGGGTGCTGTCTGTACGGAGTATGTACGTTTTCCCTGTGACCTGCGTGGGTTTTTCTCCGAGATCTTCTATTTCCTCCCACACTCCAAAGTCATACAGGTTTGTCAGTTAATTGGCTTGGTATGAATGTCCTTAGTGTGTGTTAATGTGCGGGGATCGCTGGTCGGTGCAGACTCGGTGGGCCGGAGGGCCTGTTTCCGCGCTGTATCTCTAAACTAAACCTAACTAAAAACTAAACTGCAGATGCTGGTTTAAACTGAAGATGGACACTTGCGGGTGGAGCACCAAGGCAAAGTCCTTGTATGTGAATACTTGGCCAATAAACTTATTCATTCATTCATTCAAAAAGCTGGAGTAACTCAACGGGTCAGGCAGCATGTTGTTTCAGAAGGAACTGCAGATGCTGGAAAATCGAAGGTACACAAAAATGCTGGAGAAACTCAGCGAGTGCATCTATGGAGCGAAGGAAATAGGCAACGTTTCGGGCCGAAACCCTTCTTCAGACTGACAGGCAGGCTCAACGGGTCAGGCAGCATCTCTGGAGGGAAGGAATAGGTGACGTCTGAAGAAGGGTCTCCACTCAAAATCACCTATTCCTTTTCTCCAGTGATGCTGCCTGACCATCTGAGTTGCTCCAGCATTTTTTTCTCTATGCATAGTTGAGGCTCCATGTAAAGCGGCCTTTTCACGGGGCGAGTTGACGCAAGATGTCACCAGAGTGAAGAGGTCGTGGTCCAGCACGAGTCTCGCACGATATAACGGGGGTAGATAAAGAGTTCCCATGGTACTCGGCATTTCTGCTATTTGTGCGAGTGACTTGTCCGTTTCCCGACCTTTCCCGTTAAATCTTGAATGAACATCGTGAACTACACGTGACACAAATGATGTAACTTTTTTTTTCACACACTATATATATCCTCCCTTGGTTGAATTGGCTCATTTGGAGACATATTTTACTGTGTATGTGGGAGACACAGATGGACTGAGCACAGTCAGGGCCGGTTTTAAGCCGATTTGACCGATTGCCCCCAATTGGGCCCCGCGCCTAATGGGGTCCCCGCACTAATGTTCCGTATTTCGTACGGAAATACGAATTCTCCTTGTTAAATAAAGATTATATTTTTTAATTCGCCATGCGGATTTTTTTTTTAAACGACAATGTATAACAACCGCTGCACGGCCATCAGACACAAACGATTTGTTAACTAGTACTGTTAGCACTTCTTAACATGAAGTTGTTAACAAGTTGTTATATCAATCTGCATCCATCCACATTCCTCAGTAAATGTTATTGTGTTTTGAATGAGTATTAATGACGCCGTGTTCCTTTGTATAAAATTCACGCGGCGTCATAAATACTTGTTTAAAACACAATTACATTTACTGAGGAATGTAGATCGATGACACATTGAGAATTTCTTTAAACTCACCATCATGAGTGAGGGCCCTGGACCGCGAGAAGGGGCTTCTTCCTGGTGGGCAGGTTAGTCATTCACCTACCGACCCACGTTGTGTCTCTCTGTGCTTTACTCTCTCTCTCCCTCCTTCTCTCTCTCCCGCTCACCATCTCGTCTCTCTCTAGCTCTCCCACTCCCTCTCTATCACCCTGTCTCCTCAGCATTCCCGGAATCATTGACGTTTAGCGGTAGACAAAAATGCTGGAGAAACCCAGCGGGTGAGGCAGCCGCCTTGACCGCTGAGTTCCTCCAGCACTCTGTGTTTTTTGTTTGGCTCTGAAGTTGAAGGTGGCTCAGCGGGACGGGCATGGGCTCTGGGGAGAGGGTTGCGTTTCTGGTCGAGACCCGTCTTCAGACAATCACAAGTACTCTCACCGACGAGAGTTCAATTCAGTCTGAAGAAGGGTCTTCTCTCCAGAGTCGCCGCGCTGCCTGTCCTGCTGAGTTACTCCAGCTTTATGTCTATATTCAATTTCAGAGAAATACAATTTCTCACGGGGGGCTTATAACGTCTCTAAACCCCTCTGGGACCCTCTGAACACCTCTAAACCCCGTCTATCCCCCCCCCCCCCCCCCCCCCCCTATTTCCCTCTACAACACTTCTGAACACTTCTAAACCTATCTGAAGCCCTCTAAACATCTCTAAACCGTTTAAACCCCTCTAAACTAGGAGGCTACAAGGTGACTTGTATAGGCTGGGTGAGTGGGCAAATGCATGGCAGATGCAGTATAATGTGGATAAATGTGAGGTTACCCACTTTGGTGGCAAAAACAGGAAAGTAGACTTTTATCTGAATGGTGGCCGATTAGGCAAAGGGGAGATGCAACGAGACCTGGGTGTCATGGTACACCAGTCATTGAAAGTAGGCATGCAGGTGCAGCAGGCAGTGAAGAAAGCGAATGGTATGTTAGCATTCATAGCAAATGATTTGAGTATAGGAGCAGGGAGGTTCTACTGCAGTTGTACAGGGTCTTGGTGAGACCACACCAGGAGTATTGCGTACAGTTTTGGTCTCCTAATCTGAGGAAATACATTCTTGCCATAGAGGGAGTACAGAGAAGGTTCACCAGACTGATTCCTGGGATGTCAGGACTTTCATATGAAGAAAGACTGGATAGACTCGGCTTGCACTCGCTAAAATTTAGAAGATTGAGGGGGATCTTATAGAAACTTACAAAATTCTTAAGGAGTTGGACAGGCTAGATGCAGGAAGATTGTTCCCGATGTTGGGGAAGTCCAGAACAAGGGGTCACAGTTTAAGGATAAAGGGGAAATCTTTTAGGACTGAGATGAGAAAAACATTTTTTACACAGAGTGGTGAATCTCTGGAATTCTCTGGCACAGAATGTAGTTGAGGCCAGTTCGTTGGCTATATTTAAGAGGGAGTTAGATGTGGCCCTTGTGGCTAAAGGAATCAGGGGGTACGGAGAGAAGGCAGGTACAGGATACTGAGTTGGATGATCAGCCATGATCATATTGAATGGCTGTGCAGGCTCGAAGGGCCAAATGGTCTACTCCCGCACCTATTGTCTATGGTTCTATGACTGCGTCCAACTGCTGTCTGGTTCGTTGATCGGTTTGCTAGATGTGAACTATTTTGGGAGAGAAAAATGCTCACGGCAGACCAAACGTGTTAAACAGAAATTGGTCAGATATTGAGCTTTACACAGTGAGAAATCATGTGAAATAATCACTGAATTTTAAATGAATGTACCTGCATGTTATACTGTTTAGTTTGGAGATACAACCAGATAGTCTGGTTGATACAACCAGATTAGTTTGGAGATACAACCAGATAGTCTGGTTGATACAACCAGATTAGTTTGGAGATACAACCAGATCCACTGAGTTCGCACCGACCCACGATTTTTGTTACAGATTTGACAATTTTGTTTGGCGGCCAATCAATCGTTGTCTCTAAGGGGGTTGCATCCAATCACCAACCAGCTTGCTTTAAAATTCCCGTCCAATCACAAATAGATCTCCTCCCGTCCAATCAGCCGCTGTCTCCAAGGGCATTGTGTCCAATCACATAATTAGCTGCTACGGTAAAGGTTGGAAGCAGCGGAGCTACTGACAGTGAAACGGGAGGGAGCGGGAGAGATTCACACAGTGTAGAATCCATCACACCCTAGTGTACAATTTCATAATATATACTAAATAACTGGGCTGACACACCTTGGCTGGGAATCTGGGGTTCACCAAAATTGTTCCCAATTGGGCCCCGCACCCCCTAAGGCCGGCCCTGAGAGTAGGGGCCCCGCCATCAGTTTTCTAATTGGGCCCCGCAATTCCTAGCACCGGCCCTGAGCACAGTACCTCGGTCTTACTGTGTGTGGGAGAGGGGGAGAAAGAGACGTACACTCACAGAGGCAGAGTCTCTCAGCCTGTGTAAGAGGGAGGGAGAGAGAGAGAGAGGCACACACAAGGTGGATGTGAAATCTCACCTGCCTGTTTCAGTGACAGACACCCGCCGTCAGTAAATGAAGACACCCCCATCTGTCTCCCCCTCCTCTCCCTCGACTCCCCCACCTTTCTCTCCCAACTCCAGTCCCGTCCCGACCCCCTGGGAAACTGAATAGAGCAACAGTCAACTGCTGCCTGTGCGCTGATATGACAATAAAGGCTACTTTACTTTACTGAGTTAAAGAGTTCCCACGGTAGACTGTAAAACTGGGACCCTGGTTCTGGACTCCCCCAACCCTTCTTCAGACAGCCTAATCGGAATTGAGTCTGAAGATGTGTCTCGTCCCGAAACATCAGCTTTTTTTCTCCAGAGATGCTGCTTGACTCGCTGAGTTACTCCAGCTTTTTGTGTCTGTCTTCGGTTTAAACCAGCATGTACAGTTCACTCCTTACACGGGTCTCTGTACAACATTGATTGGTAGCGTTCCGGACCCCTGGACCCGAGGACTCCGACCTGTATCTCTGAAAGAAGTACATGTGAAAAATTTCTCACGGACCATAAAAATGCGTAACCTTTCAGTAAAGTCCCTTTTAAAGTCCCTTTTAAAGATTATAATTATTTTCTTGAATCTCATTAACATAACTCATGAATAAGTTGATGTCCATATGCGGATGCAAATCTTTATTTTTATTTATTTTTTAAATTCAATCCCACATAAGATAATTTTTACTCACCTTCTGTCCCCTCTGTCCAGCTTCCGGGTTCACCGTTCGCAGGAGTTCCCACGGTACCCGCAAGAGTTATTACGGATATCGCACTGGCCACTACGTTCATATAATGTTGCAATACTCAACCACAAGTGTACAAGTCACTCTTGGAGAAATTCAAACTTTCTTGAATTTTCTCCCGAGTGACCAAGTTACATGATGACCTGCCGTTAGCGCTACGGTGGTCCACGGTGGTCCACGAATGCCGCACTGTTATCGCACGAGGTTCCCACGTTGTTAAACTCCGGTTAACTCTTGCGTCAAATCGCCCCGTGAAAAGGCCGCTTTACGGTTTCAGAATCATTGACAAATAAATGCACTGTGCCAGACCGATAAAATTGAGGCTGAAAATGTGGAGATCTCAGTCCCATCCCCCTTGCCCGGCAGAGCAGTCGACTGTCAGTTTTATTACTTTTGAAGAGAGACAATCGAATCATTTTCCCTGCCCTTCACATTCAGTGGTTTTATCTTTCTCCACTCTCTTTCAGCAGAGAGGGCATTATAAAAGCTTTGAAGTAAAGTTAAACTGAGGCGTGCAACTGGGTTTAACAAAATAAAACTTGATCATAGCGTCATCGAGTGACATAGTGTGGAAACAGGCCCTTCGACACAACTTGCACACACTGCCCAACATGTACCAGCTACACTAGTCCCACCTGCCTGCATTTGGTCCCTATCCCTCCAAACCTGTCCTATCCATGTACCTGTCTGACTGCTTCTTAAATGTTGTGATAGTCCCACTCTCAACTACCTCCTTTGGCAGCTTGTTCCATACACCCACCACCCTTTGTGTGAAAAAGTTACCCCTCAGATTCCTATTTTACTTCGGAGTCACGTGAGTGACTACGTGAAGAACCCTGCCAGGACGTATGCGTGTCATATCGCTACACGCATTGCAACGAGTCACAGCAGGGGGAACGACGTTCCCCTTAGCGGCAGAATTTGAAAGCCGGGAACAGCAGGTAAGGAGACTCTGCGTTCCTTCCACTTACCTTACAGGTGGAGACATGGACCAGATCCACGAAGGCTGCGAAAAAGCTGGCGGGGGAGAACCGCGGAGTTGCGGGCAGCCAGCAGCAGCAGCCAACGGCACGCCAATCTCCCGTAATGGGAACAGCTGTGCCCGACTTCGCTCCCGCACCGGCCACGGCCGGGCGGTAGAGCGAAGCAAAAAACTAACAGAGTCGTTGACTTCGATGAGTCCGACTCTGAATAGCCGCGAGCGGCCAGTGCCCGTGAGCATTGGGGCCGGTTGGAGCGGCTTCAGGAGCAGCCGCGAGCGGCCAGTGCCCGTGCGCATTGGAGCCGGTTGGAGCGACGGAGCGGGGAACAAGAGCAGCCGCGAGCGGCCAGTGCCCGTGAGCATTGGAGCCGGTTGGAGCGGCTGCAGGAACTGGAGCAGGAGCGATTTCAGGAGCAGCCGCGATGGCCAGTGCCCGTGAGCATTGGAGCCGGTTGGAGCGGCTGTTGGAGCAAGTACTCCAAAGTGACAGGCTCCGGGAGATGGAGACTAGTCACAGTGGGCAGCTAGTAAGTCCTACAGCAGTACCTCTTGTAGGGCTGCACAGTGTTTCTCCCTCATCAGAGGGGAGTACAGGGGGTCAATTCTGGGCTGACCCTGAAGAGGGGTGCAGAACATACCCCTAGTGCACATGGGGTGCAAGAAAACCTATTTGATATGGTGTCCCAGTTTATTCAACCCAACCAAACTGGCCAAAACCTGGAACCTAAAATAGCTGCAAGTATCAACTACTTGTCATTCAACCAGCTATAAGGACAGGCATTATGGACACCACAGCAAGACACTTACCACCAGGGAACTGCAAAATACTGAATGTTCCCAGTGCCAACCAGTGTATTTGAAAACATGTCAGAGCCTCAATCAGAGCCAGGGACTTGAAACTACAGAAAGTTCTGAAAGTCCTAACAGCGGGAATTACGGTTTCGCACGCACAATAAACAAAAAAGACATGACACAAGATCACCAGGATGCACTGGCTTTATTTTGCAACTACCAATATGAGTAAACAGCATTAGGAGAAGTGCCATCCAACCGGCTTTAGACCCTAATTTGCAGGCCTATGCAAACCTGGAACCTCCAAACCACCAATATTACTATTTGGAGGCAACTTATCAAAACAGATAAAAGAACTTGACGAAGAGGGTAAAACCCTGGGGCTCATTAAAGCAACGTCTAAAAACTACTTCGGCCAGAAACAGCACCCCTACGCACCACCAGTCGGCTAAGACAAACTGGTGAAAGCTCAAAGGCCAGGAACACTCAACATCGGTCTTTTTAGGACATGGCCCAGACCGGCCTTCCTGGGGAATGCGCTAACCCTCAACACCGACCCAACTACAGATCCAGACACCGGCGCCTCAACGTCCACGGAGGATGCCGAAAAAATAACAAACCTACCAATAGTAACCATGGAGGTAGGTGGGTCTGGTTCCTTACGAGGTTGGTGGGAGATTACAATTCTATCTGGATGCATGGAATAAATTAACTACCGACACTTATATTTTCAGAAGTATAGGGTTATACCATAGAATTTATACAAAAACATAATCCTCCAGTTCAGCATGTACCGAACCGAATGTTCGTGCTTACAGGCAAAGGAAAATCAAAAGCGCATGCTGAACTACAGTGGCCATATAAAAAAGGAGTAATGGAGGAAACCCAACACGTATCACAGGAATTCGTGTCCAAAATCTTTATCGTAAACAAGATGGTGGTTGCCGCATCATCATAGATTTGACTACTTTGAATACTTTCGTACTATATATTCATTACTAGATGGAAACCTTTGTAACTGCTAAGCAATTGATTTCCTAGGTTACTACATGGCAAGCATCGTTTTAAAAGATGCTTACTATACAGTACCCATTAGAAGTGACCACAGATGTTATTTAACACAATGGATCATCTGGGGTTCACCCTTAACTCAGTTCACATGTCAGTGACTTTGCCGAAAGAAAAGGTTACAGCCTTAATGGAGGTTTGCAGCAAAATCATTGACATCACAAAACCATCCATCAGACTGGTAGCAAGAATAATTGGCATAATAGTGGCTGCGTTTCCAGCCACACAAATCGGACCTTTACATTATCAAAAATTACAGAGGGCTAAAATACGAGCACTCAAAAATTATGGTGGTCATTTTGACAGACCAATGAAGCTACCAACAGAGGCCATAATGGAACTAAAATGATAACATTAGGCATTGTTCCTATCCAAACATTATCAGCTACCCGTCTATGGAACTACAAACTGATGCCGGTGCACTTGGATGGGGTGCTACCATTTCCATCTCCAGCTGTGGGGGAGATGGAATGCACAGGAGGCATCATTATTACAAACACTGGGCATAAACTACCTGGGAATGTTAAGTGCATTCCATGGCCTTAAGTCATATTGTTCTGGGTTATATCACCAGCATGTTAGACTACAAATTGACAACACCACCGTGGTAGCATATATCAACCATATGGGTGGAAACAAATCGACATTATGTGAGAATCTGGCCAACACAATTTGGCAATAGTGTATCCAGAGAGAGATATTTGGATATAGCTACCTACTTACCAGGTAAACTAAATTTAGTGGCAGACAACAGGTCACGCAAATTCAATGAAAACACTGAATGGATGTTGGATAAAAATGTATTTGCTGAAATTACAGCATGGTATGGAACACCAGATATCGACCTATTCGCATCCAGGCTCACACCAGCTATCGAATTATGTTCATGGGAATCAGAACCTGGGGCAGTGGCAACAGATGCATTTTCGCTGTATTGGGGGATTGTTTATTTATGCATTCCCTCCTTTCTGCCTCATCAGTCGGGTATTTAGGAATATACAGCAAGACTCCGCGTCTGGTATTTTGATAGTACCCGATTGGCCTACTCAACCATGGGTCCCGGTGATACTTGACATGGTATTAGAACCATGCATCACCATCAATCATAGACCTAATTTACTGGTTCATCCCGCAACAAGGGGAAGTTACCCATGCCATAATTATATAAACCTATTAATTTGTAGAGTTTGAAAGCACCTCTACTACACCTGGGACTGACGGACCGAACAGTGGATATTATTTCAGCGGCCCACAGACAGTCCACCAAAAATCAGTACTTGGTGTCATCAAGAAATGGGAAGTACTGTCACAACAATAAACATCACCCACAGATCTATGAACATCCCGTCTGTTCTGGAATTCCTGGCAAGCCTCCATTACGATGAGAGGCTCAGTCATAGTGCCATCAACTGCGCCAGAAGTGCTCTGTCAACATACCTGTCGCAAGGAACAGAGCGGCATTCTGTTGGGACACACCCTGGTAACCAAACTCATGAGGGGCATTTTAATGTTATTCCCCCAAGAACCAGGTACTCCCAAATATGGGATGTGAGCATTGTACTGACCATGTTAAGAAACTGGTCTCCAGCTACAGCTCTGTCCCTACAGAAACTGACTATGAAAACAGTCATGCTGATGGCCTTAGTCACGGCACAAAGGGTCCAGTCACTACAGAAACTAAGGCTGGACAACATGACTATTTCATCTGGAAATTTAACTTTTCACATCAATGAATTAGTCAAACAGAACAGACAGGGGTCAGCAGGCCTAAAAACAGAATTCAGGGCATACCCGACAGATGATCGTCTCTGTATTGTAACACACTTACTATTATATATGGAGTATACTAAGATCATCAGAGGGAAAGAAATGTCACTTTTAATCAGCTACAAACAGCCACTCAAAACAGTGACAGTCCAGACCATCTCTAGATGGCTCAAACAGGTCCTAATAAGGCTGGAGTAGACACTAGCATTTTAGATCTCACTCCACCAGGGCTGCAGCTACATCGGCAGCTATGAAGTTGGATGTTCCTATGGACCAAATCCTCAAGACAGCAGGATGGTCATCGGAGAAAACTTTCCAACGATTTTATAACAAACCAGTCATTGAACCTGGAACATTTGCAGAAACAATTTTAAGTTCTGTAATATAATTTACCCCATAAATAGGGGCTATAATTTGGTGTTAATATATTTATCGTTGGGTTTTCAATATCGTATTGATGTCTAATGATGTTAACACTATTCTCCCCATAATCAAGGCAGATGTGATGCATGGACTCGTTTCCACGGCATGAAATCACAGAGCTTTAAAATCTTCACGTAGTCACTCACGTGACTCCGAAGTAAAATAGTAAAATTAAACGAGAACTTACCAGTTTGAAGTTTGATCGTTATTTTATGAGGAGTAACGTTGAGGGATTACGTGCCCTCCGCTCCCACCCTTGATCATATACTCAACTGGTATCTCTTCTCTAATCTTACTATGTCTAGTCATTACAGTTATCTGTGATTTCACACCGCTGCTTTGAAGAATGACACGCATGCGTCCTGGCGGGGTTCTTCACGTAATCCCTCAACGTTACTCCTCATAAAATAATGATCAAACTTCAAACTAGTAAGTTCTCGTTTAATCTTACAGTTAAATCTTTTTCCCTTCACCTTAAACCGATGTCTCTGGTCCTCGATTCACCTACTCTGGGCAAGAGACTCTGTGCATCTACCTGATCTATTCCTCACATGATTGTCAAGGAAAGGAGTCTTTGACTATGAGATTCTGCACGGGAACAGGGCTTTTGGCCTATCGGGTCCACGATGACCAGCGATCCCTGTACACCAGCACTATCCTATATACCAGGGACAATTTAAAATGTTAACCAAAGCCAATTAACCTACACACCTGTATGTCTTTGGAATGTGGGAGGAAACCGAAGCACCCGTGGAATTACCACGTGGTCACGGGGAGAATGTATAAACTCCGTATATGAACCAAATGCCAATAAACGGGACGAGCTTAGACCGGGCATCTTGATCGGCATGGACAGGTTTGGGCGAAGGGCAAGTTTCCATGTTGTATGACTATGCTGAAGTAACCCATCGGGTCAGGCAGCATCTCTGGAGGACATGGATAGATGACGTTTCAGGACCCCTCTTCAGACTGATTGTAAACCGATCTCGATGAACAGTCAGTCAGTCAGCCAATGTCCCAAGGTGTAAAGGGAGAGTTCAAATGCTTTGGCCTAACTGCATAAACACTATCTTTAAACAAAAGGTAGATTTTAAGCTGATTAACACATGTTAACTGTAAGCAATTTGGCAGACAAATAATAGAGCCTTGTTCCAGGCAATCTGCCAATTACCACCCATCCCTGGATCCAGTGCTTCGTAACATTATCAGATGTGTCTGTCAGTTCTCAGTTAATTATATCCAAATTAGCCTCGATGATGTGAATTAGATGTCCACACATCTTGCAGTATTTACACACCAACAGCATCCTGTTCTCTACCAGTCCATGATAAATGGACATCCAGGGAGCAATGCATGCGCTGTTTATACAAGTCACTTACAGAGCACTGACATCAGACCCACAACACCCGCAGACTAACCTCTTCTCGACTGGAGGATGAAACTGCATTGACGTATTCTGTTCATCCAGAATGATGGATAACGGCACCACCTAGATATTGTGTCTGAAGGAACTGCAGATGCTGGTTTACACCGAAGATAGACAAAAAAAAGCTGGAGTAACTCGGCGGGACAGGCAGCATCTTTGGATAGAAGGAAACGGTGACGTTTCAGGTAGAGACCCTTCTTCAGAGATTGTGTCCTATGAATCTGATTGAGTTTTTTTGAAGAAGTAATCAGAAAGCTGTAGATGTTGTCCACGTGGATTTCAGCAAGACATTTGATAGGGTTCCACGTGGTAGGCTGCTCTGGAGGGTTCGATCGCTTGGGATCCAGAGAGAGCTAGCTGAGTGGATAGAGAATTGAGTAGGAAGGAACTGAAGATTCTAGTTTACACTGTAAATAGACACAAAATGCTGGAGTAACTCAGCAGGGCAAGCAGCATCTCTGGAGAGAAGGAATGGGTGACGTTTCTTCAGACTGAGAGTCAGGGCAGAGGGAGACACAGAGATAAGGAAGGGTAAGGTGTGAAAACGAGACATCAACAGAGATGAGGCTCAAGGGAAATGTAGATTAGATCATTGTTGGCTAGGAGAAGGTGACAAAAAAGCAAACAGAGATAAAATGTAATCGGGGACAGTCGGACTGGTCGGAGAACTGGGAAGGCAGAGGGATGGAGAGAGGGGGAAAGCAAGGGTTACTTGAAGTTAGAGAAGTCAATGTTCATACCATTGGGTTGTAAGCTACCCGAGCGAAATATGAGGTGCTGTTCCTCCAATTTGCTCTGGGCTTCACTCTGGCAGTGGAGGAGGCCCAGGACAGAAAGATCAGTGTGGGAATGGGAGGGGGAGTTAAAGTGTTGAGCAACCAGGAGATCAGTTAGGTTTAGGCGGACTGAACGGAGGTGTTCAGTGAAACGATCGGCGAGCCTGTATATAGGAGTCCACACAGCGGATAGAACAGCGGATACAGTAGATGAGATTGGTAGACGAGGATATTGTCAGGACTCGAGGGCCTAAGTTGTAGGGGGAGGTTGGGCAGGCTAGGACTTTATTCTTTGGAGTGCAGGAGAATAAGGGGTGATCTTATAGAGGTGTATAGGATAAGGGGAACAGATAGGGTGAATGCACAGTATTTTACCCAGAGTAGTGGAATCAAGAACCAGAGGACATAGATTTAAGATGAGGGAGGAAATATAGGTGGGTTTATGAAACGAGCTGCCAGAGGAGGTAGTTGCGGCAGGTACTATAACAACATTTAAAATAAATCGGGACAGGTACAGCTGTTCCTCGACTTAGGATGGGGTTACATTCTGATAAACCCATCGTAAATCGAAAATATCGCAAGTCGAAAACGCATTGCGATACATTGCGATCACGTGACCGGTGATGACGTGCGGCTCACTGCCGTGACCGAGTGTTTGCCGATCGTAAAGTCGAAATATCGCAAGTCGACGCATCGTAAATCGGCGAGCATGTGTACATGGACAGGAAAGGTTTGGAGGGGTATGGGCCAAATGTGGGCAGGTGGGACTAGCGGAAACGGGGAATCTTGGCCGAAGGGCCTGTTTCCTTACTGGATGTTGGGTCTATAACTGGGACAGATATGAAGCCAAGAGTTGGGGGGGGAGGTGACTCCAAAGAATTTTACAATGGAAACTGAACACATAGAGGAAGTGAAGTGGAGATATTGGGATCACAAATAACTAAAGGCAGAAGATTACAATAAGAGGCAAGGATTGCTCCTAGCTTGTACTCTAACCACCAACTTCATTCCTGCCTGCTACCATTTCTGGCCACACTGCTCCCCTGTTAATGGATCCCGCTCATTGTTGGTAATCTACATTCATAGAACACTGCAACATTTCTCAAGAGAATAAAACTCGTTGGAGCTTAAATTAATATTTAAAGGCAACCAAGGAAAGAAAAAGGAGGATAAGCAAAGACAAAGCAAATTATTATATTACTTTTTCACGGACAAACCAAAAGGTTAAGAACATCCAACATAGAATAGTACAGCACAGGAACAGGCCCTTCGGCCCACAAAGTATGTGCCAAACTTGATGCCAAGATCAACTCTTATCTCCCTACACATAATCCATATCCCTCCATTCCTTGCACATTCATGCATTTATCCAAAAGTCTAAAATGCTACTGTCCTATCCGCTTTTACCACCATCTGCCCTGCGTCCAGGCACTCACCATCCTTGGGTCTACAAAGAAACTTGCCCCGCACATCTCCTTTAAACTTTACCCCTTGCTTTAATGCTAAGTCCTCTAGCCTTTGGCATTTCCACCCCGGTAACAGCCCGGTAGAAGAATCATATCCACATTAACTCTGTAATCATGGAACATTGAACAGTACAGCACAGGAACAGGCCCTTCGGCCCACAGTGTCCGTACTGAACATGATCCCGAGACCAACTCTTATCTCGTTGCACATAATCCATATCCAAGTGCCTTATCACGTATCATCTATACACTGTAAATGGATCGATTGTAATCAGGTACTGTCTCTCCGCTGACTGGTTAGCATGCAACAAAAGCTTTTCACAGTACCTGGGCATAAGTGACAATAAACCAGACTGAACTGAACTTCAGTCTTTTAAATGTCTATGATTAATTATCAAGTTCAAGTGAGTTTATTGTCATGTGTCCCTGATAGGGCAATGAAATTCTTGCTTTGCTTCAGCACACAGAACATAGAATTACACAGAATTAATATTCTAGTGTAAGACAAAAAAAATTGTCAGCAGCATTCAAGTGAAAAAATTGTTTAAGACACAACATAGTGAGCAAGTTGACATTCTGACTGGGACCCAAATGTAATATGTAGGAAGGAACTGCAGGTGCTGGTTTAAACCGAAGGTAGACACAAAATGCTAGAGTAACTCAGCGGGACAGGCAGCGTCTCTGGTGAGAAGGAAAGGGTGACGTTTCGGGTCGAGAACCTTCTTCAGACTGAAGGTCACGGGAAAGAACTAGAGTTCACAGCCTCAGAATTAAAGGACGTACCTTTAGGAAGGAGATGAGGAGAAATGTCTTTAGTCAGATGGTGGTGAATCTGCGGAATTCTTTGCCACAGAAAGCTGTGGAGGACAAGTCTGTGGATATTTTTTTCAGACCAAATGCAATATTCTATTCAGAAAACATTTCTAACAGTAGCAGTAAAGGTATAACAGAAGAGGGCAGCCATGGGCCGGTGAGCTGCAGTTACTGGCCCATTAATTTGCTAATATTACCAATTAGATGTTTGTTTTGTTCTGGGAAAGACATATAATAATCATTGTAGCTGGGGGCAAAAGCAGAGTGCTTCACTATCCATTTGCATTAAGATGACAAGACAGGGCGGCACGGTGGCACAATGGTAGAGTTGCTGCCTTACAGCGCCAGAGACCTGGGTTCGATCCTGACTACTGGTGCTGTCCATATGTTCTCCCCATGACCCATGTGAGTTTCCTCCGGGTGCTCTGGTTTCCTTCCACATCCCAAAGACGTACAGGTTTGTAGGTTAATTGGCTTCTGTAAATTGTCCCCAGTGTGTGTAGTGTTAATGTGCGGGGATCGCTGGTCGGTGCGGACTCGGTGGGCCAAAGGTCCTGTTTCCGTGCTGTATAGCTAAACTGAACTAAACGACGGATTTGCAAGTCCCAGGTCCATGTGACATGAAGATGAGGTGAATCCCGCGTTCAAAAGCGTAAACCATTGAACTAAAATTAAAAGTACCAATTATAGGAGATAAAGAGAATAAAATCACACGTACCTACCTGATCTCCCGGTTGCTCAACACTTTAACTCCCCCCTCCCATTCTCACACTGATCTTTCTGTTCTGGGCCTCCTCCACTGTCAGAATGAGGCCCAGCATAAATTGGAGGAACAGCACCTCACATTTCACTTGGGTAGCTTACATCCCAGCGGTATGAACATTGACTTCTCTAACTTCAAGTAGCCCTTGCTTTCCCTCGCTCTCCATTCCCTCCCCCTTCCCAATTCTCCAACCAGTCTTACTGTCTCCGACTACATTTTATATCCACCGCCCACTCCCCTGACATCAGTCTGAAGGGTCTCGACCCGAAAATTCACCCATTCCTTCTCTCCAGAGATGCTGCCTGTCCCGCTGAGTTACTCCAGCATTTGTAGTTCCTTCCTGCACAAAGATCATATGAATAATGAATAATAATAATGAATAATGAATAAGTTTATTGGCCAAGTATTCACATACAAGGAATTTGCTTTGGTGCTCCGCCCGCAAGTGACAACATAACATACAGTGACAGCTAGGAATGACACATAAAACATTAAACATTAATAATAAAACATTATTGATTAAACATGTGAATTAAATAAAATACCAGAGCAAAAGGAGGCTACAGGTTTTTGGCTATTGAGTAGAGCTACTACTCGTGGAAAAAAACCTGTTTTTACGTCTGGCTGTGGCAGCTTTGACAGTCCGGAGTCGCCTTCCAGAGGGAAGTGATTCAAAGAGTTTGTGGCCACGGTGAGAAGGGTTAGAGATGATCTTGCCCGCTCGCTTCCTGGCCCTTGCAGTGTACAGTTCGTCAATGGAGGGAAGGTTGCAGCCAATAATCTTCTCAGCAGATCGGACGTTTGGAGTTTAACATCACCTGCTGGCGAGAACAAGCTTTAGATTGGAGACGAGGAGAAATATCTTTAGTCAGAGGGTGGTGAAAGGCTTGGATAGAGTGGATGTGGAGAGGATGTTTCCACTAGTGGGAGAGTCTAGGACCAGAGGTCATAGCCTCAGAATTAAAGGATGTTCCTTTAGGAAGGAAATGAGGAGGAATTTCTTCATTAAATAGGGTGGTGAATCTGTGAAATTCTTTGCCACAGAAGGCTGCGGAGGCCAAGGCAATGGATGTTTTTAAGGTGGCGATCGATACATTCTAGATTAGTACGGGTGTCAGGGGTTAGTGGGAGAATGGGGTGGAGAGGGAAAGATAGATCAGCCATGATTGAATTGCGGAGTTGACTTGATGGGCTGAATGGCCTAATTCTTCTCCTATCACATGAACTTATGAACCAACCCTCCTCCCCCCTCACCTACACAATCTAAGACTAGTCAGGGTCCCAACCGGCCACATTGTCTACCTTTGTCCTCCAGAGATGATGCCTGGCCTGCTGCGTGTTCTATGCACGATTCCATCATCTGAAGTTCCTCCCTCGTGTCTAAGACTTCGAACATTACAGCAGAACACCAGACCCTTCGGCCCCTCATGTTGGTGCAAGGAATTTTGTCCCTGCGCCAGCCATCTTTTCAAACTCTCCACTCAATCAGTCTGATGAAGGGTGCTGATCAGAAATGTAATCTGTCTATTCCCACCACAGATGCTGCTTGACCGTTCCGGGTCAGGCCAGGTTTAGTTTAGAGATGCAGCACGGAAACAGGCCTTTCGGCCCACTGAGTCTACGCCGACCAGCGATCCCCGCGCACTAACACTGTCCTACGCACACTAGGGCCAATTTACATTTACACCAAGCCAATTAACCTTCAAACCTGTACATCTTTGGAGTGTAGGAGGAAACCGAAAACCTCGCAGAAAACCCCCGCGGTCGTGGGGAAAACGTGCAAACTCCACGCAGACAGCACCCGTAGTCAGGATCGAACCCGGGGTCTCTGGCGCTGTGAATCAGCAACTCTACCACTGCGCCACCGTGCCACCCAAGGTCTGAAGAAGGGTCCCGACCCGAAATGCCACCCATTCTTTTTCTCCAGAGATGCTGCCTGAGCCGCTGAATGACTTCAGCACATTTTAGTCAGATACGTTCACAACTCATCAAGGAGCATATTTTATCTTCTGTTGGTTTGAGATCTATGATATAGCATTGCATCTTTCCTGTGATGTTAGCTTTGCCCAGAGCAAGAAAGCATGCTGTTACGGAATTACAATCCGCCTCTGGATATCCAGCAGCATATTTCAATTCAATCCAATTCAATAGCTCTTTATTGCCATTCAAACAAGCAAGGTTTGAACGAAATTTCGTTCCTGCAGTCATAACAGCAAAAAGACCAAGACCCACAATTAACACAGTTCCACATAAACATCCATCACAGTGAATCTCCAAACACCTCCTCACTATGATGGAAGGCAAAAGTCTTATCTCTTCCCTGTCCTTTGGTCTTCTCCCACCGTCAGGCAGCCAAACCGCAACGTCAAGGCGACCGGGGGCTCCCGATGTTAAAGCCCCCGGCGAGCGATGGTAAGTCCCGCGGCCGTTTAAGCCGCGCCGGGCGATGCTCTAGGCTGATTTAAACCCCTCGATTCGGGCGGGCGAAGTTGCCATTGCGGGAGCTCCCCGAAAATCGGTCTCCCACCAGGGACCTGCGAGCTGCCGACTCCACCGTCCACAGGGCCCGCTGCCGGAGCAACGGAGCTCCGAAGTCGGGTTGCAGCCGCAGTCGCAGCGCCGCCACAGCTCCGAAGTCAGCCAGCTCCGCGATGGTAAGTCCGCAGGCTGTACGACTGGAGCCCTCAGGTCGATTCCGGTTGGAGGCCGCCAGCTCCGCGATGTTAGGCCCCAACGACAACGGAGACACGATAAAGGATAAATAAACCAAAAACACACTCCTAACAGGACAAAAAAAAAGAGAAAAGACAGACGGACTGCAGGCGAGCCGCTGCCACAAGGCGCTGCCGGAAACGAGAGCAGATACCTGAGGGGTTACAATTTTTCAGATGTCGCGGGGTGAAGCCTGTATGGTTGTGAGAAGTCGCCCAAAGAGTCGTACCTTGTTCTGGTCGCCGCTGGATTTTCAACATGTTGAAAATTTCCGCCGACCTGCAACGACCTATGACGGGTGCCGGCAGTCGCCGAAAAAGTCGCGTAAGTGGGACAGGCCCATTAGACTAGGTCATTCTGAAAATCCAGTCAAATGGTCTGAGAAAAACGCATCCATCTTGTGCTCGACAGTGGAGGAGAAGATGATTGTTGAAGGATGTACCAAGCTTCAAACCAAACACACCGGCAGCTATTCAAATACCAGGATCAACAGTTTTTCAAGGTCTTTTCTTGTTAATGTTGGCTTTGCGGCGTGGTCTGGAATATCTGATGTTTCTCAGGCTTAGACATAATAAAAAATTAATTTCACGAATCAATGTTGTCGACCTTACATGAATATGGATCGCAGGATGGATCTGAACACTCAGCGCTTTTTTCCAAGTTAACATTCTCACAGCGAACATTTTAATGGATTGTCACAGTGATCATATCCAGAGAAAAAACCCTGTTAATTGGTGTACATGTTTAGTTTAGAGATAATGTGCGGAAACAGGCCTTTCGGCCCACTGAATCCATGCTGACCAGCGATCCCCGCACATTAACACTGTCCTACACACACACATTGGCGACAATTTTCATTTTTACCAAGCCATTTAACCTTCAAACCTGTAATGTCTTTGGATTGTGGGAGGAAACTGAAGATCTCGGAGAAAACCCACGCAGGTCACGGGAAGGAGGTACAAATTCCGTGCAGACAAGCGCCCGTAGTCAGGATCGAACCAGGGCTTCTGGCGCTGTGAGGCAGCAACTCTACCACTGCTCCACCGTGCCGCCCACACATATGAATGTTTCAGTGCCACTGTATAGGAGAGTCGACTGTCTATTCAGGAAAAATGTGGCTAGTGACCGCTCAGAGGGTCTTGGAGTGATACAGCGTGAAAACGGGCCCTGTTGTCCAATTCACCCACACCAGCCAACATGTCCCAGCTACACTAGTCCCACCTGCCTGCATTTGGACCATATCCCTCTAAACCTGTCCTATCCATATACCTGTCCAATTGTTTCTTAAACTTTGTCATAGTACCTGCCTCAGCTACCTCCTCTGGCAGCTCATTTAATACACCCCACACCCTTTGTGTGAAAATGTCACTCCTCAGATTTCTATTTCCCCCTTTCCCCCTTCACCTTAAACCTATGTCGTCTGGTTCTCGATTCCCCTACTCTGGGCATGAGACTCTGTGCATCTACCCGATCCATACCTCTCATGATCTTATACACCTCTATAAGATCACGCCCCTCATCCTCCTGTGCTCCATGGAATAGAGTCCCAGCCTGCTCAACTTCTCCCTATAGCTCACACCCTCGAGTCCTTGTAACCTCCTTGTAAATCATCTCAGTACTTTTTCCAACTTGACAACATGTATCCTGTAACATGATGCAGAAAACTGAACACAAATCTCTAAATGCGGTCTCACCAACATCTTATATAACTGAAACATGACCTCCCAGCCTCTATACTTCATGACTGATGAAGGCCAATGCGCCAAAAGCCTTTTTGACCACCCTATATACTTGTTACAAGATTAGTTTAGTTTAGTTTAGTTTAGAGATACAATGCGGCAACAGGCCCTTCGGCCCAACGAGTCCGCACCGACCAGCGATCCCTACACAGGGGGGACAATTTACAATTTTACCAAGTCAATTGAAAACTACAAGCCTGTACGTCGTTTGGAGTTTGGGAGGAAACCAGAGCACCCAGAGGAAACCCACGCAGGTCACGGGAAGAATGTAAAACTCCGCACAGACAGCACCCGTAGTCAGGATCGAACCCAGGTCTCTGGCGCTGTAAGGCAGCAACACTACTGCTGCACCGACGTGGTGAAACATTCACAGAGAAATTTATACCCAGTCAGTCGTATAATTTAGACGTAGTTGAGAGATAAACTGCACTTGCAAAATGTGATGTCAATAGAGTCAACAGAACTGAATTTTGGATGTAGGATTGAAGGCTCCGCTACTAAATCACACTAATGATTGAGGGTGCATTTCATCATCTGTGATGCTTGAAGAATTTTCTTTTAATGCCGTTTTTTGGAAAAAAAAATTTCACAGAGACAGTATATTAAATGAAAACTTTAAAGTTTGATGCAAGATTAAACATTTTCTTTTGTTCAAAATTGATTTATCTCTGGAATTCAACCACAATGAACTTAGGAACACGTCCCAAAATTACAAACTGAGGGATGTCATTTAACACCTGGAGAGTGATTTGATTTTGAACATGCTTTGAGGATTCACTTAAGATAGACACAAACAGCTGGAGTAACTCGGCGGGTCAGGCAGCATCTCTGGAGAAAAGGAATGGGTGACGTTTCGTAGTCGAGACCCTTCTTCAGACTGAGAGTCAGTGGAAAGGGAAACAAAAAATATAGACCATGATGTAGAGAGATATAGGACAAATAAATGAAAGATATGCGAAAAAGCAACGATGACAATGGAAACAGGCCACTGTCAGCTGTGAGCTAGGTGAAAATGAGTTACAGCTAATGAGACTCAACAAGATGACTAGAGTCACTTTCTGTCTTCAGTGACATGAATGAAGGCAAGACCACAGATTTGAGTCAAATTCAGATGAATCTTATTGAAAGCTGATTGCTAATACTTAACGATTATATTCTAGTTCATACCTTGCACTATAATAAGCATTCTTTAATTGACTGTGTAGCTTGTGGTAGTCTTCACAAACTTACTACCACAAGTAAAGAAGGTAGACAAAAATGCTGGAGAAACTCAGTGGGTGAGGCAGCATCTATGGAGCGAAGGAATGGGTGACGTTTGACCCTTCTTCAGACTGAAGTCTGAAGACAGAGTCTGAGGAAGGGTCTCGACCCGAAGCGTCACCCGTTCCTTCGCTCCATAGATGCTGCCTCACCCGCTGAGTTTCTCCAGGATTTTTGTCTACCTTCGATTGTTCCAGCACTGCAGTTCCTTCTTAAACACCACAGGTAAATATGTCACTGTATGATTCTAGTTAAATTAGTTTAGTTTAGTTTATTGTCACGTGTACCGAGGTACAGTGAAAAGCTTTTGTTGCGTGCTATCTAGTCAGCAAAAAGACAACACATGATTACAATCGAGGCATTTACAGTGTATAGATCCATGATAAGGGTTATAACGTTTAGTGCAAGGTAAAACCAGCAAAGTCCAATCAAGGATAGTCCGAGGGTCACTAATGAGGTAGATAGTAGTTTAACACTGCTCTCTGGTTGTGGTAGGATGATTCAGTTGCCTGATAACAGCTTGGAAGAAACTATCCCTGAATCTGGAGGTGTGCGTTTTCATACTTCTGTACCTTTTGCCCGATGGGAGAGCGTGAGGTATAAATGGGAAGGAGGTTGGTTTGTGTCATGGTCTGGGCTGCCTTCAGTAATGCCCCTGTCCCACTTAGGAAACCTGAACTGAAACCTCTGGTGACCTTGCGCCCCACCCAAGGTTTCCGTGAGGTTTCCTAATGTTTCCACTCTCACTCTCCCTAATGGTCGAACGAGGCTTCTTCTAAGGTATACAAAAATGCTGGAGAAACTCAGCGGGTGCAGCAGCATCTATGGAGCGAAGGAAATAGGTGACGTTTCGGGCCGAAACCCTTCTTCAGACTGATGGTGCTTCTATGTTCCATCCGCTATCACCAAAATCCATTATAATGAGGGTTTATTGCATGTCAAAGAAGGGTCTCGACCCGAAACGTCACCCATTCCTTTACTCCAGAGACGCTGCCTGTCCCGCTGAGTTACTCCACTATTTTGTTTCCATCTTCGGCTTAAACCAGCATCTGCAGTTCCTTCCTACACATTACTGTTCCCACATCCTAGAAGTGGGAGATTGTAATTCTGTCCAGAATTTAGGGTGGCACGGTGGCGCAACGGTAGAGTTGCTGCCTTACAGCGCCAGAGACCCGGGTTCGATGCTGACTAGGGATGCTGTCTGTACAGAGTTGGTACGTTCTCCACGTGACCTGCGTGGGTTTTCTCCGGGTGCTGGGGTTTCCTCCCACACTCCAAACGTTTGTGGGTTAATTGGCTTGGTATAAATGTTTATTGTGTACAATAGCATGAGTGTTTCTGGTCGGCATGGACTCAATAGGCCGAAGGGCCTGTTTCCATGCTGTATCTAAACTAAACAAAACTAAACTAAACTAAACTAAAAATTCAAGTGTTTGGCAAAAAAGGATGTCAGACACATAGGCTCTGAAGTTAACTTGCTGGGATATTGTCTATAATGTCCTCATAAATGCATGAAAGCATAGTGTGAACCTTGTCAAATAGGCAGTATTGTATTACAAAGGCAATGCAGTTTAAGCTATTTACGTGTTGCGACTTTAATGTTCTCAATATCCCAGACTGTCCGTGACAATGTTAATTTTCTGCCCAGCAATCACCCCGCATCCTCCCCTGCTCAGTAAGATCACGATCAGATCACATGTATGGAGGTGGTAAACATATCCACGCTTAAAGGAGCTCTATATTGCTCTCTTTTTTCAAGAAAAATCCTACAGCGATATAATCGTAACTTCTCAATACACACAGTTAAGGCAACATAAATCTAATCTTAGTTTAGTTTGGAGATACAGAGCGGAAACAGCCCCTCCGGCCCACCGAGTCCGCGCCGACCAGCGATCCCCGCACATGAACACGATCCTACACACACACACACACACTAGGGACAATTTACATTTATACCAAGCCAATTAACCTACAAACCTGTGCGGGTTTGGAGTGTGGGAGGATATCGATGATCTGGGAGAAAACCCATGCAGGTCATGGGGAGAACGTACAAACTCCGTACAGACAGCACCCGTAGTCGGGATCGAACCCGAGTCGATGGCGCTGTAAGGGCTGTAAGGCAGTAACTCTACCGCTGTGACATCGTGCCACCCAGTAATTGCACTCTGGTAACTGAATCTTGGAGTCTTCCTCATCTCACAGATTCGGGTGTCGAGTACACTTTTTGGACTTTGTGGAGTCAAAATCAAAGCCAAAGTCAATTTTATTCATCACATGCACCCGAAGGTGCAGTGAAATGAATTTGCCAGCAGCGATACACTTAAATAAAGAACACACAATACACAATAGAATTTAACACAAACATCCACCACTCTTCATTCGTCACTGTGGTGGAAGGAAATAAATTTCAGTCAGTCCTCCTCCTTTGTTCATCCGTGGTCACAAGGAACTGCAGATGCTAGAATCTCGAGCCAAAACACAAAGTGCTGGAGTAACTCAGCGGGTCGGGCAGCATCTGTGGAGGGAATGGACTGGCGACGTTTTGGGTTCGGGCACTTCCCAGTCCGAAGCTGGTCCTGACCTGAAACATCATCTGTTCATTCCCTCCCAAGATACTGCCTTACATGCCGAGTTCAGCCAACCCTTATCCAAGTTTATCAGTTGAAATGTCACCCATTCCTTCTCCCCAGAGATGCTGCCTGACCCGCTGAGTTACTCCAGCATTTTGTGTCTATCTTCGGTTTAAGCCAGCATCTGCAGTTCCTTCCTACACATCTCGACATTTAACTGCATGGAAATCTAGCTAATAGAGATAGTGAGGAATTTGAGTTTGAGGGAGGGTCTCGACCCGAAACGTCGCCTATTTCCTTCGCTCCATAGATGCTGCCTCACCCGCTGAGTTTCTACAGCATTTCTGGCTACCTGTCAGAAACAAATTGTATTTTTGCTCCATGGCACCACCAGGAGGTCAGTGTTGGAACGTCTAGAGGGCGCAGCAGATACACTGTGAGCAGATACACCCTGGGGGATACAAGAGACTGCAGGCGCTGGAATCCTGAGCAGAAAAACAACAGAGTGCTGGAGGAATTTCAACGTGTCAGGCAGCATCTATGGTGGGAGCGGACAGACGACGTTTTGGGTTGGGACCCTGCTTCAGACTGATGGGAGTAGTGGGGAGCAAGCTGGATGAGAGAGGCTGGGGTGGGCCCAAAAGCTGACAAGTGATAGGTGGAGGATCTGAAGAAAGGCTCCTGACCCAAAACGCCACCTATCCACATTCTCCACAGATGCTGCCTGACCCGCTGAGTGGCTCTTTTATTCTTCATGAGAGATGAATACAGGTGGTTGGGGGGGGGGGGGGGGGATGAGGGGGTGTTTGGGGGTGAGGGGGGGGAGTGAGCAGTGCGGAAGAATGTGAGTGGAGGGGGATAATTGCCTGCCGGCTGGAGATAAAGAGGACGGTTGGAGCTCTAGAAGTCTTAAGACAACGTCTGTGGAAAGAGAAACGTCTATAACAGCTCAGGTCCAGGACTCTTGTAGGAACTGGGAAAGTGAGATAGCAATTCTCTTTCTACAGATGGTACCAAACTTGCAGAATCTTTCCAGCATTTTTTGTTTGTATATATTTATATACACACACACTCACACATATATAAACATATATCCATATACACACTCACACATAAACATATACACGCACACATACATATATACACACACACACACACACATATATATGCATAATTATATTGGAATAGGAATAGGAATACTTTATTGTCCCATGTGACGAGGCTCAGTGAGATTCTTTGCTTGCGTACACAATGTATACAAATAGCGGCCACCTACGGTGCTGACAACGTTACAAAGCACTCCGGCTCCCCCTCCCCCACGCCGGCTCCTCCATTGCTCTTCCCCTCCCCCCCATGGTGGTACTCCACGCTCTCATCAACCGTCGACCGCGGGTCGACCCGCGAGGCATCACCTCCGCCGAGGCCCCATCGTCGCGGGTCTTCACCGCAGCCGCCGCCAACGCCTCACTGCTGTTCACGTCCCACTTTACGCTTCTGTGGTGCCGACTGGTGCATATACATATCCATGCATGTATTCGCTCCTGCATATACACACAAAGACATTTATATGCTGTACACATACACGCACACACCCATACCACACACACATATATATATGTATATATATACATATGCAATATATATTTTCTGTATCATATAATCGTAGTCATAGGTTGATACAGTGTGGAAGCAGGCCCTTCGACCCAACTTGCCCACAACGGCCAACATGTCCCAGCTATACTAGTCCTACCTGCCCGCATTTGGCATATATATACTGTATATATATATGTATATATACACACACACACATATATACACACATATCGAAGGTAGGCACAAAATGCTGGAGTAACTCAGCAAAACAGGTAACATCTCTGGAGAGAAAGAATAGGTGACGTTTTGGGTCGAGACCCTTCTTCATGTCTCGACTCGAAACGTCACCCATTCCTTCTCTCCAGAGATGCTGCCTTTCTCGCTGAGTTACTCCAGCATTTTATGTCTACCTTCGATTTAAACCAGCATCTGCAGTTCTTTCCTATACACAAAAATATATATACACATGATAGAGAAAAAAATGTACACACTAGATAGGATATATATATATATTTTTTCTACTGTGTACTTTTTTCCATTATACCAACAAAAAAAATGCTTTTCACTTTTGCTGTTATACTGACTCAATTGTGATGAACCCCATGGAGAAGAATTCGCTGTGCTCGATTGGAACTGCGAGTCTTGTTATTTAAGCAGGTTTACAATTTTGCTAAATCGAGTACACTGATGGAATCTTGACTGCTGTTTTTCATTTTGCTGACTTTATTCCTGATTAACCATTTCATGTTCACCAAATCAATGAAGTAGGTATCCAGGGCACACAAAAAATGTTACCTCTCATTCAAAGCTCAAGATATTTACACTGGGAACTCAAAAGGATTTGAGTATAGGAGCAGGGAGGTTCTACTGCAGTTGTACAGGGTCTTGGTGAGACCACACCTGGAGTATTGCGTACAGTTTTGGTCTCCAAATCTGAGGAAGGACATTATTGCCATAGAGGGAGTGCAGAGAAGGTTCACCAGACTGATTCCTGGGATGTCAGGACTGTTTTATGAAGAAAGACTGGATAGACTTGGTTTATACTCTCTAGAATTTAGGAGATTGAGAGGGGATCTTATAGAAACTTACAAAATTCTTAAGGGGTTGGACAGGCTAGATGCAGGAAGATTGCTCCCGATGTTGGGGAAGTCCAGGACAAGGGGTCACAGCTTAAGGATAAGGGGGAAATCCTTTAAAACCGAGATGAGAAGAACTTTTTTCACACAGAGAGTGGTGAATCTCTGGAACTCTCTGCCACAGAGGGTAGTCGAGGCCAGTTAATTGGCTATATTTAAGAGGGAGTTAGATGTGGCCCTTGTGGCTAAGGGGATCAGAGGGTATGGAGAGAAGGCAGGTACGGGATACTGAGTTGGATGATCAGCCATGATCATATTGAATGGCGGTGCAGGCTCGAAGGGCCGAATGGCCTACTCCTGCACCTAATTTCTATGTTTCTATGTTTCTATGTTAAATGCTCATGCACAACATGAATTATTTGTTAAAAAATGTTTTGTTAGGGTGTGCTGATCATATTATCGCAGAAACGTCATGAGTGATAGGAGCAGAATTGGGCCATTGAAGCCTAGTCTTACATTCAATCATGGCTGATCTATCTCTCCCTCCTAAACCCATTCTCCTGCCTTCTCCCCATGACCCCTGACACCCGCACTAATCAAGAATCTACCTATCTCTGCCTTAACATTATTCCTTGACGACATCCACAGCCTTCTGTGGCAAAGAATTCCACAGATTCACCATCCTCTGACTAAAGAAATTCCTGCTCATCGCCTTCCTAAAGGAACGCCCTTTCAATTCCAAGGCTATGACCTCTAGTCCTGGACTCTCGAACTAGTGGAAACATCGTCTCCACAGCTTCTGCATAATAATTCACAACACTCCCTATTTACCTAGTGGCATAGGTTAAAATTACTCATGGGGTTAAACATAGAAACATGGAAACAGAAAATAGGTGCCGGAGTAGGCCCTTCGGCCCTTCGAGCCAGCACCGCCATTCAATGTGATCATGGCTGATCATCCACAATCAGTCCCCTGTCCCTGCTTTCCCCCCATATCACTTGATTCAGTTAGCCCCAAGAGCCAAATCTAACTCTCTCTTGAAAACGTGCAGTGAATTGGCCTCCAATGCCTTCTGTGGCAGAGATTTCCACAGATTCACAACTCTCTGGGTGAAAAGGTTTTTCCTCATCTCAGTCTTAAATGGCCAACCCCTTATTCTTAAACTGTGACCCCTGGTTCTGGACTTTCCCCAACATCGGGAACATGGTTCCTGCACAAGAATATTATTCCACAAAAATTATTCTAAAAATATATTTAAAAAAATTTAAAGTCATCGTGCAACTGGTAAACATTTACTTACAGAATCTCCTGGTCGGTTATGAAACATTACCTCACCAAAAAAAAAACCTTTAATTCATTATTTATTTTTGCGCTGAAGTCTGACACAGTCAGATTTCAAATCACATCGGCAATAACAAAAACAAGCACTTCAAAGAAAGGTTAACTTCTGGCACCATGGATACCACCGTTCCTTAATTAAAACCTTTATTTTGACAGCTTCATAAACAATGGAAACCCTAGGTGCAATATTGATGGAATGCTGAATTTCTTGAATGTAATTTTTACCTCTGAAATGTCAAACACATTATAATGCAACAGTGGACGGGTATATTTTCCCAATCGAAGGAGACTCGATGCTGCTGGAGCAAGTTAGGTAACACACTCGGACTTATAAAACATTACAGTCAAATACTGACGAGTTCAATATGCAAAGTGGTAACAGAAACTTAAAATACCTCTGAAATATCTTGTACTTTAGGAGCAATTAAGGTTGCTTCAGTAACGACCATAAGACGTAGCAGCACGTGGCGCAGCGGTAGAGTCGCTGCCTTACAGCGTTAGTGAACCAGGGTTCGATCCTGATGGAGTTTTTATGTTCTCCCTTCGACCGCGTGGGTTTTCTCTGAGTTCTCAAGTTCCCTCCTCCATTCCAAAGAAGTGCGGGTTTGTGGGATAGTGGTTAGTGTGTGACGATGGCTGGTCGGCGTGGATTCGGCGGGTCGAAGGGCCTGTTTCAGTGCTGTATCTCGAAACTAAACTAAACTGAGGATCAGAATTTGGCCCATCCAGTCTACTCTGCCATTCAATCATGGCTGACCTAATCTTCCCTCTCAACCCCATTCTCATGCCTTCTCCCCATAACCTCTCACACCCTTACTATTCATGAACATATCAATCTCCCCTTTAAAAATACCTAACGCCTTGGCCTTCACAGCCGTCTGTGGCAATTAATTCCACAGATTCACCACCCTCTGGCTAAATCTTATTTGTATCTTCTGCTGGTGCAAGTTAAAGATGCTCTATTTTAATAGAAACACAATTAACTGTAGATGCGGGAATATTAAGCATAACAAGAAAAGTGCTGGTGGAACTCAGTGGGCCAGGCAGCATCTGAGGAGAATCAGTCTGTGGAAGTATCCCAACCCGAAACGATATCTGCTCATTCCCTCCGAAGTTGCTCCCTGTTGCTCCAGCACATTGTATTTTGCGATTTTAATATAGCCAGCTCCGAATCTCAGTTTTCAATATCGTGATTAAGAACTGTTGAAAATTTCATTGGACATTGAAACATTGATATGCTAGCAAACATCCAAACAGTCAAACACATTGGTCTAGGTGTGGGCTCCTATATATCGGCCAGACCAAGCGCAGACTGGGCGATTGTTTAGCTGAACACCTTTGCTCAGTCCACCATGGCCTGCATGATCTCCTGGTTGCCAAACACTTTAATACCCTTCCCATTCTGATCTTTCTGTCCTGGGCCTCCTCCACTGTCAGAGTGAGGCTCGGTGCAAATTGGAGGAACAGCACCTCATATTTCGCTTGGACAGCTTACACCCCAGCGGTATGACTATTGATTTCTCTAATTTCAAGTAACCTTTGCTTCCTCTCTCTCTCCGTCCCTCCGCCACCCTAGTCGTTTAACTAGTTTCACTTCCATCCTGCTTATTTTCACTGTTTGTATCCACTCCTTATCAACTTTTCCACAGCCAACAATGGACCATTGTGTGCTCCACCTTTCCATGATCATCATTGCTGGTTTTGATTTGTTCTTCTCATACCTTCCGTTCATTTGTTCTTTGTACATTTTCATACCTCTAGGTTCCCTCTCCCCCGACTCTCAGTCTGAAGAAAGGTCTCGACTCGAAACACCACCTATGTCTTTTCTCTAGAGATGCTGCCTGACCCGATGAATTACTCCACCTTTTTATGTCTACAAACAAATAAAAAACTCTTTGATGTTCAATTGAACGGGAACAAGCTGAGAATTATGTATTTCTTCAATATTATGCCAGATAGTTTGGCTGTAGATTGCTGTTAACTACATTCAAAGGGAATATTTATAAGTATCCTTGATATTTTTTAAATTGCTAATTCACTTTAGTTTATTGTCACATGTACAAAGGTACAGTGAAAAAAGCTTTTGTTGTGTGCTAACCAGTCAGCGGAAAGACAATACATGATTACAATCGAGCCATTCACAGTGTACAGATACATGATACATGAATAATGTTTAGTGCAAGCTATTTCAAATTGACAATGTTCCCATGTAATGAACAATTGTAAACTGCTTTCTCACACAAAGCATGAGCCCTTCCAATAAATCAGAGACAAATCACAGAAATGAATGTCGACCATATTAGCTTTGGGCCAGTCGACATTCGTTAGAAGGTTTTGAGTTCAACACCAATAACAGGACTAGTGTATGTTATCTGTACTGACAGTCTGTTGCAGTACTGTGGGAGTAGTTTTGCATTATGGAAATGCTGTCGTTAAAATGTATATTTATTTTGTTAAATTCTAATGTAACTGAAATATTGAAGCTGGATCCTGTCTGTTTGCTCCAGCAATGTGAAATAGCTGTCGACGTTATCTGAAGAACAGTGGATGCTCCTGGTATTCAGGTCAATCTTTTTAGCACCAAAGAGCTGTACATGAAACTCGTTTTTCACTTTGCTTTGTGTTGATCGGCTAACATGGCCGCTTGTGAAGAATGACAAATTTAACTCAAAATCTGAAAATCACAAAAGAAAGCGGAAGCCTGAAATGAATCTGCCTTGCAGCGCCTGAGACCAGGGTTCCATCCCGACCTCGGGTGCTGTCTGTGCAGAGTTTGTACCTTCTCCCTGTGACCACATGAGTGTTCCGGATTCCTCCCATTTGCCAAAGACGTGCGGGTTTGTGGGTTAATTGGCTTTTGTAAATTGCCCCTAGTGTGTAGGATGTGAAAGTGGGATTACATGGAACTAGTGTGTGGGTGATCAATGGTCGGTGTGGACTTGGTGGGCTGAAGGGCCTGTTTCCACGCTGTATCTCTCAAAACTCCATGTAACAAAAGGGGCTGGAAATAATTCCCAGGTCAGGCAGAATCTGTGGAGAGAGAATGTGTTAATGTTTCATGTCAATAACCTGCAGAACCGATGAGAGGTTATCAATCTGAACATTAATTAATGTGTAAGAAGGAACTGCAGATGCTGGTTTAAACTGAAGATAGACACAAAAAGCTGGAGTAACTCAGCAGGACAGGCAGCATGGATCTCGAAGGGTCTCGACCTGAAACGTCACCTATTCACCCAAACGTCACCCATTCCTTCTCACCAGAGATGCTGTGTGAACATTCATTCTGTTTACTCTCCATAGGTGCCCCTACATGCCCATTCTCCTACCTTATCCCCATAACCTTTGACTCCTTTATTAATCAAGCATTTGTCAAATACACAATGACTTGGCCTCCACAGCTGTCCTTGGCGATGAATTCCACAGATTCACCACCCTCTGACTAAAGAAATTCCTCCTCATCTCCTTCTTAAAGTCTGAGGCCTTGAACTCTGGTCCGAGACTCTCCCACTCGTGGAAAAATCCGCTCCACATTCACTCTGTCCAGGCCTTTCACTCTCTGGTAAGTTTCAATGAGGCAAATAGAGGGATACGTGTAGATAGAGGAGATTAATTTGTCCTGATGCCATGGCCCAGCAAAAACAAAGGATTAAACCACCACTTGTTATACTTACTTAACCACCCTGACAAGCAACTACTGCCTCACCTATCTCACTGTATCTCATGTTGTCATGTGGGCGGAGCACCAAGGCAAATTCCTTGTATGTGAATACTTGGCCAATAAACATATACATTCATGCTATGGTATCTCTGAAGTGGAGTCAAGCTGTCCAAGAGCTTGACTTAATGAGCCAATATAACGAACCCTTTAGTTTTCTGTTGACTGGTATCGACATTACGTCTTATAAGCTGCAAATGTTATTGTCCCACTGCTGAAACAGGCACATTTGACATTCTGAAGATTGGCTTGTTGACAATAGAATGCTTATTATTTTGGGATGTTCAAAAGCGCATGAAACTGTAACATAAATGCAGTCATATTTCCCTTGAAGTGACCAGGATCAATGGAAACGCGTGCTTCACGGTCCATACAAGGATACGGTAAACTCTGACAATCTGTCATCCATTGCCATAGAGCCATGCAGCACGGAACCAGGCCCTTCTGCCCAACTGATCCATGTGGACCAAACTATCCTCATTTGCCTGCATTTGGTCCATATCCGTCTAAAACTTCCCTATCAATGTACAAGGCTGTTAAGAGTTATGGGGGGATGGCAGGAGAACGAGGTTGTGAGGGAAAGATAGATCAGCCGTGATTGAATGGCGGAGTGGAGTTGCTCCTGAAACTTATGAACTAGATCCAAATGTATTTTAAATGTTGTTGTTGCAGCTGCCTCAACCACCACCTCTGGCAGCTCAATCTATCTACCCACCACCCTCTGAGTGAAACAGTTTCTACACCTGTTCCTATTCAATCCTTTCCCTTTCAACTTGCTGGTCGGCGTCACAGGGGCGTCCGGAGAGGACCCGGCGACGATAGTGTAGAGGTCGGCGCGGCGGTCGATGATGGCGCGACCGACGGACGAGGACAGACCACGAGGGGTGAGGTCGCTGCTACTGAGGGAAGGAACAAAGGAGGACCCGATGTGGGGGGGGCCACCATGAGGGAGGAGGGAGAACATTGGGGACCTGGCATGGGGGGGACCCTGGTGAGGGAGGAGGGGAGGGGGGAGAACAATGGGGACCTGGCATGGGGGGGACCTCGGTGAGGGAGGAGGGGAGGGGGGAGAACAATGGGGATGGCGCAGATATTTTGTAACATTGTAACTTTGTCAGAGCACTTTACGTGGCGACTATTTGCATACCTTGGGTCCGTAGGCAAAGAATTTCACTGTGACTTGTTACATGTGACAATAAAGTATTCACTCATTGATCCATTTAAACCTATCCCCTGGTTCTTGATTCCCCTACGTCGGGTGATTTTATAGAGGTGTATAAAATCACGAGGTGAGATGACGGGGGTGAAAGTGGGGAATGGAGGGATATGGATCACTTGCCAACCAAGGAGATTACTTTAACCTGGTATCATGTTTAGCAGGGACGTTGTGGGCCGAAGGGCCTGTGCTGTACTGTACTATGCTCTATGTTCCAGTGGTTTTATTGGGAGATTAATTATACTCAAAGAACGTTCAACAGTCTAGAAAATCCACCAGCCTAAAGGGCCTGTCCCACTGTACGAGCTAATTCAAGAGTTCTCCCGAGTTTCCCTTGATTCGAACTTGGAGAATTACGGTAAAGGCCGCTCGTAGGTACTCGGGGCTCTCGTGGACATTTTTCAACATGTTGAAAAATCTTCACGAGTCTTCACGAGCTTACCGCATTTCCCGAGTACCTGCTGTTAGCGTTACGAGCCGCTAAGTGACGTCCCGAGCTCCGACGTACCCGCTACATACATTCTACGTGCTTACCACGAGTTTGATTTTTTTTTTAAACTTGGGTGAGCTTGTGAATTACCTCGTACAGTGGGACAGGCCCTTTACTAACACTGAAAGCCCAAGGTTTATCAGGGTTCTATTTTCGTTGCAATTTGGAAAAAATAAAGTAAGATGGACAGAGAGTTATCATCTTAGAATCTGAAATGTACTAATACATGCGGAAACTTAGAATAAAACTTCAGCTACATCTTATAAGCTCCCATACATAGTTTGTTTTATTTTAGAGATACAGTGTGGAAACAGGCCCTTCAGCCCACCGAGTCCACGCCGACCAATGATCACCCTGTACACTAGCTCTATCCTACACACTGGGAACAATATGAACAGAAGCCAATTAATCTATAAATCTGCAAGTCTTTGGAGTGTGGGAGGAATCCGGAGCACCCCGAGAAAACCCACACGGTGGACCTACAATCTCCCTGCGGACAGCACCCATGGTCAGGATCGATCCCGGGTCTCCGGCGCTGTGAGGCAGCAACTCTACCGCTGTGCCACTGTGCTGCCCCTGATTTTTTTTTGTTTCGGGTCGAGACCCCTCTTCAGACTGGAGAAGGGTCTCAACCCGAAACGTCGCCAATTCCTTCTCTCCATAGATGCTGCCTCACCCGCTGAGTTACTCCAGCATTTTGCGTCTATCGTCGGTGTAAACCAGCATCTGCAGTTTCTTCTCAACATGACCATGTAATACACCACTCATCCGAAGCAAACAAAACACATCCATTGTACTTGAAACCGCTTCTGCAATGAATATATAACATAATAGACTGTCTCCCACTTGTTTGTGAAAATGTTCAAAATCTTTGGCAATGCTTGCCAGTAGTTTAAATTGACCTCAGCTGCATCTTGTGCTTTGAAGGCAACATCACAAATATATTCTCGGATCACAGGCTAAAGCTGCCAAATCTCCTGCACGTTGGCCACAGGTCTGTGCACGTGGACGTTTAAGGCTCTTTAAAGTGAAAAGCCCATGAGCAGTAATTGCTGGTAAGACCTCGGAGATTTCCTCTCCCAAACTCATTTGCTTTGGAAATCGTAAATGTGCGTTTCATCAGGGATTGGAATTAAACGATATTGAATCATGTTATTGGATATTGTTGGCTGTAAGTAATTGCAAGCTAGCACACTGAGTGAAATGGAACCTTGTCTGTGTGGCTCCTGCAGTCTTCTCTGTCTCTGAATGTTACATTATGTGTTAGGGGTTTTTCCATTTCTTGTCCAGATCTCCCTATCAGTCAATCTCCCTATCAGTCCCACCTATACTAGCTCCACCTGCCTGCGCTTGGCCCATATCCCACTAAACCAATCCTATCCATGTACCTGTCGAAATGTTTCTTAAACATTGCGATAGTCCCAGCCTCAGCTACCTCCTCTGGCAGCTCGTTCCATACACCCACCACGCTTTGTGTAAAAAAGTTACCTTTCAGGTTCCTATGAAATCTAGTGTTTAAGAAGGAACTGCAGATGCTGGAAAATCAAAGGTAGACAAAAGTGCTGGAGAAACTCAGCGGGTGCAGCAGCATCTATGGAGCGAAGGAAATAGGCAACGTTTCGGGCCGAAACCCTTCTGGGTTGTACTAAAAATAGTACAAATAAAATTATTTAACTGGTTATATTTAATGCACAGGAGATGGTTCGGTACTAAAGTTAATATTTTGCAGAACGTATGAGGGACATAGAGAGGGTAGGTCATAAGGTCATAAGTGATTGGACCAGAATTAGGCCATTCAGCCCTTCAAGTCTACTCCGCCATTCAATCATGGCTGATCTATCTCTCCCTCCTAACCGCATTCTCCTGCCTTCTCCCCATAACCCCCGACACCCGCACTAATCAAGAATCTATCTACCTCTGCCTTAAATATATCCACTAATTTGGCCTCCCCAGCCTTCTGTGGCAATGAATTCCCCAGATTCACCACCCTCTGACTAAAGAAATGCCTCCTCATCATCTCCTTCCGAAAGGAACATCCTTTAATCCTGAGGCTATGACCTCTGGTCCTAGACCTTCCCACCAGTGGAAACATCCTCTCCACATCCACTCTATCCAGGCCTTTCACTATTTGGTAAGTTTCAATGAGGTCCCCTCCTTATCCTTCTAATCTCCAGTGGGAATAGGCCCAGTGCCGACAAACGCTCATCGTACGTTAACCCCCCTCATTCCTGGGTTACATGATCAGGGGAGACAGTCAGATCCTTTTTTCCCCAGGGTGGAAATAATGTCCAACACTAGAGGGGGCAGCTATAAATTGAGAGGGGGAAAGTTTAATGGAGATTTGTAGGGCAAGTTTTTTTTTACACAAATGGAGTGTTGGAGGTGTGGAATGCACACAGATATACAGCTAGGGTTGACAACTCTCTCACGCCCAAATAAGGGACAAAAGGTCAAAATACGGCACAAATTCCCGACGGCAATTCGTTGACCAACTCGGCCGTGGCTGGGTGAATGATGAGTTGGCCCGGGTGCTGGACTGCACACAAAGCCCAGCCCGTGGGCCAGTTGAGCTTTGGCCGCGACGTCGCGCACAAAGACCGGCGCCCCATCCAACTCATGAACCGATGTTCGGCCATGAGAAGGAGCGGTGGTGGTCTCAGTGGTAAGCGAAGGTCCGAAGGTCGGACAGCTGGCCTGGCTGCCGACCGACGGGGCCACGGGCGAGGCGCTGCTGCTGCTGCTGCTGCTGCACTCCATGGGCTGCACTACGTCGGGACGGGTGAGGCGGGGCCGGACGCGGCGCTCCGACCCGACAGTCCCCTCGACCAAAGTAGTAGCAGTCAAATATGGGACAAGGGCGGTCCCGTACGGGATAAACCAATTTAGCCCAATATACGGGATGTCCCGGCTAATACGGGACAGTTGGCAACACTATATATACAGGGGTGTTTAAGAGGCTTTTAGATAGGCACTTGGAAAGACAGGGAATGGAGGGACATGGATCATATACAGGCAGAGTAGATTAGTTTAACTTGCCATCACGTCCAGCATGGACATTGTGGGCTGAAATGACTGTGCTGTACTATTCTGGTTAGTTTCGTTTATTGTCACATGTACCGAGGTACAGTGAAAAGCTGTTGCTGCGTACTAACCAGTCAGCGGAAGAGCAATACATGATTAATGTTATGTTCTACGTTCGAGTGGTTTTGTTGGAAAATTAATTACACTCCAAGAATATTTGGCCTCTCCCTCATCCTACACACTAGGGGCAATTTACAGAGGGCCAATTAACCTACAACCCCGCAAGTCTTTGGAATGTGGGAGAAAACCGGAGTACCCGGAGGAAACCCACGCGGTCCCAGGGATATGGATTATGTACAGACAAATTCGATCAGTTTAACAAGGCCTCATGTTCAGAACAAACATTGTGGGCCGATGGGTCCGTTCCTGTGCTGTAGTGTTCTATGTTCTATATTTTAGAATTTGTCCTTGAGAGATTTTGATTTAACATAAACATGATTTTAATTACATGCCCCAGGAGAGAAAGATTGCGTCATTTCTGTTTTTCTTCACCAATACTGGAAACTCTTCTGTTTCAAGGTTACTTCAATGGAAATGTTATTACAGTTACATAATATCGTGCTGTAAACCATACTACTCCGATATATCTTATTCAAAACGGCTTTACTTTTAATCTGGGCTAGAGAAAGAAGCTGTAAGCAGCGTCATAGCTGGATCACAAGTTGTTAGTTTAGTTTAGTTAAGTTTAGAGATACAGCGCGGAAACAGGCCCTTCGGCCCACCGAGTCCACTAGCAATCCCCGCACATTAACACTATCTTACACACACAAGGGATAATTTTACACTTAGAGCAAGCCAATTAACCTGTTTGTCTTTGGAGTGTGGGAGGAAACGGAAGATCTCCGAGAAAACTCAAACGGTCAGGTGGAGAACGTACAAACTCCGTACAGACAAGCACCTGCAGTCGGGATCGAACCTGGGTCTCTGGTGCTGTAAGGCAGAAACTCTACCGCTGCGCCACCATGAACACCCATTTAGTAATTGAGTGACATGCCTTCACTGGCAAAGCCCACTTCTAATTGCTTATGGGAATTATGTGCCGAGATGCCTCTTGATCCACTTCAGTCCCCGTGGTGTAGATACACCCACGTTGCTAATGGAAAAGGACATCGAGGATTTAGATCAAATTAAAATGTAGCAGTGAGAATGAATTTCAAAGTAAGAAGGATATTTGCAGGCGACATTATTGCCATACACCAGCTGCCCTTAAATGCCTGATGGCCGAGGATGCAGATTTGAGGTGCTGCTGCAGAAACAGCAGCAATGCATTTTGTAGATGACTTAGACTGCAACCACTGTGCATCGATGGTGGAATGAGAGGACTTTCGAGGTGGTAGACAGAGTCCCAATGGTTAGGTTTAGTTTAGTTATAGTTTAGAGGTACAGTGTGGAAACAGGCCCTTCGGTCCACCGACCAGCGAGGCCCGTACACAAGCACTATCCTACACACACTGGGGACGATTTGCAATTATACCAAGCCAATCAACCTAGAAATCTGCACGTCTTAGGAGCGTGGGAGGAAGCCGGAGCACCCGGAGAAAACCCACGCAGGTCACGGGGAGTACGTGCAAACTCCATACAGACAGCACCAGTAGACAGCATCTTTGCCAATGTAAGGCAGCAACTCTATGGCTGCGCAACCATGCCATGCTGCCCCCACTGAAGAAGGGTCTCGACCCGAAACGTCACCCATTCCTTCTCTCCAGAGATGCTGCCTGTCCCGCTGAGTTACCCCAGCATTTTGTGCCTATCTCCAATTGGTAGCAAGTTCTCCTATGTCCGTCCTATTTAGTTTTTGTTGAGTTTTAGAGACGCAGCGTGGAAACAGGCCCTTCGGCCCACTGAGCCTGCATCGACCAGTGAGCCCTGCACACTACATATTTACACATACACCAAGCCAATTAACCTACATACCTGTACGTCTTTGGAGTGTGGAAGGAAACCGAAGATCTCGGAGAAAATCCACGTGGTACCGGGAAGACCGTACAAACTCCGTACAGACACCACCCGTAGTCGGGATCGAACCTGGGTCTCCGGCGCTGCAAGCGCTGTAAGGCAGCAACTCTACCGCTGCGCCACCATGCTTTCACTATTAATTCCATTCCTAATCGTGAAGATTCCGATGAATTCAATGGCATCAAGTAAACGTAACCCATCACCATGTTCTCTTGTCTAGACTAAAGAGACCCAGCTTGTTTGCATTTAATTATAGCGAATCTCTCTGGTGGACAAAAGCAATTTGAAATGTTTGCAGTTTCACACAAAGTTATGAATTTAACCAATTTATCATTTCAACCAAAATAATTAATAAGTAAAAGTTGGATGTTAATTTAAGTGGGTTATATTCCGTCTAAATCATTATAAATAATTGAATAAGGACTACATCTTTGCAGGATCAAATGAGAAGGGGGTCAGTGTTTTGAATCGAGGATGCTTCATAAGTTCATAAGGGATAGGAGAAGAATTAGGCCATTCGGCCCAGCATGTCTTCTCCGCCATTCAATCATGGCTGTTCGACATTTCCCTCTCAACCCCATTCTTCTGCCTTCTCCCCATAACCCCTGACCCCCGTACCAATCAAGAATCTATCTATCTATGCCTTAAACATATCCATTCACTGGCCTCCACAGCCTTCTGAGGCAATGGATTCCACAGGTTCACCACCATCTGACTAAAGAAATTCCTCAGGAAGACACAAAATGCTGGAGTAACTCAACAGGACAGGCAGCATCCCTGGAGAGAAGGAATGGGTGACTGAAGGAGGGTCTCGACGCAAAACGTCACCCATTCCTTCTCCCCGGAGATACTGCCTGTCCTGCTGAGTTACTCCAGCATTTTTTGTCTATCTTCAGTTTAAACCGGCATCTGCAGTTCATTCCTACACGTAAAGATATTTCTCCTCATCTCCTTCCTAAAGAAACATCCATTAATTGTTAGGCTATGACCCCTGGTCCTAGACTCCCCCACTAGTGGAAACATCACTAGTGTGATTTCAGGATCAGGGTGAACAGGATCAAAGAGTTGAATGGGACATAGATAGGGTAGACAGTCAGAGTCTTTTCTCCCCAGGGTTGAAATGTCAAGGACTGAAGTGCGTAACTTAAAGGTGAGAGGGACAAAGTTTAAAGGAGACTTGTGGGGCAAGTTTTTTTTCTACACAAAGTGTGTTGGCAGATATGATAATGGCATTTAATAGGCTTTTAGACAGACACATGGACACATAGGGAAAGAGGGGAATGGATCATGTACAGGTCGGGATCAAGGAAAGAGCGTTAACGTCGCGGCCCTGACTCCACCAATCTTTCCACCACCTCGCACAAGAAACACGAGAGGTGACAAGACAGACATCATAGCTGCACCCAAAAACAAGATATTATTAATCTTGTTTACTTCGATCAATATTTTCTACTATTCTAGATTAATACAAAATAACATCAGCTAATAGAAACTTACAACATTCTTAAGGGGGTGCAGCAGCATCTATGGAGCGAAGGAAAAAGGCAACGTTTCGGGCCGAAACCGAAGGGTTTCGGCCCGAAACGTTGCCTTTTTCCTTCGCCCCATAGATGCTGCTGCACCCGCTGAATTTCTCCAATTGTTTTGTGTACCTTCGAATTTCCAGCATCTGCAGTTCCTTCTTAAAACATTCTTAAGGGGTTGGACAGGCTAGATGCAGGAAGATTGTTCCCGATGTTGGGGAAGTCCAGAACAAGGGGTCACAGTTTAAGGATAAGGGGGAAATCTTTTAGGACCGAGATGAGGAAAACATTTTTCACACAGAGTGGTGAATCTCTGGAATTCTCTGCCACATAAGGTAGTTGAGGCCAGTTCATTGGCTATATTTAAGAGGGAGTTAGATGTGGCCCTTGCGGCTAAAGGGATCAGGGGGTATGGAGAGAAGGCAGGTACAGGATACTGAGTTGGATGATCAGCCATGATCATATTGAATGGCGGTGCAGGCTCGAAGGGCCGAATGGCCTACTCCTGCACCTATTTTCTATGTTTCTATGTTTCTAATGCATCCGTAGACAATGCAAAATCCATTTTGGGTGCAGCTATGACAGGAGACTCTATTTACGGAACAGTGGGTGTTTAGAGTCAGTCCTCCATTGAGCAACCAGCTGACTTAGTAGTGTGAGCAATTTTGGGCCCCATATCTAAGGAGGGATGTGCTGGCTCTGGAGAGGGTCTAGTGGATGTTTACGGGAATAGTCCGAGAAGTGAGTGGGTTAACATATGATGATCGTTTGATGGCACTGGGCCTCTACTCGCTGGAGTTTAGAAGGATGAGGGGGTACCTCATTGAAACTTACCGAATAGTGAAAGGCCTGGATAGAATGGATGTGGGGAGGATGTTTCCACTGTGAGAGGGTCTAGGACTAGAGGTCATAGCCTCAGAATCTAAAGGACGTTCTTTTAGGAAGGAGATGAGAAGGAATTTCTTTAGTCAGAGGGTGGTGAATCTTGGAATTCATTGCCTCAGAAGGCTGGGGAGGCCAAGTCAATATATATTTTTAAGACAGAGATGGTCAGATTATCGATTAGTTCGGGTGTCAGGGGTTATGGGGAGAAGGCAGGAGAATGGGGTTAGGAGGGAGAGATAGATCATCCATGATTGAATGGCGGAGTAGACTAGATGGGCCGAATGGCCTAATTCTGGTCCTATCACTTATGACCTTATGACCTTATGACCTACCCTCTTTATGTCCCTCATTCGTTCTGCAAAATATTAACTTTTGTACCAGTCAGAAGGCTGTGGAAGCCAAGTCAATGAAGGCAGGAGAATGGGGTTGAGAGGAAAAGATAGATAATAAGGCCATAAGGTCATGAGGAATAGGAGTAGAATTAGGCCATTCGGCCCATCATGTCTACTCCACCATTCAATCATGGCTGATCTATCTCTCCCTCCTAACTCCATTCTCCTGCCTCCTCCCCATAACCTCTGGCACCATGATAGCATGCCGGAGTAGACTTGATGGGCCGAATGGCCTAATTCTGCTGCTATCACTGCTATGAAGGTAGACCTCAGATGCCTTTCCCAGCAGCACACTGGCTCGGCCTGCGCTGGTTTGCACAGCTTGTCATTTTACCATTTAACGGGTGACATTTTGAAGTGTGACAGGCAACACACAGTCCTGCTAATCAAGCTCCTCGTAGAGACGCGGTTCAATCTGTCTCGCCGACACACGCTCTGAAATCTCGCTGTCAATTGCTGTCAGTGTTTCTCCTCCAATACTTTATTCAGCACTGCTCCTCGGCCCCAAAGTATTAATTTGGCAGCGAACACATAAATGGTTTTACTGCTGCAGCTTAACAGGCCAGTGGAATGCAATATCCAAATCTCAAATCAATCCTCAGTCATTCTAAATGTGAATTAACTTTTCGTAAATGATCTTGACGTAAGATCGCCGAGAAGGGGGGGGAACTGGCAGGGGGAGGGGGCGTCAAGAACGGAGGGTTCCAGTAAGGGGGGGGAGGGGGCGCCAAGAATGAAGGGGAGACCCAGTGGGAGAAGGGGGGAAGAGAGGTTGTTACCATGTACGGCAGAGGGCAGAAGATAGTGTGGAGGACAGGGCTGTTCTGTGAACTTTTTGTAACTTGTTCCTCGCCAGAATCCAAGGCGACCAAGTCTTGGTCTCCTAATATGAGGAAGGACATCCTTGCTATTGAGGGAGTGCAGCGTAGGTTCACCAAGTTAATTCCAAGGATGGCGGGACTGACATATGATGAACGAATGGGTCGACTGGGCTTGTATTCACTGGAATTTAGTAGGATGAGAGGATATCTTATGGGAACATATACAAATTCTTAAGGGATTGGACAAGCGAGATGCAGGAAAAATGTTCCCCATGTTGGGGGGAGCCCAAAACCAGGGGTCACAGTTTAAGAAGAAGGGGTCGGCCATTTAGGACTGAGATGAGGAAAACCATTTTCACCCAAAGAATTGTGAATCTGTGGAATTCTCTGCCACAGAAGGCAGTGGAGGCCAATTCACTGGACGTTTTCAAGAGAGAGTTAGATTTAGCTCTTAGGGCTAACGGAATTAAGGGATATGGGGAGAAAGCAGAAACGGGGTACTGTTTATGGAAGGTCAGCCATGATCATATTGAATGGCGGTGCTGGCTTGAATTGCCTACTCCTGCACCTATTTTCTATGATTCTATGACACTTGAGTACTGCCTAGGTGAGGTCTACTGTCCGGTTTTATGTTAGAAACAAAGCATTTCACTGTACCTGGGTTACATGCATGCAACATCATTGAAACTCATGGACTTTGTAAATCTACATGGAACTTGGGGAGACGCATAATTGCAGATGTGCCAGTATGATCAAGCGATTTAGAACTGTTCAACTTTTTGTGGGGGACTTGAAGTTAAGCCATCGTGTTTCCACAGGAAATGTGTCACAAGAGAGACTGGCTGCCAACTTGGTCTGATCAGCTGGAGGCATGGAGCCCTTTGCTGATGTGTATGGACCAGTGCAGAAATGCTTACAATTGCTCCCACACAAAAGTTGGCATTGTGCCTGCAGAAATTAATAAGTTCAGAAGTCATAGGAGCAGAATCAGGCCATTCGGCCCACCCAGTCTACTCCGCCATTCAATCATGGCTGATCTGTCTTCCCCTCTCAACCCCATTCTCCTGCCTTCTTCCAACCCCCACCCACCAATAACCCCCGACACCCATACTAATCAATTAATGGCAGGGTGGGAGACCAACTGAATCCACGTCAGCTGAAGGAAGGGCTTTTCAGAGTCAGAACACACAAGGAAATGCAGATGCTGGATTACCAAAAAAAAAAGGCAAAGTGCTGGAGTAAGTCAGTGGGTCAGGCAGCATCTCTGGAGAATGCATGAATGAATGCAACAAGTCACAGTGAAATTCTTTGCTTGTGTACCCAAGGTATGCAATTAGTCGCCACATAAAGGGCGCTCTCACAGTTACAAAGCACCCCCAAAGCACTCCATCCATAGCAAGAATGTCCTTCCTCAAATTAAAAGGACCAAAACTGCACACAATACTCCAGGTGTGGTCTCACCAGGGTCCAGTACAACTGCAGAAGGACCTCTTTGCTCCGATACTCAACTCCTCTTGTTATGAAGGCCAACATGCCATTCACTTTCTTCAGTGCCTGGTGTACCTGCATGCTCAGGGTTAATGTTTCAGGTCGGGATCCTTCTTCAGTCTGACTCAAAACGTCACCCATCCATATTCTCCAGAGATGCCGCCAGACCCTATGCTGAGTTACTCCAGCAATTTGCCTTTTTTGGTAAGCAGACACATGTCGCCATACAGCCCCCTCATGCTCCGATTTGAAATAAGATTATCTGATTGAAAGATACAGCATCAAAAGAGGCCCTTCAACCCATCAGGACCAGGCCGACCATCGATCACACAATCACACTAGTTCTATATGATCCCACTTCCTCATCCTCTTCCTGCCAAAAGGAGCAAATTACAGAGGGCCAATTAAACCTACAAACCCGTGCGTCTTCGGGACGTGGGAGGAATCCGGAGCACCCGGAGGAAACCCACGTGGTCACAGGCAGAACGTGCAAACTCCGCACAGCACGTTGAGGTCAGGTTCGAACCTAGATCTCTGGCGCGTTGGGGCATAAGCTCTACCTAGGCGCCACCCTCTAACCTTTGATCTTTGCCGAGTCCATTTTCCTTCCCCGATCCCACACGAGTTTCATTACCTCAGCCAGCCCAAAGATCTATTTACCTCATCCTCGAATAAACTTAATGTCTCTGTGTTCATGGCTCTCCAGGGTAGAGACATTCCAAAGATTCACAGCTATCTGAGGGGGAAAAAAGTCTTCTTCATCTCAGCCTTAAGTGGCCTGTTAACACTCTCTGCATAGTAACATGCTTGCCTTCAATCCCACGAGCCCTTATCTTGGCCAGTAACCTTTCACTGGCCATTTAAAGAGCAACGAGAGACCACGGATATAACACCTTGTAATGGAACTAAAGTACAAAGTGTGAAATGTATTCTGGTGAACGTGCTTACGAAGCAGAATGTTTCAGCCACGATCTGCCATCGAAGGAAAGTTCACCAATTATTTTTTTTACAGGGAATTAGCTGGTTCTTATTTGCAAAGTTTTGAAGAACGTTGGAAGCAAACAGGAAAGTAAAATTAGACTAGAAGTTTCACATGGAGAGAGACACCTGGATAGACTAAAGAGGGCATATGGTGTGATTCTGTGCTGTAATATTTATTAATTCATGTTGCTATGAGCCCATCTGAAGTTCATATAAATGTGTCATAATATAAAATGGAGTCATACAGTGTGGAAACAGGCCCTTCGGCCCAACCTGACCACACCGACCAACACTAGTGTCATCTGCCTGCGTTTGGCCCATAACCCTCCAAACCTGCCCTATCCATGTACCTATCTGAATGTTTCCTAAACGTTGTGATAGTGCCTACCTCAACTACCTCCTCTGGCAGCTTGTTCCCAACACACTCTGTATGAAAAAGTTACGTCTCAGCTTCCTATTAAATCTTTCCCCCCTCAACTTAAACCTATGTGGTCTGGTCCTTGATTCCCCGACTCTGGGCAACAGACTCTGTGCGTCTACCCGATCTATTCCTCTCATGGGTTTATTAGTTACATTAGGCAGCCCTCAAACAGCTTGTAGGACGCTGATCCGCCACAGATACCAACAGCAAGGAGTGATATGCGTACGGGCAACTTTAATCTACAAAAAAACACTGAGTGGAAGAGCATAGGGATTGTGGGTTACCAAGAGCGTTTGACGGCACTGGGCCTGTACTCGCTGGAGTGTAGACTCGCTGTCTATATCAACAGGACAATGGCGGAGAGAGTCAAAAGCTTCAAATTCCTGGACGTACATATTTTTGAAGATGTTTCCAGCCCAATGATGCGATTATAAAGAGAGCACATCAATGCCTCTTGAGAAGATTACGGAGATTCGGTACGTCAGAGAGGATTGTCTTGAACTTCTACAGGTGTACAGTAGCGAGTATATTGACTGGTTCCATCATGGCCAGGTTCGGCAACTTGAATGCCCAACCTGAAGACTGTAAATAGTTGTGAACACTGCCCAGTCTATTATACGCACTGACCCCACCACCATCGAAGGGATCTACAGTAGTCGCTACCTCAAAAGGGCAGCTAGCACCATCAGAGACCCACACCACCCTGGCCACGCACTCATTTCACCCCTGCCATCGGGAAGAAGGTACAGGAGCCTGAAAACTGTAACATCCAGGTTCAGGAACAGCTTCTTTCCAACAGCCATCAGGCTATTAAACACTACAACCTCCAATAAGCTCTGAATGCCATTGTTGTATCTGGGACATACGACAATAAAACACTCTTGACTTGGCTCTTAACTCTTGAAGGATGAGGCGGGACCTCATTGAAACTTACCAAATATTGAAAGGCCTGGATAGAGTGGATGTGGAGAGGATGTTTCCACTAGTGGGAGAGTCTAGGACCAGAAGTCACAGCCTCAGAATGAAAGGACGTTCCTTTAGGAAGGAGATGAGGAGTAAATTCTTGCGTCAGAGGGTGGCGAATCTGTGGAATTCATTGCCACAGAAGGCTGAGGTCAATGGATATTTTTAACGCATAGATAGATAGATTCTTGATTAATACGGGTGTCAGGGGTTATGGGGAGAAGGCAGGAGGATGAGGTCGAGTGGGAGAGATAGATCAGCCATGATTGAATGGCGGAGTAGTCTTGATGGGCCAAATTGCCTAATTCTGCTCATACCACTTATAAAATATAACAATTAGCAGAGATTGTGCCAGCAGGTAGCAGCATACGCAAGAGTTCACTTTTAGACAGTCACATTTGCCGTCTAACCTTGGTGCTGGAATTGAAATTGTGTTGAGGCCCGGATTAGCCTATACTTAGATTAATGCATTATTACTGGGGAGACTTTAAAGAGGATTTACAAGGATGATGCCAGAAATGTCAAGATATATATTCATGGGAATGTACAAGGATGTACAGCGCAGTCTCTTTCCTCTTGAGAAAAGAAGGTGGAGGGTGACCGAACAAAGGTGTTTACACCTGTAAAAGGTTTCCATGCGGTTTGATGCTGCGGTGATGTTTTCATATGCCATCGGAGAGTGGTTTTAGCTTTAGTTTTGGCGATACAGCGTGGAAACAGGCCCTTCGGCCCTCCGTGTCCGTGCCGGCCAGCGATCATCCCCGTACACTAGCTCTACCCTGGCGGCAGTTTACAGAAGCCAATTAACTCACAAACATGCACGTCTTTGGAATGTGGGAGGAAAACCCACGCAGGTCACAGGGAGAACGTACAAAACTCCGTACAGACAGCACCCGCGGTCAGGAACGAACCCGGGTCTCTGGCGCTGTGAGGCGGCAACTCTAGCGCTGCGCCACCGTGCCGACCGGTTAGTGGTGAACCCTTGAAATTTTCAACGGGTGATATCAGTGATGGTTTGTCATTGTGTTAATTCTAAAGGGCCACGGCCGTGAGAGGTCGCCTATGGCCGTGAGAGGTCCCCAAAGGGTCGTAGCATCTTGGCGACCTATCATGGGTGCCGGCAGTCGCCTGTAACGGTCGCGTAAGTGCGACAGGCCCTCAAGTCACCGATAGACTCTGGGCATGAGAGGTGCTCGGGGTTAGTTATAATGGGCTTGGAGTTTCAGTGTCAGATCTGTTTAATGTCACGTGTACCCGAGGTGCAGTGCGTGCTCGGTAGAATATCTAGAGCACAGTGGGTATCATAGGGGCACAAGGCCCTACTCCCCTCCTCCTATTTCTGACGTTACATCTGTAATGTAATCTCTTTCATGCCATCTGGTGGCTCAGACAACTTAAAGTAAGTTGACTATCCTTTCCAAGTTATTGAAGTGTCGTCAGTGTCTCAGGAAATACAATAGCTGGTTTTCAAACAGCGCACTCCCACACGTAGAATCATAGAAACAGGTGCGGGAGTAGGCCATTCGGCCCTTCGAGCCCTGCTATTGAGGGAGTGCAGCCTAGGTTAGACATAGACACATAGAAAATAGGTGCAGGAGGAGGTCATTCGACCCTTCGAGCCAGCACCGCCATTCATTGTGATCATGGCTGATCGTCCCCTATCAATAACCCGTGCCTGCCTTCTCCCCATATCCCTTGACTCCACTAGCCCCTAGAGCTCTATCTAACTCTCTCTTAAATCCATCCAGTGATTTGGCCTCCACTGCCCTCTGTGGCAGGGAATTCCATAAATTCACAACTCTCTGGGAGAAAAAGTTTTTTCTCAACTCAGTCTTAAATGACCTTCCCCTTAATCTAAGACTGTGAACGCTGGTTCTGGACTCGCTCAATATAGGAAACATTTTTCCTGTATCTAGCTTGTCCAGTCCATTTATATTTTTATATGTTTCTATAAGATTTACCCCTCATCCTTCTAAACTCCAGTGAATACAAGCCTAGTCTTTTCAGGTTCACGAGGTTAATTCCCGGGTTGGCGAGACTGTCATATGTTGATAGAATGGAGCGGCTGGGCTTGTACACTCTGGAATTTAGAAGGATGAGAGAGGATCTTATTGAAACATATAAGATTATTCAGGGTTTGGACAAGCTAGAGGCTGGAAACATGTTCCCTATGTTGGGGGAGTCCAGAACCAGGGCCACAGTTTAAGAATAAGGTGTAAGCCATTTAGAACGGAGATGAGGAAAAACTTTTTCACACAGAGGGTTGTGGATCTGTGGAATTCTCTGCCTCAGAGGGCGGTGGAGGCCAACTCTCTGGATGCTTTGAAGAGAGAGTTAGATAGAGCTCTAAAAGATAGCGGAGTCGGGGGATATGGGGGGAAGGCAGGAACGGGGTACTGATTGTGGATGATCAGCCATGATCACAGTGAATGGCGGTGCTGACTCGAAGGGCCGAATGGCCTGCTCCTGCACCTATTGTCTATTGTCTATGGTCTAATATGATCATGGCTGATCATCCACAAACAATATCCCGTTCCTACTTTCTCCCCATTTCCCTTGATTCCGTTAGCCCTATATCTAACACTCTCATGAAAACATCTGATTGAACAGAAATTCTGCTCCAGTGAGCCAGATGGATGAATAAAGATAGTCCACCCCACTGGCAATGTCTTCCCTTGTCTGCTTATAGAAAACCTGGACCCACTGCAGTTCGCTTACCGCCACAACAGATCAACGGTGGATGCGATCTCGCTGGCCCTCCACTCCGCACTGGACCACTTGGACAAAAACTCATATGTCAGGCTGTTATTCATTGACTACAGCTCGGCATTTAACACAATCATCCCCTCCAAGCTGGTTACCAAACCCAGTCCATCATCGGCTCTGACCTTCCTTCCATCGAGGGGATTTATCGCAGTCGCTGCCTCAAAAAGGCTGGCAGTATCATCAAAGACCCACACCATCCTGGCCACACACTCATCTCCCTGCTACCTTCAGGTAGAAGGTACAGGAGCCTGAAGACTGCAACAACCAGGTTCAGGAATAGCTACTTCCCCACAGCCATCAGTCTATTAAACCTGGCTCGGACAAAACTCTGATTATTAATAACCCATTTTCTGTTATTTGCACTTTATCAGTTTATTTATTCATGTGTGTATATATTTTATATTATGGTATATGGACACACTTATCTGTTTTGTAGTAAATGCCTACTATGTTCTGTGTGCTGAAGCAAAGCAAGAATTTCATTGTCCTATACAGGGACACATGACAATAAACTCACTTGAACTTGAACTTGAACTTATGCCATCTTTTCTATCTACTGGAGAGAGCAGTCAGTCAAACTTGTCTTTTATCTGATAGAGTTCTCCAATAATGCGCTACACTTGGTCCTGTGTTCTACTTCCTTAGAAGGATTAGGGAGTTTGGCATCACCACAACAACTCTTCACCAACTTCTACAGATGCGCCGTCGGAAGCATTTTATCGGGATGCATCACAGCATCGTTTGAGATCCAAGACCGCAAGAAATTGCAGTGAATTGTGGACGCAGCCCAGACCATCACACAAGCCAACCTCCCTTCCATTGACTCCATTTATAGGCCAGCAGCATAATCAAGGACGAGTCGCACCCCAGCCACTCCCTCTTCTCCCCTCTCCCATCAGGCAAGAGGTACCGAAGTGTGAATACGCACACCTCCAGATTCAGCAACAGTTTCTTCCCAGCTGTTATCAGGCAACGGAACCATCCTACAGCAACTGGAGAGAGGTCCTGAGCTACTATCTACATCACAGGAGAACCTCGGACTAACTTCGATTGAACTTTACTGGGCTTCATCTTGCACTAGACATTATTCATGTTATTCCCTTTCTCATGTATCTACCCACTGTGGATGGCTCGATTGTAATCATGTATTGTCTTTCCGCTGACTGGTTTGCACGCCACAACAGGGCGGCACGGTGGCGCAGCGGTAGAGTTGCTGCGTTACAGCGCCAGAGACCCGGTTTCGATACTGACTACGAACTAAATTTATCCCAAGCCAATTAACCTACAAGCCTGTATGTCTTTAGCGTGTGGGAGGAGACCGAAGATCTCAATGAAAACCACCGTGTGCGTGCCGACCAGCGATCACCCGTACACTAGCCCTATCCTACACGCTATGGGCAATTTACAGAAGCCAATTAACTTACTAACTTGCACGTCTTTGGAATGTGGGAGGGAAACCCACGCAGGTCACAGGGAGAAGGTACAAACTCCATACAGGCAGCACCAGCCGTCAGAATCGAACCAGCGTCTCTGGCACTGTAAGGCAGCAGCTCTACCGCTGCACCACCGTGCCGCCCGTAATGATATACATTCCATTATCGTGCAGGGAGAACTGAAAGAGGAATCTTCTACTCAAAATTCAATTGTGGCTTGTATATATTAATATTTAAAATAGCTCAGAGTAAATTATGCTCAACTTCAAAGACTGGGGCCCACGCTTTCCAACATGCTCCACAAGAGATGTATCAGAAATCTCCTCTTATCTGGGTAGAATGCGGGGGGCCTTTTAGAAACACACCTTGCATCTTTCATGCTAATCTCCCCATCAAAAGGTTCTGAAATGATCATTGCGAAAGGGGCATCTTACATCCCCAAGATGATCTCTGGATTACGCGGGAAGATTATATTAGCTACATCAGTGGGATAAGTCACAACAGACTCTGTCCGATACATTTTTAGCATAACTTTCAAGATAACAACCTGCAAAATAATAAGCAAGATTAGCATGTGACACAAAAGTGGGTGGCGTTGTAGATAGCGAAGATGGTTGTTGAAAACGGCAGCAGGATCTTCATTAGTTCATAAGTTCTCAAGTGATAGGAGCAGAACCATGTTACAGGAAAGCTATCGTCAAGCTGGGCGTCAGCAGCAGCCTCTGCAGTCCTTCTGTGTTTTATTATTTTTTGTCTCGTTTTTATGTAGTTTTTGTTATTTTTTTGTTGGGGTATGTGTGTGGGGGGGTGGGGGGAGGGGGTAACTTTAAAATCTTTCCCCTGCACGGGTGACCCGACCTTTTCTTTGTCGGGTCTCCGTTGTCGTTGGGGCTGCAACGTGGAGCGGCCTCCAACAGGAACGACATGGGGTTCCAGCTGCGGAGCTGCCGACTACTCACCTCACCGTCGCGGAGCTGGCCGAGTCCGGAGTGGGTGGAGCTGTGGTGGACGCTGCTGCCACCCGACCCCCGGAGATTCGGTGGCTGCAACTGCGGGTTTGGCGGACGGCGGCACCGGGAGCCCGCGGGTCCCTGCTGGGTGGCCGCTTTTCGGGGCTTCTGCAACGGCGACTTCTCCCGCCCGAGTTGCGGGGTTGAAGAGCACCTGAGCGGGGCCTTACACCATCGCCCCGCGCGGCTTGGAATGGCCGCGGGACTTTGCGAGCGCACGCCGGGGGCTCTAACAACAAGACCCGGTGCGCGACCTTGCATCACCCGGCGTGGCTTTAATGGCCGCGGGACAATCGCCATCGCCAACCGGGGGCTTTGACTTTGACTCTGACTCTGACATGGGGGGGGAGAGTGCAGTGGAGAGATAAGTTTTTTTTTTGCCTTCCATCACAGCAATGTGATGGATGTTTATGTAAACTGTGTTGTGTCTCGGGTCTTTTTGTTTTGTAATGTATGGCTGCAGAAACGACATTTCGTTTGGACCTCAAGGGGCCAAATGACAAATAAATTGAATTGTATTGTATTGTATTGTATTGTATTGTATTGTATTGTATTGTATTGTATTGAAAATTTTCGGAGAGGATTTACGAGGATGTTGCCAGGACTAGCGGGTCTGAGCTATAGGGAGAGGTTGAGGAGGCTGGGTCTCTGTTCCTTGGAGCACAGGTGGATGAGGGTTGATCTGATAGAGGTGTATAAAATCATGAGAGGAATAGATCGGGTAGATGCACAGTCTTTTGCCCAGAGTAGGTGAATCGAGGACCAGAGGCCATAGGTTCAAGGTGACAGGGAAAAGATTGAATAGGAATCTGAGGGGTAACATTTTCACACAAAGGGTGGTGGGTGTATGGAACAAGCTGCCAGAGGAGGTAGTAGAGGCTGGACTATCCCAACGTTTAAGAAACAGTTGGGCAGGTACATAGACAGGACAGGTGAGGAGGAACATGGACTGAGCATGTGCAGGTGGGACTAGTGCAGCTGGGACATCCTACATACTAGGGATGTTGGGCCGAAGGGCCAGTTTCCACACTGTATCACTCTATAACTTTATGACTATGAATATGAAGGGAAAATGGATCCCATGCAAGTAGAGGATATTAGTTTAATTTGGCACCATGTACAGCACAGACATTGTGGGCCGAAGGGCCTGTGCCTGTGCTGTACATGTAATGCACTTAAGTAAACATTTTCCTGTAATTAAGGTATTAACCACACTAAATAAGTAAGTGAAAACCAGGAAGTTGTAAAGGACTCTGCATGTCATATGAGGTGAGATATATTACTCTCTCTCCCAGATGCTGTTTGACCTACTGAGTATTTTTAGTTATACACATGTGCCTATCTCAAAGCCTCTTCAATGCCTTTATTGCACCTGCCTCCACCAGCAGCCCTGGCAGCATGTTCCAGGCACCCACCACCCTCTATGGAATAAAATGTACTCCGCACATCTCCTTTAAACTTGCCCACTCTATCCTCAAAGCCATGTCCTCCATTCATTATTCTTTAATGTTGATTTCCTAAGAAGTTAAAATATAAAGCTTTATTTCAGCTATTCAGAGAGGAATAAATCGGTACATTAAATCAAGCATTAACTTTGTGATGCTCGAAGATGTGAATCTAAATCATCCAAGTGTCACACCTTTCAGAGATGTCACAATTTAGCGTGACGCTTCTAGATGCCGCTCACAGAATAATTATAAAAGCTTTGGAATAAACGCAGCTCGAATAAATTATCATTTCAATATTCAACTAAGGGAGGGCAAAATAAAATAGAAGGAAAAAGTGTCCAGGTTGGTTTTGAAGAAACACATATTTACTGGTAATAAATTAAGCTAGACCTAAAGCTAAAACAGGAATGAGGTTTCGGACACAGTGTTCACCTTCCCCTAGTTAACAATGATCTTTTCTACATTGTCCTTCGCCTTCATCCCCTTTAATCTCTTCTTTTCACACCTTACCCTTCCATATCACTCGTTTCCCTCTTCCTGACTCAGTCTGAAGAAGGGTCTCGGCCCGAAACGTCAGCCATTCCTTCTCTCCAGAGATGCTGCCTGTCCCGTTGAGTGACTCCAGTGTTTTGTGTCTATCTTCGGTGTAAACCAGCACCTGCAGTTCCTTCCTACACAGATTCAGTTTGGTTTAGATTAGAGACACAGCGCTGAAACTAGCCCTTCGGCCCACCGAGTCCATGTTGACCAGCGATCCCTGTACACTAGCACTATCCTTTATGTGGACAAAGTTACCCCTCAGGTTCCTATTAAATCTGTCCCCCCTCACTTCTTTCAAATCTGTTCTCGACGTTCTTTGGTCCATGGGGAAACATCCTCAGCTTCCCCAGTCGAGCTGAACAACACCATCCCTGGAATCTTTCTATTTTGCTGAAGGAACAGAGTTACGCAACTAGGGTCTAGAGACAATGCTTAACTAATAATGAGATGAATTGCTGCTGCTTATAGAAAATAACAATGGGACCTGTTTTTCCTCGGAGATGCAAGGCCAAAGTGACATCTGAATCGTGTTTCTAAAATCTAATCACGCCTGCACCCAATCATGCATTGTTTTTCTGCCGACTGGAGCATGTGACAAAAAAGCTTTTCACTGTACCTCGGCACACGTGACAATAAACTAAACTGAACTGAAATGTACGAGATGTTTCAACACTTTGAGCTACATAGAAAAAAACATAGAAAAATAGGTGCAGGATTATTCGGCCCTTCGAGCCCTTCGAGCCAGCACCACCATTCAATATGATCATGACTGATCATCTAAAATAGTAAGATTAAACGAGAACTTACCAGTTTGAAGTTTGATCTGTATTTTATGAGGAGTTACGATGAGGGATTACGTGAAGAACCCGCTCAGTGCGCAGGCGCGGCATACTTCCAAGCAGCGGTGTGGAATCACAGATAGACACAGTTATTTTGAAGTAAACATAGTAAAGATAAGGAGACATCAATTTATTAGTTTGATCCATATAATGAGGGTGGGAGCGGAGGGCACGTAATCCCTCATCGTAACTCCTCATAAAATACAGATCAAACTTCAAACTGGTAAGTTCTCGTTTAATCTTACTATTTTACTTCGGAGTCACGTGAGTGACTACGTGAAGATTTCAAAGCTCTGTGATTTCAAACTGTGTAACAGTTTCATTTCACTCACTGCCGAAGTTCTTGAGGGAGGAAGTGTTATCGTAATGAACCAATGAGTCTATTTGTAGAAAAACACAATGGTATTTTTTAAACAATAACAACAAAGAATTAAGTTGCTCCCCTGGGCTTAAATTAAATATTTGCAGTTCGTAAATCTTTACTGCAAATAAACCAGGTTTTGCCAACGGCTTATTATAAAATTTCTGAACGGTCTTTTCCCTTCCCACCATCCTGCTGTAGCCAGGATGTGGTGTATAGGCATGTCCATTCTTTAGCCGTCGACATGGATGCTGCCCTGGTGGAATAAAATTTGTACATGTTAGTGTTTATCCCAGCAGTTTCTAGCACCTGCTTGAGCCATCTCGCAATGGTTTGGCTCGTACCCCACCATAAGGTTTTTGTGACTGACACACAAGGCTTTTCATCTCCCTCGAATATTCTGGTTGTGTCTATGTAGGATAGTAGGTAGGTCATGGCACATAACCGTGGTTCTGGTGGGTAAGCCACGACTGGATTAGGTGTTCCTGGTCTGCTCTGTTTGACCAGTCGCTGGATAATGACAGATCTGGTCTGGAGCTGTGATCATGTTGTCCAGTCGCAATAGGTGTAGTGACTGGACCCTCTGAGCAGATACAAGTGCCATCAACCTAAGCGTCTTTAGTGTAGCTTGCTCGAGGCCGGGGGATCTGGCTGGTGGCCATTCCCTGAGATATGTCAGGACCACACTGATATCCCAAATATGGGTATACCTGGGCTTAGGGCTTGATATTGTAAATGCCCTTCATCAGTTTTACCACCAGTGGATGGGATCCCATCGCCTGTTGTCCTGCCGCTGGTTTGAGATAAGCAGAAAGAGCACTCTGCGCTGTGTTGATGGCACTGTAGCTGATCCCTACATCGTGGTGTAGATGGCCAGGAACTCCAGTATGTTGGTGGCTGTAGCTGTTGCGTATGTTGTCCATGTTTCCTGGCAGTACTTCTCCCTTTTTTGATGCTGGTTAAGTACTGCCTCTTGGTGGATGTTCGAAGGGATGCCGACATGGTGGTGATGGTTTGTTTGGACAATCCCAGTTCCAGGTAAGGTCTGTTCAAACTTGCAACCCTGACGTTTAATTTTCTCATGGCATGGGTGTTTAGCTTACCTGGTAGGTAAGTAGCTGATAGCAAAATATGTCTTTCGACATACCATTGCCAAATCATGTTGACCAATTTGTCGCATGATAATGATTTTATGCCACCCATATGGTTAATATAAGCCATCACCGTAGTATTTATCAATTTGTAACCGAACATGCAAGTGCTGCATATTAGATACATATGCTTTTAAACCATAAAAGGCGCCCAACATCTCTAGATAGTTAATGCCCAGTGTAAGTAGTAATGATGACTCTAGTTTAGTCCATCTACCATTTGTGCTGGATATGGAGTTAGTCGCTCCCCAGCCTTGAGCACTGGCATCTGTTTGAATAACTAAAGTAGGGTTAGTGATAAAGATAGGGCTGAAACTATGCCAAACGTTTTCTGCCCACCACTGTAGCTCTGATATTGCTTCAGTGGGTAAGTTCATGACACGATCATAGTGACCTGTATGTCGTTTTATTGCCCGTACCTTTGCTCTCTGTAAAAATTTTTGATAGTGCAAAGGTCCGAATTGTGTAGCCGGAAATGCTGCTACCATTTCCCCAATTACTCTTGCTACTTGTCGAATAGTTGGTCGCTCGTTGACCATTAATTTGTTGCATGATTGTGCTAATTCAACCATTTTTGCCTTTGGCAAGGTAACAGTCAAATGGACTGAGTTAATTGTGAAGCCCAGGTAGTCCATGATAGTGGATGGCTTCAACTTAGATTTATCTGGATGTAGGACGAACCCGAGTTTCGAGGAGCTGTTTTGTAGCTGATACTGCTGCCACAGCCAATTCCATCGTTTTCCCTACTATGAGAATATCCTCCAGATATGCCATGACAATATGTTTTTGTTTTCTTAGTGAATAATCTTGGGCTGAAGTTCGCCCATAGAGCAATGCTTTGTACCATCCAGATAAATTTTAGGTATCTGCGATGATCCTTGTATATGGGTACTAGATAGTAAGCATCTTTAAGATAAATGCTTGCCATGAAGTGTCCTTTGGAATTCAGTTGTTTGGCAGTAACATATGTCTCCATTTTGAAATGTATATACTTAACAAATTTGTTTAGTGATGTTAAGTCAATGATGATGCGACAGACACCATCTTTTTGGTTTTAGTGAATATATTCGATACAATTTCCAAAGGTTCATGTTTGGTCTTTTGGATGACCCCCTTTGTGATAAGTCTCACCAGTTCAGCTTGTCCCTCACGTTTCTCTTTGACGGAGGGAGAAATACCCTTTGGGGCCATTGTTGAACTGGCGGCGTTTTTTCTGACATGAATTGTATTTTATATCCTGTAATGTTGTTGAGTATATACTTGTCACTCGTGACCATACCCCATGCTTCTTTAAACAAGTGTAATCTCCCCCCTGTTAATAAAGCACCCTTATTCTCTATATGCTGGTAGGGACCAGACCCACCTACCTCCATGGTTATTGGCGATTCTGTTTCTTCATTTTCCTGAAGATTTTGTTCTGACATGCTGGCGATGTTGGGGGGAGGCGCATTTTCCAGAGGGTCCGCTGCGGGCCCTGATCTGAAAGATCTTTGGGGATAATGTGCGGACCCCAAGCGTTCACCAGCCCCATATTGCGGACGTCGACTGGTGGATGCCGTGGGGTGCTGCCACTTGGGTATCGGAGGTCTTGGTTTGCTCGTCCCGGGGCCTGCCCTCATTAGGCCGAAGGTTTTTGATGCTTCCTGCATCTCCTTCAGTTGTTATTGAAATCTTTCCCAAATGGCAGCGCGTCCGTCTCCGCAGCTGGGGCTTTACACAAGCCAGCAAATTTGGGATTGAGGGCAGGTCTTATGTTTCCCTCCGGCGATTGTTGATCTCAAATTGTGTGGTACACATTAATGCCAGCACATCCTGCTGGCAGGTATCCATCTCCGTGGTCTCCACGGAACGAGCAAAGGCTGTGATGGCTGACGTCAGGAGCCTTAGGATCCGCTGTAGCTTGAGTTCTTGGGTCTGGATGTGTGACCCACATGCCCCCAGATTTGGCTGTTGACACTTTTTACTTTGAGGGCCTCACCGTTTTCTGGTGCTGTGTTGTTTCAGCACCTCAGCGAGCACCTTTTCCAGTAATGGTTGATGCTGGCCGCCATTCTTGGTTCCAGCGGTGCTCCAGCCCGTGGGGTTGCTACAAGCGGTCCATCACACCCAACAGCTCTTCATGTTCCTGCACCCCTGGCATACTCCCGAATTCGTCCGCCTGCCCCTGTTCCAGACCAGCCCAGCCCTGGTCACCAATGCTAGCCTCCAGTAATGAGGGAGCAAAGGGCAGTGCATGAGGCACTGTGGAGGGGGTGCCTGACCTCCCTCCGCGAGAGCGCTCTTTCTGCGCATCTCGCTGGAGCTGCTCCAATTGCTGTTGGATGCAGCTCAGGCGGCTGTCTCTCCTCCATTTAGGTTGAGACATGTCCCCGTCCGACGAATCGGACGCCACCGGCCGGATGCCTGTTCGGATGGCTAGACATCCAGCCCGCAGTTCAGGCACTAGCGGGACTGGGCTCGGCGCGGTGATGGGGATAGCGGGGCGACCGGTATTTGTTCCTACCGCCTGTTGCTGCCCCCCTGCAATGGAACGCTCCTCCGCTGGAGTCGAGCGGGGGACAGGTTCTTCTGGAGCTTTTGCCTTGTAGTAGCGAGAGCGCCCCTCAAGCAGCGCGTCTCGCAGGCATCTGCTCCGTGAGCCGCTCCAGCGGCTCAGGCGGCTCTCTCTCCCCCCGTGCGGGAGGAGAGACGTCCCGTCCGACATCGGGAACACCTGCCGGATGCCTCTCGAGTGGCTATGCGTCCAGCCCGCTGCTTCAGGTACTAGCGGGCTGGCCTCGGCACGGTGTCGGGGAATTACGGAACACCGGGTCGCTCCTACCGCCGTTGCTGCCCCCCTCCCCAACGGGAAAACGGGGGACAGTTTTGTTCCAGAGCCTTTTTCTCTGCCTGTAAAAACACAAGCAGAAAAAGGCTCACCTGTAAAGGAAAACCCGACCTCAGGGTACTCACCTGACGGTCCGGTTCATCCTGTAACGGGACAGCCTAACTCCCGTTGCAAGCCGCTGTTGCACTGCTGGCGTAATGCCGCACCTGCGCACTGAGCGGGTTCTTCACGTAGTCACTCACGTGACTCCGAAGTAAAATCAATACCCCGTTCCTGCTTGTTCCCCATATTCCTTGATTCCTTTAGGCCCAAGTGCTAAATCTAACTCTCTCTTGAAAACATCCAGTGAATTGGCCTTCACTGCCTTCTGTGGCAGAGAATTCCACAGATTCACAACTCCCTGGGTGAAAACGTTTTTCCTCATCTCAGTCCTAATTCTTAAACTGTGAGCCCCCGGTTCTGGACTCCCCCAACATCGGGAACATTTCTCCTGCATCTAGCCCGTCCAATCGTTTAAGAATTTTTATATGTTTCTATAAGATATCCTCTCATCCTTCTAAATTCCAGTGAGTACAAACCCAATCGACCCATTATTCCATCATATGTTTGCATGGGAAACTCAATTGAAAATCTTTAAGGCAAAGATGTTTGGAGGCTGAGGTTAGGTTGGCAGACCCACTCAAGGTCAGTAGAAACCGCCAAGTATTCTGGGATGCCTGGCAACGTTTACAGGACCCGCTGCCAAGCTCCTGGTTGTAATGGATTGTCACTGAGCCCAGTCCGATGCCAATCGAATTGAAGGACACGACATCGAACAAAAAAGTTACGATAAAACCAACACATTTTAAACATATTAATACATTAGCTTCATAATATTACTGGGACCATCTGTGTTTGGATAGGCTTTGTGCCAAAAAGCAGAAGATAGATTATTGCACAAACCGCAACAGAGCTAGTGTGTGTTTACTAACTACGCTCAGTAATATTTAATATTCACAATATAGCGAGGAATAAATGTCGTGCGTCTGGGGAAAGGATCTTTCCCTCGCAATTACAGGATGCAAGGGTGATGGGACTCCATCTCACTGGCAGGCTGGAAGGATGCCACCAGTATATCTGCTGTGATGTTAAGACAAAGTGCTGGAGGAACTCAGCAGGCCAGGCAGCATCTGTGGAGGAAATAGATTGGCAACATTTTTGGATTAGAGCAGGCGACAGAGGTTATGGAGAGAAGGCAGGAGAATGGGCTAGGAGGGAGAGATAGATCAGCCATGATTGAATGGAGTAGACTTATTGGGCTGAATGGCCTAATTCTGCTCCTATCACATGATCTTATGACATGATCGGACTTGAATGCTAGGTGGGCCAAAGGGCCTGATTTTGCGTTGTATCTCTAAAGTCTGAAGTTGAGTTCCTCCAACACTCTCTGTTTTTCTCAAGATGCTAACATCTGCAGTCCCTTGTGTTCCTGACCTCCCATCTACCTCATTGGAGAACTTCGAACTATCTTTAATCGGACTTTATCTTGCACTAAACGTGGTGCCCTTTATCTTGTATCTGTACACTGTGGACGGCTTGATTGTAATCATGTGTGGGCTTTTTGTGGACTAGACAGCAGACTCCGAAAAGCTTTTGACTGTACCTCGCTACGCAATAGTAAATTAAATCAAGCCGCTTAATAGGTGATAAGGATCCTTGCCCAAAGAGATCAGGACCCTTTGTGTCACTCCGGGGGCGCTGTTCTGGCAGCAGCCATGTCAGCAGTGCGTCAGTTTTTTCAACTTTTTTTTATTTTTTAGTATGTTTTAAAGTGTGTATTTAATGTTTTTTTGTGTGTCTTGTGTGGGGGGTGGTGTGGGGGGGTGAGGGGGAAACCGCTTTGGTCGCCTCCTCCATGGAGAGGCGACTTTTTCCAGGTCGCCTCCCCCGTGGCCTAACATCAAGGATCGGCGCGGCCTTTCCCGGAGACACGCCCGGGGCTTCAGCGGCGGGCGCAGCGTGGACTCTCGGCGTGGAGCGGGTGAACCCTCGCTGGGGCTCGCTGGAGGGGAGCGCTCCGTTTCGCTGGCCCGGGGCAGCCGGCAGCCTGAAGTCGCAGCCTGAAGCGGCGGTCTGCAGAGTTCCAGATGGTGCGGCGTCTACAGCCCGGGATCCCTCGTGGGGGACCCGGGGGAAGAAGAAGCCATCACTGCCGGCCCGCGGACAACTTCTACCGCGGGGCCGGCATGGACTTACCATCACCCCTGGAGGGGAGCTTCGACCGCCGGCCCTGCAGTCTACGGTGCTCCTGGCTGCGGCGGGGACTTTAAATCTCGACCGCCGGCCTGCGGCCTACAACAATCTAAAGCCGCGGTCTCCGGTGAGGAAGAGCCGATCCTGGACTGACTCTGGACTCTGGTCCTGTCCACGGGGGGAAATGGAGGAGGACTGGACAAATTTTTGTGCCTTCCACCACAGTGATGAATGCTGTGGTGGATGTTTGTGTTACAGTTTTATTGTGTGTTCTTTATTATTGTATCGCTGCTGACAACCCAATCCTTGCCGGGTCACTGCTCGTGCGGTCGACCGGTCGGTGCAGAGAGTAGCTTTGAATGTTTATCTCTTCGTTGATTGTGTCCCTTTCTTTTTTTAAAAGCTACTGTAATGCGCCCTTTAAATTGCCCCTCGGGGATGAATAAAGTGCTTGATTGATTGATTGATTGATATATGTCAGGGGTTTTAGCAGGCCATAAAGGGCCTGTCCCACGAGCATGCGACTCCATGTGGCAAGCGCGACCTAACGTGGTCGCTTGAGCCGTACGGCCTCGCGGGGCCGGTCCCACTTCGATCGCCGGAGCTGTATAGAGTTGTGCGGAGCTGGTCCCGACATCGCGCGGGGCTCCGAAAAACTGACCGTATTCAAAAATTTAGCGCGGCAACGGCCTGCCGGCCCGCAGCCGCCTCGACGGGCGTGCGCAGCGTCTCGACGCAGTACGCAAGGGTCTTGACGCCGTACGTCACGCGCGAACCTCCCGCGGACTCCGCTCGAACTTCACGTCACTCACTCGACCTCCGCGCGGCCCTCGCTTCCGGTTTGGTCACGCTCGCCGCACGCAGGTCGCATGTTCGTGGGACAGGCCCTTAACTCTGCTCATTTCTGCGCAGGGTAAATAAAGAAGATGATTGGGGACAAATGATAAACTGAAATTTAAAAAAAAATTTAATGTGTACAACAAATGTGGCATGATTTGCTGTGAGTACTTTGTGATGGGGCAGCACTGTGGCGCAGCAGTGGAGTTGCTGCCTTACGGCGCCAGAGACCCAAGTTTGATCCCATTATCTGTACAGATTTTGTACATTCTCCACGTGACTGCGTGGGTATTCTCCGGGTGCTCTGGTTTCCTCCCACACTTCAAAGACGTACAGGTTTGTAGTTTAATTGGCTTTGATAACATTATAAACTGTCCCTAGTGTGTGTAGGATGGCGCTAGTGTACGGGGTGATTGCTAATAGGCGCTACCCAGCGGGCCGAAGGACCTGTTTCCATGCTGGATCTCCAAAGTCTAAAGTCTACTTCTGTCTCTATCCTTAACCAACAAAAGGCAACGAGCCAGCAACCTAAGCTGTACATTTAACCATAGAAGCAAGAAACCGCAGATGCTGTTTTACCAAGGACAGACACAGAGTACTGGAGTAACTCAGCGGGTCGGACAGCATCTCTGGAAAACATGGATCGATGATGTTTCGGGTTGGGAAAACCTGACCTAGAAACTTAGAAGGTTCCCGATTCCAAGCGTCACCTACCCATGTTCTCCAGAGATGCTGCCTGACACGCTGAGATACTCCAGCACTTTGCATCTGCTCTTAGGTTGCTCTTAGGGCTAACGGAATCAAGGGATATGTAGAGAAAGCAGGAAAGGGGTACTGATTTTGGATGATCAGCCATGGTTACATTGAATGGCGGTGCAGCTTGGATGGGCCGAATGGCCTGTTTCCGGCACCTATTTTCTATAGCAGGCACAAATTGCTGGAGTAACGCAGCGGGACAGGCAACATGTCTGTAGAGAAGGAATGGGTGACGTTTCGGCTCGAGACCCTTCTTCAGTCAGATTTAAACCAGCATCTGCAGTTCTTAGGTTTAGAGATATAGCGTGGAAACACACCTTTCGGCCCACCTGGTCCGTGCCGACCAGCGATCCACGCACAGTAACACTATCCTACACCCACTAGGGACAATTGTTTTTACAGTTACCAAGCCAGTTAGCCTACAAACCTGTACGTCTTTGGTGTGTGGGAGGAAACCGAAGATCTCGGAGAAAACCCACGCAGATCACGGGGAGAACGTACAAACTCTGTGCAGTACAGCACCCGTGTCGGGATCGAACCCGGGTCTCTGTTGCTGCAAGCACTGTAAGGCAGCAACTCTACCACCATTGATCTTTCACAGTGATCTTTCCTACCTCATTTTTCTGTTTCTATGGGTCTGCACATTTAACCTCTCGGCTCATTCCTGACACTGGGAATATCTAGGCATTCTAGCGCGTGCCACCCATGTGGACAGCCAGCTGTGACCATATCACTGGTGCTTCAGCACACTGAGTTGCCTGGCCAACATGGTGGTGAAATATTTGCTGTGTGCCAAAACAAAACAAAACATGAAGTGCTGAGGGAAAACATGATTTAACTTCAGTTGAAACTAAATAACAAACGTTCTTTACTCACAAACGTGAGGAGAGTAAAAAAAAATTAGTTTTGTTTTAGTTTAGAGACACGGCGCGGAAACAGGCCCTTCGGCCCACCGAGTCCGCGCCGACCAGCGATCCCCGCACTGTCCTACACACAATAGGGACAATTCACATTAATACTGCACCAAGCCAATTAGCCTACAAACCTGTACGTCTTTGGAGTGTGGGAGGAAACCGAAGATCCACAGGAGAAAAACCCCACGCGGGTCACGGGGCGAACGAGCAAACTCCGTAGAGACAGCAACCGTGGTTGGGATCGAACACGGGTCTCTGGCGCTGTGAGGCAGCAACTCTACCGCTGTGCCACCGTGGCACCCAAAAAATGTCTCTTGAGAGATTTTTTTGTTAAAAAGAGATGCAACATAGAAGGCTGATAGGTCACCTCTCCACATCCTGGAGAGATGCTGCCTGACCCATTGAGTTACGCCAGCAGCAGTTCATTGCCACAGATGGCTGTGGAGGCCAAGTCAATGGGTATCTTTAAACATAGACATAGAAACATAGGTGCAGGAGTAGGCCATTCAGCCCTTCGAGCCTGCACCGCCATTCAATATGATCATGGCTGATCATCCAACTCAGTATCCTGTACCTGCCTTCTCTCCATGTCCCCTGATCCCTTTAGCCACAAGGGCCACATCTAATTCCCTCTTAAATATAGCCGATGAACTGGCCTCAACTACCTTCTGTGGCAGAGAATTCCAGAGATTCACCACTCTCTGTGTGAAAAATGTTTCCCTCATCTCGGTCCTAAAAGAGTTCCCCCTTTTCCTTAAACTGTGACCCCTTCTTCTGGACTTCCCCAACATTGGTAGGGTGGAGATCGGCAGATTCTTGGTTAGTATTGGGTGTCAGAGGTGATGGGGAGAAGGCGGGGGAATGGGATTGAGAGGGAGGGATAGATCAGCCATGATCATATTGTACGGGATACTGAGTTGGATGATCAGCCATGATCATATTGAATGGCCGAATGGGCCGAATGGCCTACTCCTGCACCTAATTTCTATGTTTCTATGTTTCTATGATTGAATGGCGGGGTAGACTTGATGGGCCGAATGGCCTAATTCTGCTCCTATGACATGAACCTTGTGAGTGTGATCTGAACATTTCAGATTTTGATGTGTTGTGTTATGTTTGATGACTTGCCACGAACAGCTGGCAAGCAGAACTACGCACTCCACCCTTCATGTACCACTTGACGTTATTCACTGAGCTGGTAAATCAGCGGAAAGAGAAAGCAACTTGACAACAGCATTCATCATCAGCTTTTTAGGTCACTGAGCAATTGGGAATCAACGGCAGCTTTCACAGAGCCATCTGCATGTCAAGAACGGGATGGATCAGGGATTAAGCTAATGATCCTTTCAAGTTCAAATCAAGATCCCGTGTCTACGGGCACCACTCCACCCGCTGCAACACGAAGCAATTAGCTTGGTGTTTAAAGGGCACAAAGTGCCGGAGTAACAGCGGTGGAGTTGCTGCCTCAATGCACCAGAGACCCGGGTTCGATCCCGACTACGGCTGCTGTCTGTACGGAATTTATACCCACTGGACTGCGTGGGTTTTCTCCGGGATCGCAGGTTTCCTCCCACACTACAAAGACGTACAGCTTTGAAGGTTAATTGGCTTTGGTACAATTGAAAATTGTCCTGTGTGTATGTGTAGAATAGTGCTAGTGAGCCGGGATCGCTGGTCGGCGCAGACTCGGTGGGCCGAAGGGCCTGTTTCCGCGCTGTATCTCTGAACTAAACTAAACAGCGGGTCAGGCAGCATCTCTAGAGAACTTAGTTTGATGCAGAAACAAGGAACTACAGTTGTAGATTGATACCAAAGATAGACACAAAGTGCTGGAGTAACTCAGTGGGTCAGGCAGTAAGTATCTCTGGAGATCATGGATAGGTGACATTTTGGATTGGACCCCTTTTTAGACTAATTATGGTGGGGGAAGAGTGCGGAGAGAATGCCGGAAGAGAGGATGGGGCAAGACAAAGCCTGGCGAGTGGGAGAGTCTAGGAGCAGAGGTCACAGCGTCCGAATTAAAGGACGCTCCTTTAGGAAGGAGATGAGGAGGAATTTCTTTAGTCAGTGGTGGAGAATCAGTGGAATTCATTGTCACGGAAGGATGTGGTGGATGGAAATGTCAATGGATATTTTTCTGACAGAGATAGATTCTTGATTAATAAGGGTTTCAGGGGCTATGGGGAGAAAGCAGGAGAATGGGGTTAGGAGGGAGAGGTAGAACAACCAGGAGTAGACTTGATGGGCCGAATGGCCCAATTCTGCTCCTATGCCTTATGAATGATAGGTGGATACAGGAGAAGAGGGTTTTGATAGGAAACGGGATAAAAACAACTGCCAGAAAAGCCAGTGTCTATGAAACGCTCTCAAACAGAAGAGCTTACTGGAGGTATTTTATTCCAGGAGTGGATTGCAGGGCAGTGGTGTCAATATTAATGATGAAGTTCTGTGGGAAGAAGCCATAACGAGAATAGTTCCAGCTTTGTTTAGTATTTGGTCAGTCACAGGAGATTTATAGGTGGCTCAAATGTCAGAATTGTCGGGAATGACAAACCCAGTTGCAGCTGAGAAGTTGGCCCCCGGGTCATAAATCTGTGCAATGTAATGTCGATGGCTTGGTTTGTACAATTTGATACAGTAGGCTGCTCGAAGTCTACCCCACCATGAAATATGCATGAAGTAAACAAGATGAATTCAGGCATCTGGGAGAAAGTGAATTACAAACTCATTACAATGGGCTTCCAAATCAGCCCGTAACCTTTGTCAAAGTCCGGTTTAGTTTAGAGATACAGCATGGAACACAGGCCCTTCAGCCCACCGAGTCCGTGCCGACCGATGAACCCCGCACATTAACGCTATCCTACACACACACACACTGGGGACAATTTCACACTGATACCAAGCCAATTAACCTACACACCTGTACGTCTTTGGAGTGTGGGAGGAAACTGAAGATCCCGGAGAAAACTCACTCAGTTCACAGGGAGAACGTACAAACTCCGTACAGACGTGCACCTCAGATTCAGATTCAGATTCAATTTTAATTGTCATTGTCCGTGTACAGTACAGAGACAACGAAATGCATTTAGCATCTCCCTGGAAGAGCGACATAGCAAATGATTTGAATAAATAATAATAAGTGATAATAAGTGTTCGGGGGGTGGGGGGGTAATTGGCAGTCACCGAGGTACGTTGTTGAGTAGAGTGACAGCCGCCGGGAAGAAGCTGTTCCTGGACCTGCTGGTTCGGCAACGGAGAGACCTGTAGCGCCTCCCGGATGGTAGGAGGGTAAACAGTCCATGGTTGGGGTGAGAGCAGTCCTTGGCGATGCTGAGCACCCTCCGCAGACAACGCTTGCTTTGGACAGACTCAATGGAGGGGAGCGAGGAACCGGTGATGCGTTGGGCAATTTTCACCACCCTCTGCAATGCCTTCCGGTCGGAGACAGAGCAGTTGCCATACCATACTGTGATGCAGTTGGTAAGGATGCTCTCGATGGTGCAGCGGTAGAAGTTCACCAGGATCTGAGGAGACAGATGGACCTTCTTCAGTCTCCTCAGGAAGAAGAGACGCTGGTGAGCCTTCTTGATCAGAGTTGAGGTATTGTGGGTCCAAGAGAGGTCATCGGAGATGTTGACTCCCAGGAACCTGAAGCTAGAAACACGTTCCACCTCCGTCCCGTTAATGTGGATGGGGGTGTGCGTGCCGCCACTGGACTTCCTGAAGTCTACAATGAGCTCCTTGGTCTTCTTGGAGTTAAGGGCCAGGTTGTTGTCAGCGCACCATGCTGCTAAGTGCTGGACCTCCTCCCTGTAGGCCGACTCATCGTTGTTGCTGATGAGGCCAATCACCGTTGTATCATCTGCATACTTGATGATGGTGTTAGTACCATGTACAGGTGTGCAGTCATAGGTGAAGAGGGAGTAGAGGAGGGGGCTCAGCACACAGCCCTGTGGAACGTTCAGGGTGAGGGTTGAAGAGGTGTGCTTGTCTAACCTAACAGACTGGGGTCTGTTGGTTAGAAAGTCCAGTATCCAGTTGCAGAGGGAGGGGTCGATGCCCAGGTTACCGAGTTTGGTGATCAGTTTTGATGGTATAATGGTGTTGAATGCTGAGCTGTAATCGATGAACAGCATTCTTACGTAAGTAGTCAAGAAGAAAATCTATATTTAGTACTGATATATCCTTAGGAATCCTTAGTGTCTGAAGAAGGGCTCCGACCCAAAATGCCAACTATTCTTTTTTTCTCCAGAGATGCTGCCTGACCCGCTGAGTTACGCCAGCATTTTGCGTCTGTCATTAGGAATAGATATTTTCCTTCCCTCGCTTATGTTTTCTGACCCAGTCTCGCCCTCTTTGGGCAGAAGACCAACCACACATTGTTATCTGAAGTTGATTGGCACGACAGTTCATTTGCACAAATGGGTAAGTAAAAATAATTTAAAATAAAAGTGAAGATTAAGATACAGAGACGTAGCAACAATGGCCACGCCCGAAGGCTCGTCAGACCACACGATCGGGAACGACTCCAATATCAATTTTATGTTGTTGTTATTGCCTCACAGTGCCAGAGACGCATATTCGATCCTGATCTCGGGTGCTGTCTGTGTGAAGTTTGCACGCTCTGCCTGTGACCGCGTGGGTTACCTCCGGGCACTCCGGTTTCCTCCGACTTCCAAAAACGTGTGGATTTATAGGTTAATTGGCTTCTGTAAATTGTCTAATGTGTAGGGATAGGATGAGAATGTGGGATAACATAGAACTAGTGCGAGCGGGTGATCAATGGCCGGCATGGACTCGGTGGGCCGAAGGGCCTGTTTCCATGCTACATCATTCAAACATAAGACTTCAGTATCCAGATTCATTCATTCAACTTCCAATATTCTGCTTACTGCTTTTACTTCCTTTAAAGAATAATCCTCTTAATTTTTTCAACGTGAAAAAACATTTAAAAAAGTGTTCATCTATCAATCTTAAATATTCATCTATCTTTCAAAAAAAGACAATTACTGACCACTTAATGAGCCATGTGTTGATTCATAAAATACATGTTACTAAATCCAGAATCATCTCAAACAGTTTATTCTTGTGTAGGAAGGAACTGCAGATGCCGGTTAAAACCGAAGGTAGACACAAAATGCTGGAGTAACTCAGCGGGTCAGGCAGCATCTCTGGAGAGAAGGAATGGGTGACGTTTTGGGTCCAGACCCTTCTTTAGACTACCCTTCAGTACAGGGTACAGTTAAAAGCTATTTTGCTTCATGCTATCCAGTCAATGAAAAGACTCTACAGGATTGCAACCAAGTTGTCCACAGTGCAGAGATAAGGAATAAAGGTATATCATTTAGTGCAAGATAAAGTCCGATTAAAGATAGTTCAAATATCTCCAACGACATAGATGGGAGGTCAGTACCACTCTCTAGTTGTTGATAAGATGGTTCAGCTGCCTGATAACAGCTGAGAAGAAACTGTCCCTGAATCTGGAGGTGTGCATTTTCACACTTCTATACCTCTTGCCTGGTGGGAGCGGGGTGAGGGGGGAGTGATCGGGGTGAGACTGGTCCTTGATTATGCTGGTGGGCTTGCCGAGGCAGCGTGAAGTGTAGATGTAGATGCACCCTACTAAGCAATAACAATTCATTTCCACTCCGACTGCGCAGTGTCACTCCTATAGAATCCTCCTTTTGTTTTATTGTGTCCAAGTGTGCAAAGATGCTTCTGGCACACGTGGCAATGAAGCATGACCAAAAATGTTAGATGAAAATCTATCAAATTACAATGCGATCAAGAGTCAAAATTCCAGCCAAGTCACACCAACTTCCATTCTATGCTGGCCTACAGCTAACATGGGCCTGTTTCCTTTATCATCATTACTCGTTTGCATATCTTTCATTCATTTGTTCTACAGTATATCTCTCTACATCACCATCTACAATACTCATAGTTTAGTTTAGAGATACAGCGCAGAAACAGACCCTTCGGCCCACCGAATCCGTGCCGACCAGCACAATTACGCTATCCAACACACACTAGGGATAATTTACAATTATACCAAGCCAATTAACTTACAAACCTGTACGTCTTTGGAGTGTGAGAGGAAACCGGAGATCCCGGAGAAAATCCATGCAGGTCACGGGGAGAACGTACAAATACCGTGCAGACTAGCAACTGTAGTCAGGATCAAACCTGGGGTCTCTGGCGCTGTAAGGCAGCAACTCTACCCCTGCGCCACTGTGCCGCCATAAGTACTCACAGATAACATCATAAACAAAAATTCAATAAATTGTTAATTCTAATACTCGTGCAAAAAAGCCCAAAGTCCTGAGCGCATATCACTCTAATGGGCTTGTCCCGTTTACGTGACTTTTTCAGCGACTGCCGGCACCCGTCTTAGGTCGTTGCAGGTCACCGAAATGTTTCAACATGTTGAAAATCCAGCGGCGTCCAGAGCAAGGTACGACTCTTTGCGCGACTACTCACGACCATACAGGCTTCACCCTGCGAAATGCCCCAAGGGTGTCGCCTGTATGGCCGTGAGTCGTCTCCTCAGTCGCCCAAAGAGTCGTGGCGTCTTTCTGGTCGCCGCTGGATTTTCAACATGTTAAAATTTTCAGTGACCTGCAATGACCTATGACGGGTGCCGGCAGCCGCCGAAAAAGTCGCGTAAGTCGGACAGGCCCATAAGGCAAAGTGCTGGAACAACTCAGTGGGTCAGGCAGCATCACTGGAGAACATGGATGGGGGACCCTTCTTCAGGTGATTTCTTCTTTAAGATTCATCTTCTGCAGCGAGGTTTGTTTTTACTAGCTGTTTGCGTTTAATATGTTGCGTGATTTACTATAGTGATTCGTGGCTGGTAAGCATCCAAGTGAAGTTAAATCAATCATAGGCATTCTACCACCAGCACCCAATTATTCACAAATAATTTCACAGGGAAGAAAAACCATGCCCAGTAAATAAAGAAAAGTAATCTAGTCAAAATGATTAAAGGAGCGATGTTTAGTAAATGACACAATAATTTCATACTGCAGGAGGAAAGTTTCACTCGGTGAAGAAAACAAACTTAATAGATCACAATATCAAAAGTAAACCTCTGCTGTAGATTCATATCATAATGAAATTATTAAGTTACTTCAGCCTTAGAACCAGAGAGAGTGTTGGAGTCTGCATTTCCCCATAGATTGAAAAGACTTTCATAGGCAAAGAAGAAGGGCCACTCCCTCTTCTCCCCTCTCCCATCAGGCAAAAGGTGTAGAAGTGTGAAAACGCACACCTCCAGATTCAGGGACAGATGCTCCCCAATTGTCATCAGGCAACTGAACCATCCTACTGTCGAATGACCCAGTCATACACACGAACATGGTACAACAGTATCTATTGAAAGGCACTTATAACACATGTTGCTTCTGCTGTGTAGCAGCATGGACTACCAGCACTAGCTGGGATACGATAATATGAAGTGCAGTAGGAGGAGCTTCTAATAATAAAGCACTACATTAGTTAGTAAGTGAAGTGACCAATCTACATCTTTCCTTGTAGAAATAAAAGTGGAGCACATCTAAATAAAAGTGACCTATAAGAATAAACACATTACTTGTGTGATGACTGAATAATATAGTACCCGAATCGCTAATAGCACATACAGGGACGTACAGATGGTTTAAACAAAATCACCGTATCTAAGGGGCGTCCCGCGAGCGTACGGTTCAGATCCGCGTCTCCTACCTTCACTGACGAAATAACCAGGGATCGATGCAGTAAGAGCACTGGTAACCCAGTTATTTCACAACCAGAGAGTAGTGCTGAACTACTATCTACCTCTCTGGTGACCCTCTGGTGACTATCCTTGATCGGATTTTGCTGGCTTTACCTTGCACTAAACGTTATTCCCTTATCGTGTATCTGTACAACAAAATAAGCTGGAGTAACTCAGCGGGACAGGCAGCATCTCTGGAGAGAAGGAATGGGTGACGTTTCGGGTCGAGACCCTTCTTCAGTCTGAAGGGTAGTCTCCAGAAATGCTGCCTGTCCCGCTGACTTACTCCAGACTTTTGCGTCTATATTTGGTGTCAACCAGCATCTGATGTTCCTTCCTACACTCCATCATTAGGGCTGTTCCTTCATGCAGCTTTGGTAAAGGATGCAACATTTATTACAAGAGACAAATGAAGACTTTTCCTTCTCAGACCAAGGCTATAATTTAATCTTCAAAAACACTTGTCACACAGTATAACATGCTAAAATCTAATTTGTAAACTAATCAAGTTAGAATTAAAATGCCATGGTTGTCCTTGAGAAAAGTCAAAGACAGCACTAGAGAAATGTCAGATACAGGCAGCTAATGACTGAGCACTGAGCAGAGACATGTTTTAATTGTGAAACATTTAGGGTGACACAGTGGCACAGCGGTAGAGTTGCTGCCTGACAGCAACAGAGACCCAGGTTCAATCCTAAATAAGAGTTCTGTCTGTGTGGAGTCTGCACGTTCTCCCCGTGACCTGCGTGAGTTTTCTTCGGGTGCTCCAGTTTCTTCGCACTCTCCAAAGGTGTGCAGGCTTGCAGGCTAATTGGCTTTGGCATAATTGTAAATTGTCCCCAGTGTGTGTAGGATAGTGTAATGGGGCCTGTCCCACTGCATGAGTTCACCCAAGAAAAAAAAATCAAACTCGTGGAAGCACGTAGAATGTATGTAGCGGGTACGTCGGAGCTCGGGACGTCTCTTAGCAGCTCGTAACGCTAACGGCAGGTACTCGGGAAATGCGGTAAGCTCGGGATGACTCGTGAAGATTTTTCAACATGTTGAAAAATGTCCACGAGAGCCCCGAGTACCTACGAGCGGCTATTACCGTAATTCTCCGAGTTCGAATCAGAGGAAACTCGGGAGAACTCTTGAATTAACTCGTACAGTGGGACAGCCCCATAAGTGTGCGGGGATCGCTGGTCAGCGCGGGTCGGTGTTTCTGCGCTGTGACTCTAAACAAAGCCAAAGGTGATAAATTAATTTGCACAATTACACATATATAAACTAGTGTCCTTGTCAAGTCAAGAGAGTTTATTGTCATGTGTCCCGGATAGGACAATGAAATTCTTGCTTGCTGCAGCACAACAGAATATTGTAAGCATACAATACAGATCAGATCAGTTCAATATACACATAAATAAGCAGATAAAGTGCAATAGGCTGTTACAGTTCAGAGTCTGTTTGTTGGCGAGTTTAATAGCATGATGGCTGTGTATAGGTGCACCGCACCGCATTGCGTTCCATGCATAAAGTGTTGGCAGTTCTTGTAGGTGTTACAGTAGTGAATGGTGCTTTCCACAGCACCTTCCCACATCTAACACAACAACAAGTTTTACACCCACATCTCTCACCTTGCATGCAACACCACAATGCCAACTATAAAACAAACACTTCACATCAGTGCGTGAACGTGGGTTTAACGTGGGGAGACTGGTGCACAGACAGCCACCACACGGTCCTTGACAGATCTGGGTCAGGATCCAGTGGCATGGAGTCCAAGATGACCGGAGACCCTTTTCTGCTGCAGCCTTCATCCGCCTTCCCAGCCGTTGTGACGCTCCACTAAAGTCAGCCATTGTCCTCCGCCTGTTCCACCGTTGGGGTCTTGGTTGGATTGCTCTTTGTCAGAGACCTCCCCCTCGACCTCACCGCCATGGGTGGCCCTACCAGGAGCATAGCTCCAGACGACTCAGGTCCACACAAGCTTCTCCACCACGACAAGGTGACAATCCAGTAATAACCAAAGCAATACAGCGGTAGAGTTGCTGTCTTACAGTAATCCTGTGCCAGAGACCCGGGTTCGATCCTGACTACGGATGCTGTCTGTATAGGGTTTGTGCGTTCTCCAGCATTTTGTGTCTATAATTAATTAGTTGAGTTGGGTTAGTATTATTTTAATGGGTTAGAGGCATCATTGTGTGCGGGAACCAGAGGCAGATTCCAAATATAATGCTTTAATTGTAAAACCCTCATCCTTGCCTTTAAATACCTTCTTTTCTAATTCTGCAAACGTAACCACTTCAGCTTTAGAGCCCATGTCTTCACCGACTTAAACTGTGCGATGCAAAATTATTTTACACTCTTATCTGTAACCTGATTAGTACACATTTAGTTTAGTTTAGTTTCGAGATACTGTGCGGAAATAGGCCCACCGAGACCACACCGAGACCACACCGACCAGCGATCCCCGCACACTAACATCATCCTACACACACTAGGGACGGTTTTACATTTTATACCAGGCCAATTAACCAACAAACCTGTACGTCTTTGTAGTGTGGGAGGAAACTGAAGATGTCGGAGAAAACCCACGCAGGGGAGAACGTACAAACTACGCATAGATAGCACCCGTAGTCGGGATCGAGCCCGGGTCTCTGGCGCTGTGAGGCAGCAACTCTACCGCTGCGCCACCGTGCCACCCTTAAAGTCAAAGTACATTATAAATGGATATTCTGTCCGGTACGAATTACTCTAGCTGATCAAAGAGAATATACACATGCGTGCTGTCTTGAGTTTGCTGCTGTTCTATGTAAAACTTTTGTTGCCCGACTGAAGAAAGATGACTGAAGATATTAATAAAGTGATCACATCGCAGTGAGATGCATTTGGACTGCTCTACCAGGGGGATATTATTCTGCACCTCATCAAGGATACGCAGTAGAAGTGTGAATAAGAATTCAATTTCCCCCCATACTTGAACCACAGCTTGTGGATTTAAAATAAGAAAATCTACGAAAGCTTTAACTAAAGTTCTGACCTTCATTTTAGGAAATGGTGTTTAAGCAAACATAGAAAACCACATACTGGGAAAGAATGTCATAAGCCTCAAGAACTCATAAGCATCATAAGAACTCATAGAAGAATTCATGAGAACGTATATGAACTCATAAGAACTCATAATTCATGCCTCAAGAAGTGTATAAAATCATGAGAGGAATAGATCGGGTAGATGAACAGAGTCTCTTGCCAAGAGTAGGTGAATCGAGGACCAGAGCGCATAGGTTCAAGGTGAAGGGGAAAAGATTTGATAACCATATAACCATATAACCATATAGGGGATCTGAGGGGTAACTTTTTCACACAAAGGGTGGTGGGTGTATGGAACAAGCTGCCAGAGGAGATATATGAGGCTGGGACTATCCTAACATTTAAGAAGCAATTAGACAGCTACATGGATAGGACAGGTTTGGAGGGATATGGACTAAACGCAGGCAGGTAGGACAAGTGTAGATGGGACATTGTTGTGTAATAGATGTGAGCAAGTTGAGCCGAAGGGCCTGTTTCCACACTATATCACTCTATGACTCTATGAACATACACTTAACCACCAGTCCCTGACTGCTGTATCTGTACCTGCTGCAGACAATAAGATGTAATTTTGATGAAAGAATGGGTCGACTGGGCTTGTATTCACTGGAATTTAGAAAGATGAGCGGGAGATCTTATAGAAACATACAACATTATTAGGGGATTTGACACGCTAGATGCAGGAAACATGTTCCCGATGTTGGGGGAGTCCAGGACCAGGGGCCACAGTTTAAGAATAAGGGTAGGCCATTTAGAACTGAGACTTTTCACAAAGGGAGTTGTGAATTTGTGGAATTCTCTGCTACAGAAGGCAGTGGAGGCCGATTCACTGGATGCATTCAAAAGAGAGTTAGATAGAGCTCTTAGGGCTAGTGGAATCAAGGGATATGGGGAGAAGGCAGGAATGGGGTACGGATTGTGGATGATCAGCTGTTTCCGCGCTGTATGTCTAAACTAAACTAAACTAAGAACAGTTGAAGAAATGCACTGTTAACAGCAGCCTAACACTGCTTGACGTTTGCAGTGGTGGACAATTTTGAAAGCTCCTCAATGTGCAAATTGCAGGCTCCAACACTTTCTGCGATAATATTTACATATAGGGATCAGGTTATTTTCTGGTCAGCGATTATTCTCAGGATGCTCTTTGTGGATGAACATGCCAATGGGAACATTCCTGCGTGTCTGGAAGAAATAGTGGGACTTTCACTTGGTTTTATGTGCAGTTTTTATATATAGATTGAAAGGGATTTGTTGAATCTGGCATCAGGCTGTTTAAACATAACAAACTACAAAGTGATAAGGTGCAAAAACTGTCTATGATGGATTGGGAACCAAATAATAGGTGCAGTAAACAAGTTATGGCTATCTTTTAATAGAAAAAACACAATTTCTGTTTCTTACAATTTTGTAAAGAAACTAAATCTATATAGAAAAGAATCTTCAGGTTAATTTATTGTCATGTGTACCGAGGTACAATGAAAGTTCAGCTTAGTTTATTGTCACATGTACCGAAGCTTTTGTTGCATGCTATCCCGTCAAATAAAATACTATAGATGATTACAATCAAGACGTCCACTAGGTACAGATAAAGGATACAATATTTAGTACAAGATAAAGTCTGATTAAAGATCGTTCAAAGATGTCCAATGTCGTGGATGAGAGGCCAACCCTGCATTCTAGTTGGCGACAGTTCAGTTGTCTCATAATATCTAATCAACTTCTCTTATTAGCCATGATTGCATCTACCATTATAGAGTCACAGTCTTACAATGCGGAATCAGCCCCTATAACCCAACTTGCCAACACAGGCCAACATGTCCCATCAACACTAGTCCCACCTGCCTGCGTTTGGCCCATATCCCTCTAAACCTCCTTACGGTCACAGTGGCGCAGCGGTAGAGTTGCTGCCGTACAGCAACCCCGATCCCGACTACGGGTGCTGTCTGTACGGAGTTTGTACGTTCTCCCCGTGACCTGCGTGGGTTTTCTTCGAGATCTACGGTTTCCTCCCACACTCCAAAGACGTACAGGTTTGTTAATTGGCTTGGTAAATGTAAAAATTGTCCCTAGTGGGTGTAGGATAGTGTTAATGTGCGGGGATCTCTGGTCGGCGCGGACCCGGTGGGCCGAAGGGCCTGTTTCCGCTCTATATCTCTAAACTAAACCTGTCCTGCCCCTGCACCTGGCTAAATGTTTCTTAAACGTTGCGATTAGATTAATGGAAAAAGCTTGTACTAACGTTGACTAAAGGAGCAGTAAATCTGAAGCTTTCATTTGGTTTAGAGATACAGTGCGTAAACAAGCCCTTCAGCCCATCGAGTCCGCACCGACCAGCGATCCCTGCACACTTACACTTTCCTACACACACTAGGGACAATTTACATTTATACCAGGCCAATTAACCTACAGACCTGTACATCTTTGGACTGTGGGAAGAAAACAAAGATTTTGGAGAAAACCCACAGGAAGAATGTGCAAATTCCATACAGTCGGGATTGACCCAGGTCTCTGGCGCTGTAAAGCAGCATAGAAACATAGAAACATAGTAAATAGGTGCAGGAGTAAGTCATTCGGCACTTTGAGCCAGCACCGCCATTCCATATGATCATGACTGATCATCCAAAATCAGTACCCCGTTCCTGCTTTCTCCCCATATCCCTTGATTCCGTTAGCCCTAGGAGCTAAATCTAACTCTCTCTTGAATTGAACATCCAGTGAATTGGCCTCCACTGCCTTCTGTGGCAGAGAATTCCACAGATTCACAAAAAGGTTTTTCCTCATCTCAGTCCTAAATGGCCCACTACTGCCTCTCTACCGCTGCGCCCAAATCTTGGTTGCTCTGGCCAACCGGCGTGATCAGCATTGAAGCCCCCACCTCAAGCAGCATCGAGAAGAAAACTCGAGCCCCAGGAGTTGGAACGGCAAGCTTATTTCCTGCAAGTTCTGCCACAGCAGACTCTCTGCAGGTAACTGATGATCCTAATAAACCACAGAGACACGGGGCATGGACGGGGCTATTAAGATCTGTTTTCTGGGAACTGTCCACGCTGTGGGTTAATTACATATCAATGACTTAAAGACCACAGGGAAGCACTACATGTAGATCCACACACACTCCATGGGCAGGCACACGGTATGTGTACAGACACAAATGATCGATTTTACCTTCAATTTCAAAGTCACTCGGCTTTAAACAAAACATGCACCACAGCTCTGAATGCAAAGAGCCTGGATCTCTGCACTACACCAGTGGAGAAATCTTGCGGCAACATAACAGAGAGGAGGAGGGCTTTGAAGAATAGCCCTGAATTGGAAATGACTGCAGACGCCAAGACAAGACTGCATAGTCGTGGAGTGTGGAAATAATGAGGAGCGTTCACAGATACACATAAACTCTGCAGCTGTCGAAAGAATTAAAGCAAATTCACTTAAGCAACAATGCCTTTCTCGTGAATTTGTCCAATTTAACTGAACGTAACAATTTAACTAAACTAAACTTAGGGCGTCACGGTGGCGCAGCGGTGGAGCTACTGCCTTACAGCACCAGATATCAGGGTTCAATCCTGACCTTGACTACGGGTGCTGTATGTACGGAGATGGCTCGTTCTCCCCGTGACCCGCATGGGGTTTCTCCGAGATCTTCGGTTTCCTCCCACACTCCAAAGACGTAGAGGTTTGTAGGTTGACACAAAATGCTGGAGTAACTCAGCGGGTGAGGCAGCATCTCTGTAGAGAAGGAATGTGAGGTTAATCGGCCCTGTACACATTGTCCCTAGTGTGTGTACAGGATAGTGTTAGTATGGGGGGGATCAGTGAGGACTTGGTGGGCCGAAGGGCCTGTTTCCGTGCTGTAACTCTAAACTAAACTAAACTCACATCGCAGGAAAACCTCTGCAAGGATGTTTCGAGCTGCCATCATATCTTCAGTAAATCCCCAAGAGCAATTGTCATCTGAAGAAGTGTCCCGATGCAAAATGTCACCTATGCATTCTTTCCACGGATGCTGCCTGGCCTGCTGACTTACTCCAGCATTTTGTGTTTTGCATTTTGCAATATTAACAATATTTGCAATATTAACTTTCTCTCTAGAATTATAGTATAACAACATTTAAAAGACATTTGGACAGGGAATTGGCGGCTTTATAGCCTAGTTTAGGCAAGGCAAGGCAAGGCAACTTTATTTATATAGCACATTTCATACACGAGGCAGACTCAAAGTGCTTCACATAAAAACATGTCATACAATAAATGAAATAATAAAATGAAATAAAATAGAAGAACTAAAAGAAAAGAAAAGCAAAATTAAAAATGCTTTATAAAAAGTGCAAAAGTTAAAAGTGCAATGTAGTTAAGATTTAGCTGAAAGCTAAAGTAAACATAAAAGTTTTCAGTCTTGTTTTAAAAGTGGTCAAAGTTGAGGCAAGTCTTAAATCTTCAGGAAGTTTATTCCAGCTATTTGTTGCATAGTAACTAAATCCTGCTTTCCCATGTTTTGTATTTACTCTGGGAATCACTAGCAGATTGGATTCAGAAGATCTTAGCGGTCTAAAAGGCTTATAGTTTAGGGCCTGTCCCACTTAGGCGATTTTTTAGGCGACTGCCAGCGACTAGGCTGTCGTATGATGAGACGACGACTCGCTGGACAATGCGGACGAAGGCGATGGCTGGAGGCCCTACAGCAGCCTGGGGCTCGCCTGGATCAGGTGAGCCCCAGTTGACTACGGGTGCTGTATATACGGAGATTGCTCGTTCTCCCCGTGACCTGCGTGGATTTTCTCCGAGATCTTCGGTTTCCTCCCACACTCCAAAGACGTACAGGTTTGTAGGTTAATTGGCTTGATAAAATGTTAAATTGTCCCAAGTTGGCGATATGCAGAGTACTGCCCTGCCGACTACAAAATTCAGAAGGTTCAGAATAAGTTTATTGGCCAAGTACTCACATACAAGGAATTTGCCTTGGTGCTCTGCCCGCAAGTGACAACAACATACAGTGACGGTTAGGAATGACACATAAAACATTAAACATTAATAATAAAACATTATTGATTAAACATGTGAATCAAATAAAATACCAGAGCTAAAGGAGGCTACAGATTTTTGGTTATTGAGTAGAGCTACTACTCGTTTGTTGCCTAACCTACTGTTAATCTTCAGTATTTGTAGCATTAGTTCAGGTTTCCAGCTTCTGTTTTTAAAGCTTTCAAGTTTCTTACTGTACCTAACCTTGCTGAGAGAAACATACCAGCCTGTTACAATGAATTCTTCCGATGAAGGGACTGCACCAAGCACAAAACTCACTGAATGCTTCTTATCGCCCAAAATGCTCAATTCCAAAACAGGACTAAAAATAATTTGTTAATCTGTATGTTATTGATCCCAATGAAGAGTTAATTCTTGGAGAAAAAGGCTGTATTAATGTGCGTCAAATTTGATTATACTTCACTGTTATTCTTCCTTAATAACATCAGCGTTGATTAGTATTGATGTGAGAGTTGCTTTTCTTCCCCACATTCATAGAGGCATAGGGTGATACAGCGTGGAAACAGGCCCTTTGGCCTAACTTGCTCACACCGACCAACATGTCCCATCTGTGTTTGGTCCATACCCCTACAAACCTGTCCTATCCATGAGCCCATCTAAAGAGCCTGTCCCACTTAGGAGATTATTTTGGGCGACCGTAGACGACTGCCGCAAAATTTTCAACAATTTTTGGTGGAGTAGGTGTTGTCGTAGGTGCTGTCATAGGTTGTCGCCAGGTGTCGTAGGTGAATTCCATTAAAACTAGTCCCTGGCAGTCGCTTAAAGAGTCGCCGTGGGACAGGCCCATAACTGTTTCTTAAACTTTGCAATAGTCCCAGCCTCAACTGCCTCCTTCGGCAGCACGTTCCATATGCCCACCACCCTTTGTGTGAAAAAGTTGCCTCTCAGCTTCCTATTAAATCTTTTCCCCTTCACCCTAAACCTATGTTGTCTGGTCCTCGATTCCCCTACTCTAGGCAAGAGAGTCCATGCGTCTACCCAATCGATTCCTCTCATGATTTGATACACCTCTAGAAGATCACCCCTCATCCTCCTGCGCTCTAAGGAATGAATGCCTGTTTCTTCTTTCCCTGTCTGGCTGTTACATTCAACACAGAAACCCATTGGTAAGTCGAGGCAGAGGACATGAAAAGATTGGTTTAATTTGTTTTGGAATTGTTACTGACAAATTACAGTCAGAAGCAATGTTGGGAATGGAGTAGTTGACACTCGTGCAGAGTGTGAGAGACAGCAGAAGAACTGAAAAGCTCTTGCCTGATGCTGGGAGCGCTATTTTAATTGGAGAGGCACCTTCCTTCTCATTAACTGACAGAGCACTGGGGAAGGATGCACTTTGAGCGATGAAATTTCATCGCATGAGGTGAATTTAAAAAAGGCCTTGAATTTAATTAGTGCCTACAAAGAGACATCAAACGATCACCAATACACGTTTTTGTCAAGATAATGGTGACAAGGCGAGCCCTTCATTTGTGAAGCGTCAGGGCAGCACGGTGGCGCAGCGGTAGAGTTGCTGCCTTATGCCCCTGTCCCACTAATGCCCCTGTCCCACTTAGGAAACCTCCACGGAAACCTCTGAAGACTTTACGCCCCACCCAAGGTTTCCGTGTAGGATGGCATTAGTGTATGGGAAAAATCGGTGGTCGCCGAGGACTTGGTGGGCCGAAGGGCCTGTTTCCCCGTTGTATCTCTAAACTAAACCAGGGAATTAACTTCAAATGAACTCGGCGGGAATGCTCAATATTAAATCTGGAATCACAATTTCCCATTTAGCCCAATTTTGTACCTCCAGACTAATAAAAGCATGAAATCCCAATAAATGATGAGATGCCTCCAGTTATTCATTCACTGCTTTGTAAAGTATAGATTTTTAAATTAACTTTCACTCAAGTGGCTGAGCGTGAAATTTCTGAATGATACATATATATTTTAGCAAACAATTGCGTTGTGCTTGAATGGTGGCACATTGGACGACAGATGGCACAATGGGCTAAGTGTTCGGCTGGCAACCAGAAGGTAGCTGGTTCGAATCCCGCTTGGAGTGCATACTGTCGTTGTGTCCTTGGGCAAGACACTTCACCCACCTTTGCCTGTGTGTGTCCTTGGGCAAGACACTTCACCCACCTTTGCCTGTGTGTGTGAATGTAATTATGTGAAGCACTTTGGGGTCAATGCAAGTTGACTAAAAATGTGCTATATAAATAAAAGAAAAAAAAAAAAAAGAAAAAAAATAGTGATGTTCGGTTTAGTGAGCGCGGCACGGTGGCGCAGCGGTAGAGTTACTGCCTTACAGTGCCAGGGACCGGGGTTCGATCCAGACTACGGATCCTGACTACGGCTAGTTTCCTCCCACACCCTACAGACGTGCAGGTTTGTAGGTGAATTGGCTTGGTATAAATGTAAATTGTCCCTAGTGTGTGTAGGATAGTGTTCCTCTTCTTCTTGCGTATGGCGTGCACAGCCTAAAGTTGTAGGACAACTTGCTCTATTTGATCTTATTTGATTGTCACCACCAGGTTGATTGCATTAGTCAAAACAGGGCGGACCACGTGAAGGTTGCTATCTCCCACCCCAGGATAGTGTTAATGTGCGGGGATTGCTGGTCGGTGTGGACTCGGTGGGCTGATGGGCCTGGTTCCGCGCTGTATCATTAAACTAATCTAAACTAAGAACATTTGAAGAATACACTCTTAACCACAGCCTAACACTGGTTGACATTTGGAGTGGTGGACAATTTTGTGGATAATTCGGTGGGCCAAAGGGCTTATTTCCATATGTAAGAAAGAACTGCAGATGCTGGTTAAAATCGAAGGTAGACACAAAATGTTGCACTAACTCAGCGGGTGAGGGCAGCATCTCAGGAGAGAAGGAATGGGCGACAGTTCCACTGATACATGTTAGGAAAGGTTTGGAGAAATAAGGACCAAGCGCGGGCAGGTGGCGCCATTGTTGGTCGGTGTAGTCAGCACAGGCACGTCGGGCCAAAGGTTCTGTTTCCGTGCTGCATGGCTCCTTGACTCTAAACGATCCCATATCTGGATTATCAGAACATAACTATTGCACACAATTTCAATCTGTTTCCTAAAATGTTTGTGGTCGCCTTGGCACGGTTGAACAAAAGATCTCCAAGCTATTAATGCCACTAGTTTTTTTTCGTTTAGTTTTAGAGATACAGCATGGAAATAAGCCAGGTAGGCACAAAATGCTGGTGTAACTCAGTGGGTGAGGCAGCATCTCAGGAGAGAAGGAATGGGCGACGTTTTGGGTCGACTCTTCTTCAGACTCTGAAGAAGGCCTGAAGAAGGGTCTCGACCCAAAACGTCGCCCATTGTTACTCATCCCACTCGGTCTGAGTAACAATTTCAGCATGGAAGATATTCAAATCAAAACCCTTGCCTCCCTCTCAGCTAAGTTTGGGATTTTTTTCCCCCAGACTTTGAGGACTTCATCACTTATCATTCTTGCCTCAGCTGTGAGCATCTCATTTCCCATTCCAGGCTGGAAATTATATCTGCAGCCTGTAACGTTAAACATGGTATATAATAGCAGCTGAATGTTCCACATCTGAAATTCAGTTCCATTGAAGTTAATAATATGTAAAATGAGATCTTCCCAGTTGTAGACCTTAAATTGAACACACTATCGCACCTGATGGGACTCTACATATTCAGTGAACAGATAACAATGCACAACATAAAATGAATGCACTCAATTTGAACTCGGCTGCAAAGCAGAAAAATGAATGTAGATATTACCTAATTAGATTTTTATGAATAATGTGGTAGGATTGAACTTCTGGAAAGATTACAGAAGATTCAGAAAAGCCGTTAATGTTTTCCATCAATTTCATAATTGTCGTATTGAAGATAAGCGCTGGTGAAACCCTTTCACTCTTTGTGTTATTGCCATAGAATGGGTTTGAGAGGCTCCTCTATAGCAACAAAGAAGAAATAATCAAGAGGCAACACAGGATTAAAAAGGTTATTTCAATAATTAATGGTCATGAATCACGTGCGTTTAAAGCTGAATCAATGGTTGAGTTTCTTGTTTTTAGGTGGGGAAGCAGGCCCTTCGGCCCACCGAGTCCGCACCGACCAGCGATCCCCGCACATTAACACTGCCCTAGGCACACCAGGGACAATTTAACATTTATACCAAGCCAATTAACCTTCATACCTGTGCATCCTTGGAGCGTGGGAGGGAACCGAAGTTCTCCGAGAAAACCCACGCGGGTCACAGGGAGAACGCACAAACTTTGTACGGACAGCACCCGTAGTCAGGATCGAACCCAGGACTTTAGCGCTGTAAGGCAACAACTCTACTGCTGCGCCACCGTGCCGACCTGAATATAACGTTGAACATTCCAGTTGACTGCATCTTTGGGATGTTTATTTTAAACTTGAAGTAAACTTTAAATACATTTCAGCAACACCTCATAATCTTGAATTTACAGACCATTAAAGTTTTCCACTTGTTTGTCACTGTTTATAGATGCTCAGCTAGAAGTGGAAGATCATGCAACGAGATGTGAGCTACAGTCTGAACTTGCAAAATCTCTCAGTAATTGGGGTACGGGAAGAAGGCAGGAGAATGGGGTTGCGAGGGAAAGATGGATCAGCCATGATCGAATGGCAAAGCAGAAGCTGAATGGGCCGAATGGCCTAATTTTGCTCCTTGGTCTTTGTGTACTTGCAGTCACTCACCGCACCTTAGGGCAGTCACGGTGGCGCAGCGGTAGAGTTGCTGCCTGACAGCGAATGCAGCTCCGGAGACCCGGGTTCGATCCCGACTACGGGTGCTGTCTGTACGGGGTTTGTATGTTTTACCTGTGACCTGCGTGGGTTTTCTCCGGGATCTTCGGTTTCCTCCCACACTCCAAAGACGTACAGGTTTGTAGTTTAATTGGCTTGGTATATGTAAAAATTGTCCCCAGTAGGGATAATGTAAGTATGCGGGGATCGCAGGTCGGCGCGGACCCAGTGAGCCGAAGGGCCTGTTTCCGTGCTGTATCTCTAAACTAAACTAAGATATCGTGGGCTGAATGGCCTGTTTTTGTGCTGTACATTTTCTACGCTCCACATTTAATCTGCCACTTGTTTTGCGATGACTCTTATTTTTTTAACATTTGTTACGATCTGTAACATATCAAAACCAGTCTTGTTTTGTTTTGGCCTTTTTCTCAGCTCCATCCCCCCCTCCCCTCCACCCTTATCTTTCAGTCTGAAGAAGGGTTCTGACCTGAAACGTCAGCCATTCCTTCTCTCCAGAGATGCTGCCTGACCCGCTGAGTTACTCCAGCATTTTGTGTCTATCTTCGGTTTAAACCAGCATCTGCAGTTCCTCCCTACACGATCTGTAACTTGTTCAAACCTAGAATATTTCTCACGACTTCAGCAGATATCCACGGAAATAAAAGGTTGTCTGAATCTTTAACAAGTGCAACAGCAATAATCTTTCACACTACCGGCTCCTAAAGGTACATTAATTTTCGGGAAGATGTAGCCTGGAGTTGTAAGATTTACCATAAGAACCGGTTTAAGTCAATAATTGGGGGCAAGGGGAAGGTGACTCACAAGATGCTGTGGCTTTTCTCAGCGGATGTAGTGGGATCGGGCAGAATTTGCTCAAGCATGGTGGAAAAGGGAACTTCAATGACAAACCAAAGACAAGATTCGGAAAGGAAGGACATAAATCCTCCATTATTCCACTTCAAGCCATCCTGCTGCGTTTTTGCAGTTTAGTTTAATGATACAGCGCTGAAACAGGCCCTTCGGCCCACTGGGTCCGCGCTGACCAGGGATCCCCGCACATTAACACTATCCAATACCCACAAAGGACCATTTTTACATCCACCAAGCCGATTAACCCGCAAACTATATTGTCAGAAATTAACCTGGACCCATCCGTAGAGTCTGAGGTGATTCAAGAAGCAATTATGCTTCCCTCGAAGCTTAGTGCACGTAATTTAGTTCAGAGATACAGCGCCGAAACAGGCCCTTCGGCCCACCGAGTCCGTGCCGACCAACGATCCCCGCACATTAACGCAATCCTACACACACACACTCGGGGCAATTTACATTTACGCCAAGCCAATTAACCTACAAATCTGCACATCTTTAGAGTGTGGGAGGAAACCGAAGACCTCTGAGAAGACCCACGCAGTCACGGGGAGAACGTACAAACTCCGTACAGATAGCACCTGTAGTCAGGACCGAACCCGGGAGTCCGGCGCTGTAGGGCAGCAACTCTATCGCTGCACCACCGTGCCGCCCTTAGGTTGGTCTTAGCTTCTGGGAGAGATAATGTCAACTTTAGTGTGACACAAGAGATGCTGGAATCTGAAGTATCTGAAGTTGGTCGGCATAACAGGGAGGGAGTTGGAGATGTCGGGCACTAGAAGTGGGTCGATAGGAGGGTATACTAGGGGCTATGCCTCCAGCACCTTCAAGGACGTCTGCAGGAGGCGTGTCGATGTGGATGGGCTGAATATCCTGTTTCCATGCTGCATATCCATGACTCAATGATTTTTTTCACCCAGAGAGTTGTGAATCCGTGGAATTCTCTGCCTCAGAGGGCGGTGGAGGCCGATTCTCTGGATGCTTTCAAGAGAGAGCTAGATAGGGCTCTCGAAGATAACGGAGTCAGGGGATATGGGGAGAAGGCAGAAACGGTGGACTGAATGTGGATGATCAGCCATGATCACAGTGAATGACGGTGTTGGCTCAACGGGCCGAATGGCTTACCTCTGCACCTGTCCAAGTTAGTACTCGAGTATGTGCGGGAAGGAACTGCAGATGCAGGTTTACACCGAAGATAGACACAAAATGCTGGGGTAACTCAGCGGGACAGGCAGCATCTCTGGAGAGAAGGAATGGGCGACGTTTCGGGTCGAGACCCTTCTTCAGAGAACTCAGGTAGTTCACCAAAGGACAATACAGCTTGAATTATGGCCCAAAGCATCCAAAATATTTGAGCATATTTAATGAAATAGGCTTATGATGTTGGCAGTGGCCCGACAATTAGGCAGATTAATCAAAGACAGCTCTACTATTCAATTAGCATGTTAACTGGCATTTTTACACTGAGAATAATGGACTCAATACATAGTGGCCTCTATTTCTGAAACATGGATGATCATAACTTCATTTACTGCATCCAAGCTAGTATTCATGTTGCAGAAACTCAGGCTTATGAATGATTGTTTAAGGCTCCTGATGGCATTGTGAATTATTTATTGTTAAACATGCAGGTGTCAAAAATGTACTCTTTGTTCAAAGGTTAAACAAATAGAATATTTGAGTATCCACTGCCTGTATCTGGGATTTCCAATTTTAACATTCCCAAGACAGGCACAAAATGCTGGAGTAGCTCAACGGGTCAGGCAGCATCTCTGGGGAAAAGGACTAGGTGACGTTTCGGGTCGAGACCCTTCTTCAGACTCATACATTGAGGAGATTTCACAGTGGAGCAGACAAAATGTGTAAGGAGGAACTGCAGATGCTGGTTTAAACCGAAGCCAGACATAGAGCTGGAGTAACTCAATGTGTTAGGTAGCATCTCTGGAGAAAAGGAATAGATGACGTTTCGGATTGTGAAACCTTCTTCAGATTCTAATGTTCCCACCCCTTTATCATTGAATCCATTCACTTCTCAAGATGATATTCAGAGTCTGAATGACCTCTTGATTGTTTACCTTCTAATGGTGACCATAAGTAAAGCCAAACAGTTCAACAAACCTATCTGCCAATTGCTTTGAAACATAGAAACATAGAAAATAGGTGCAGGAGGAGGCCATGCGGCCCTTCGAGCCAGCACCGCCATTCATTGTGATCATGGCTGATCGTCCCCAATCAATAACTCGTGCCTGCCTTCTCCCCTTCTCCCCATATCCCTTGACTCCACCAGCCCCTAGAGCTCTATCTAACTCTCTCTTAAATCCATCCAGTGATTTGGCCTCCACTGCCCTCTGTGGCAGAGAATTCCACAAATTCACAACTCTCTGGGTGAAAAAGTCTTAAATGGCCTCCCCTTTATTCTAAGACTGTGGCCCCTGGTTCTGGACGCCCAACATTGGGAACATTTTTCCTGCATCTAGCTTGTCCAGTCCTTTTATAATTGTATATGTTTCTATAAGATCTCCCCCTCATCCTTCTAAACTCCAGTGAATACAAGCCTAGTCTTTTCAATCTTTCCTCACACGACACACCCGCCATCCCAGGGATCAATCTGGTGAACCTACGCTGCACTGCCTCAATCACAAGGATGTCCTTCCTCAAATTAGGAGACCAAAACTGTACGCAATACTCCAGATGTGGTCTTACCAGAGCCCTATACAGGGTCCTATACTTACCAGAGCCCTTTGATTACATTATAACTAACCAAATGAGAGATAACTAACCAAATATTGGGACAGAGCTACCAGCCTTGGAGGACATCTACCACACACGGTGCCTCAGGAAGGCCGTCAGCATCCATAAAGACTCCTCACACCCTTGTAATGGACTGTTCGAACTACTTCCCTCTGGCAGACGTTACAAGGCCTTCTACGCCCGAACCTCCAGACTCAGGAACAGCTTCATTCATAGATACATAGAAAATAGGTGCAGGAGTAGGCCATTCGGCCCTTCGAGCCTGCACCGCCATTCAATATGATCATGGCTGATCATCCAACTCAGTATCCCGTACCTGCATTCCCAGCAGCTCTGAACCGGCACTGCTGAGTGCCCCCCACCCCCCCATGGACTGTCTCCCTCGGATGGTCACGTCGCACAGACACATCTGCACTTTAGTCTGTTTGAACTGTTTTGACTATTTTACTGTTCTTTTTATAATCCATGTTCTCGGGGTATCTAAATCTAAATTTTATTGGCTATTTATGTTATGACATCGGATGGAAGCTGCATACCAAATCTCGTTGCGCTTATGTGCAATGACAATAAAATATATTATTATTATTATTATTATTATTATTATTATTCCAGAATGAAACAGGCCCTTTGTCCCACCGAGTCTACACCTACCATTGATCATCCATTCACTCCAGCTCGGTTATCCCACTTTCTCATCCACTCCCTATATATTTGGAGCAATTTTACAGAGGCCAATCAACCTACAAACCTACAAACGTTGTGTAGGAAGGAACTGCAGATGCTGGTTTACACTGAAGACAGGCACAAAATGCTGGAGCAACTCAGCGGGACAGGCAGCATCTCTGGAGAGAAGGAATGGGTGACGTTTCGGGTCAAGACACATTTTCAGACTTCTTCAACCCTCACGTTGTAAGCACTGATAACAGGACAGTAAATCTCTCACTTGCAGCAGCATAACAGGCCTGTGAACACAATACACAAAGCTAATACATCATAACCAAAAAATTCTAGAAAGTAACATCCCCAATACTCGTGCTAAAACAACTAGTTCTTAGTGCAGCCAAAGATAGTCCATAGATAGACACAAAAAACTGGAGTAACTCAGCGGGTCAGACAGCATCTCTGGGAAAAGGGATAGGTGGTGTTTCAGGTCCCGAAACGTCACCTACTCCTTCTCTCCAGTGATGCTGATGACAGAATGTAGTTGAAACAGAATATAGTTTGAACAGAAGGTAGTTGAGGCCAGTTCATTGGCTATATTTAAGAGGGAGTTAGATGTGGCCCTTGTGGCTATAGGGATCAGGGGGTATGGAGAGAAGGCAGGTACAGGATACTGAGTTGGATGATCAGCCATGATCATATTGAATGGCGGTGCAGGCTCAAAGGGCCGAATGGCCTACTCCTCCACCTATTTTTTATGTTTCTATGTTTCTATGTTTCTATGACCCGCTGAGTTACTCCAGCTGTTTGTGTCTTTCTTTGGTTTAAACCAGCATCTGCAGTTCCTTCCTACACATGCTGTAGATAGTCTATCATTGTTATTGTTGTGGAGTGCTCAAAAGCCTGATTGTTGTTGAGAAGAAGTTATTCTTGAACCTGGTCATCATGGTTTTCAGGCTCCTGTGTCTTCTTCCCAATTGTAGGAGTGAAAGGGAAGCGTGGCCAAAGTGCTGTGGGTCTTGACTGATGGTGCTGGCTGCCTTTTTGAGTTAGGGCCTTCTCTAGATCACTTCGATGGTGGGGAGGTCAGTACCAGTGATGAACCTGGCAGTGTTCACCGCTCTTTGAACAGATGAAGGATTCCCGCATTCTCCAAGTTATTGAATACTGATCCTTGTCAATCAATATTAAAGAACATTTCATAATTGTGTAGGAGGGAACTGCAGATACTGGTTCAAGTTGAAGATAGACACAAAATGCTGGAGTAAAACTGCTGGACAGGCAGCATCTCTGGAGAGAAGGAATGGGTGACGTTTCGGGTCAAGTCCCATTCCAGAGATGCTGCCTGTCCCGTTGAGTTACTCCAGCGTTTTGTGTCTTTCTTCAGCATTTCATAATTGCTGGATTTAAAACAAAGAGTACTGAGATTGACCCACAAACATTTGGACTGAATCTAAGAGAATAGAATGTGTGGTTTCCAATGGCCAAACATTGGCAAAACATTTTCCTGCTGTCCAACTAATGCAATTAACTTTCATCTCCACTTTGATATGCGCTGTCTTTAAAAATTAATAGAATATGGATAGTGCAGTTGTTAATTGCATAGTTATTATTCTAACATGAATGACTTTAATTTGTGCACCAATAATTTTCACTGACAGGCGCTTCACTTAATTTAGCGATCGCTCTTGTTGGATGTTCACCTGGTGCGTGTCTGGAATAACAATGAGGCTTGGGCCAATGCGTGGCATGTTCCATCTAAACTGGTAATAATCAGTATTGTCATTGAATGTACAAATAGAAAATGCTTCATTCTCCAGAATTAGCATCAAAGAATAGGAGACTATATTGATCAATTAGGATATCACAGTGTCCAAAACCGATGACAATCGCCAATGCTGCCTAGTGTGGATTGGTTTAGAGATACAGTGAGGAAACAGGCCATTAGACCCATTGAGTCCACACCGACCAGCGATCCCCCGCACACTAACACTACCCTACGCACACGGGGGGACCATTTGCATTTATACCAAGCCAATTAACCTACAAACTTGCACGTCTTTGGGGTGTGGGAGGAAATGGAAGATCTCAGAGGAAACCCACGCAGGTCACGGGGAGAACGTACAAACTCGGTAGAGACAGCACCCATAGTCTGGATCAAATTCAGGCATCTGGCACTGTAAGGCAGCAACTCTACCGCTGCACCACCATGCTGCTGCCCACTGTATTTTCTAAGACTCAATAAAAGCTGATATCCATAGCCGCTGTGACAGATAAATGAAGAGGAGCCTGTGTAACCCCTCTTTGTTGTTGGATAATGGAAGTGACGTTATTGAAAATGATGACATATTCAGAGACCAAGAGACAATTGCAATACTAACAGAGCATAGTATCACAACAGAGGGCGGCATGGTGGCGCAGGGGTAGAGTTGCTGCCTTACAGCGTCGGGTTCGATCCAGACTACGGGTGTTATCTGTACGGAGTTTGTACGTTCTCCCCGTGACCTGCGTGTGTTTTTTTCCCACAGTTTCACCACCCTTTGATGAAAGAAATCCCTCCTCATCTCCTTCCTAAAGGAACCTCCTTAAATAGAGGCTATGACCTCTAGTTCTAGAGTCTCCCACTGGTGGAAACATCTTCTCCACATCCTGGGCTTTTTCACTATTCGGTAAGTTTCAATGAGATATCCCATCATCCTTCAGTGAATATTTTTAAAGCAGAGATAGATAGATTCTTGATTTGTACGGGTGTCAGAGGTTATGGGGGGAGGGCAGGAGAATGGGGTTAGGAGGGAGATAGATCAGTCATGATTGAATGGCGGAGTAGACTTGATGGGCCGAATGGCCTAATTCTACTCCTATCACTTCTGACCTTATGACCTTCTAAACTCCAGCGAGTGCAGGCCATTTGACTGTTGGACCAATCCTGATACAGTCTTGGTCAGAGTGCTTTTGTGAGTTGGGGAGGGGGGATTCTGTGGGTAACAAAGGCTGCAATTTGCCTCGGGCAGTTTAGTTCTAAAACAGGAGATTGTTTTCAACAGCTAACCCTGTTTCTCTGGGGTTAAAGCCGATCGAGTGGAGTGGGAGCCAGGGAGGCAGCCTTGGGATTTTAAGCATTTTTTTTTTTCAGTGCAATCTCCAAATAAATCCGTATGAATCATTTGGATCTCTAAACTAAACCACCACCCTGTCTTTAACCAAGAGCTAAGACAGCAGATGGCACAAAACAAACTACAAAACAAATTTCCTGCTTTAAGAAGCAGCTGGACAGGTACATGGGTAGGACAGGTTTGCAGGGATATGGAATAAACGCTGGCAAGTGGGACTAGTGTAGATGGGACATGTTGGCCGGTTTGGGCAAGTTGGGCCAAAGGGCCTGTTTCCACTCTGTATCGCCGATGTCTCTAAAAGTTTACAGTTTAAGGATAAGGGGGAAATCTTTTAGGACTGAGATGAGGAAAACATTTTTCACACAGAGAGTGGTGAATCTCTGGAATTCTCTGCCACAGAAGGTAGTTGAGGCCAGTTCATTGGCTATATTTTAGAGGGAGTTAGATGTGGCCCTTGTGGCTAAAGGGATCAGGAGGTATGGAGAGAAGGCAGGTACAGGATACTGAGTTGGATGATCAGCCATGATCATATTGAATGGCGGTGCAGGCTCGAAGGGCCTACTCCTGCACCTATTTTCTATGTTTCTATGTTTCTATAATCAACAGTACATTTAAAACAATCACAGCATATTTTACATTGAAAACCAATATTTTCCTTAACATTTTGACGTGCTTATGTGTATCATTAATCTATGCACTGCCCTTGAACAGTAGGGAATCGCTGATGTCAATGCCTAAAATCTGTTTGCGTGTTGTTTCTTTTGCATAATTTATCTTTTTAATGATCGTTTTTCAGCTTATGGGTACTTTTCACAAATCTCATGGGGTGGGAGATTGCAGCCTTCATGTGGTCCACCCTGTTTCGACTAATGCAATCAACCCGACGTGCACAAACTAAAGATCAAATAGAACAAGTTGACCTACACTTTAGGCCTTGCACACCATACTCAAGAAGAAGAGGACAAATCTCACCACTACACCCACTCTGACAACTTTCACACACAATACGATATGATACGATAGAACTTTATTTATCCCAGGAGGGAAATTGGTCTGCCTACAGTCATAAAACACAACAAGATACACAAAATTAAAGTGACAAGTGGATAGTCCAGGATTGGGGAATCAGTCTACCCCACGACAGAAGGGGGAGGACAAAAATGCTGGAGAAACTCAGCGGGTACAGCAGCATCTATGGAGCGAAGTAAATAGGCGCCTATTTCCTTCGCTCCATAGATGCTGCTGCACCCGCTGAGTTTCTCCAGCATTTTTGTGTACCTTTGATTTTCCAGCATCTGGAGTTCCTTCTTAAACACAGACGGAGGAGGAGTTGTACAGTTTGATAGCCACAGAGAAAAAGGATCTCCTGTGGCCTTCTGTGCTGCATCTTGGTGGGAACCAGTCTGTTGCTGAAAGTGCTCCTCAGGTTGACCCAGTGTGTCATGGAGGGGGTGAGCTGTATTGTCCAAGATGCTCTGCAGTTTGAGGGGCATCCTCCTCTCCAGAACCATCTCCAGTGAATACAACCACACCCAGGATGGCACCAGCCTTCTGGACATAACCAACAGTGAAGCTCATAAGTAATAGGAGAAAAATCAGGCCATTTGGCCCATCAAGTCTATTCCACCATTCAATCATGGCTGGTCTATCTCTCCCTCCTAACCCTATTCTCCTGCCTTCTCCCCGTAATCTCTGACACCCGCACTCATCGTGAAGGGCAAACTTTAAGTGCACACTGTCATGAATTAAAACAACTGATAAAATAATGTGTTTTCCAGTTTCTGGGCATGTTTCTGGATACTTGGATGAAATTTAGTTGTGAGACTGGATCAGTGTTGGATCCTGACATCTAGTTTGTTGATGTTCAGAATTAATTCCTATCTTTGCCTGCAATTACTGCAATGCTTGCACGGTAACAGTAATAATTTGGCACCATCAGCACTTTGGTAACGCAGGCCTGGTAGATATTCTGGAGTATTGGAGGTGAGCTCATAATGCATCTATACACTCTACAGTGATACAGCGTGGGACCAGGCCCTTCAGCCCAACTTGGCCTCTTCGACCAACACTAGTCCCACATGCCTGCGTTTGGCCCATATTCCTCTAAACCTATCCTATCCATGTAATTGTCTAAAGTATGGGTGTCAGAAGTTATGGGGAGAAGGCAGGACAATGGGTTTAGGAGGGAGAGATAGATCAGCCATGATTGAATGGCGGAGTAGACTTGATGGGCCGACTTGCCTAATTCTACTCATATCACTTATGATCTTATGAAATATTTTGCAAACGTCGCAATAGTACCCAGCCGTAACTATCTTCTCTGGCAGCTCGTTCCATACACCCACCACCCTTTGTGTACAAAAAGGTAACCCCTCAGTTTCCCTATTAAGTCTTTCCTTCTTCACCTTAAACCTACACTGCATTCAGAAAGTATTCAGACCCCCTCACTTTTTCCACATTTTGTTATGTTACAGTGTAATTCTATAATGGATTACATTCATTTTTTTTTTATCATCAATCTACACACAATACCCCATAATAAAAAAGCAAAAACAGGTGTTTATAAATTTTTGCAAAGTAATTAAAAATAAATTAAAAATAAATATCACATTTACATAAGTATTCAGACCCTTTACTCAGCACTTTGTTGAGGCATTTTTGGCAGTGATTACAGCCTCTAGTCTTCGCACCTAAGCTCAATTTTGAGTGTCATAGTAAAGGATCTGAATACGAATGTGATATTTCAGTTATTTATTGTTAATTACTTTGCAAAAAATTCCAAACAGTTGTTTTTGCTTCTTCATTCTGGGGTATTGTGTGTAGATAGATGATTAAAAAAAAAGAATTTGATCCATTTTAAAATAAGGGTATAACGTAACAAAATGTGAAAAAACTGAAGGGGTCTGAATACTTTCTGAATGCACTGTATTTCCACTGCTTCTTGATTCCCCGAATCTAGGAAAAAGAATGTGTGCATTCTATTGCCTGTTCTATACCTCTCAGGGTTTTGTAAACCTCTGTTGAGGTTTGGCTCTCTTTTAAAAAAAGGTTACAAAGTAGTTTTTATCATTTTCCCAGTGAAGCAGGTGAGTCAGGGAGAGCAGGGAATTAAACCTGAGAAGCTTAAAAGATAATGTGGAGGAAGGAACTGCAGATCCTGGTTTAAACCGAAGATAGACACAAAATTCTGGAGTAACTCAGCGGGATAGGCAGCATCATTGGAGAAAAGGGCTGACCCATTCCTTCTCTCCAGAGATGCTGCCTGTCCCACTGAGTTACTCCAGAATGTTGTGCCTATCTGCAGTTTAAAAGATTCGCAGGAAACATGGCTTCCAGAGTTGGAATGGGGCCCTGGTGACTATAAAGGTGCCAGCCAGGTTTAGTTCAGTTTAGAGATACAGCGCGGAAACGGGCTCTTCGGTCCACCAAGTCCGCACTGGTTGGCGCAGTCTCAATGGGCCGAAGGGCCTGTTTTTGTGCTGTATGAAACTGCTACTGCCCGACTTTGCCTCAACCACAAAGATCCATGACCCACCATTCAATACAAGACTCACTGTGAAGATCTGGCATAGATAGGGTAGACAGTCAGAACCTTTTTCCCAGGGAGATATGTCCAACACTAGAGGGCATAGCTGTAAGGTGAGAGGGGGAAAGTTTGGGGACAGGTTTGTACACAGGGGGTGGTGGGGCCTGGAACACATTGCCAGATGTGGTAGTGGATGGTGCCTCAGAGGCTTTTAGATCAGCACATGGAAGTGCAGGGAATAGAGGGATGTGCGTCATGTACATGCAGCTGAGATCAGTTTAACTAGGCATCGTGTTCGACACAAACATCGTGGTCGAAGGGCCCGTTCCTGTGCTGGATTGTTTTATATTCTATGTTCCATATTAAATTATTGAGAGAGTAAAACGTTAAAAGCAAAATTAAGAAACCAAAGTGTAATTGTATATGTACTTAAAACTTTATATATATTTTACCTCTTGAGTCAAATGGGGAAACCAAATGTAGTTTAAACATTTAAAATAAGTAGTTTGGGAGTAGCTTTATCATCTTAGAACTTCAAAAGTCATTTAAGAACATTATTTGCATATTAAGGTCATAAGGTCATAAGTGATAGGAGCAGAATTAGGCCATTCGGCCCATCAAGTCTACGCCATTCAATCATGGCTGATCTATCTCTCCCTCCTAACCCCATTCTCCCACCTTCTCCCCATAACCCCTGACACCCGTACTAATCAAGAATCGATCTATCTCTGTTTTAAAAATATCCACTGACGTGGCCTCCGCAGCCTTCTGTGGCAAAGAATTCACCACCCTCTGACTAAGGAAATTCATTATCATTATATTAGTATGGGATCCATCTTTGAACCTAGCCTCAATGACTGTGGGTAAGAGTAAGTAGGAGCTGCACTGAAGAAGGGTCTCAACCCAAAACGTCACTTGTTCCTTTCTCCAGAGATGCTGTCTGACCCGTGGAGTTACTCCAGCTTTTTGTGTCCAGCTCCACTGAATATGTTGGCTCACCAATCCAGAGACGGTGAAGTCTAACAGGGCGAGCGGATTACAAAAGACTGCAACACTTTAAAGTCAGAAGTGGGAGTGTCGAGAGTGAAAAGAAGTGCGATTTTATTGCGGCAACCAGAGCAACGAAGATGGAAAAGTGAGAAGTTACAAATTTCAGGCAGGAGTGAGCATTGCTGTTTCTAATGGGCCTGTCCCACTTAAGCGACTGCCAGCATCTATGACAGTGGAATTCACCGAAGTCAGCACTGGCGACAACCTACGTCACCTGGCAGCAACCTACGTTAACCTGACGACAACCTACGACAGCACCTACCACAGCCTAAGACAGCCCAAAATGTGGCCACTGTCGCCGAAAAATGTTCAACTTGTTGAAAATCTTTCGGCAGTCACCTGTAGTCACCTAAAAAATCACCTAAGTGGGACTTGAATTGAGTAGAAAACGCAGTGGTATCTGTATAATTTGCACTGTTGAGCCTTGAGGTGTCATGAGCCTAATTCAACGAAACACTAGTGGAGGGAGTTGCCTACTTGATAACCCCGATGATATTCTGGCATCTGCATGCCTAGTTTTAGTTGCCCATTGTTTAACTGTAAAGGCATTTTTAATTCTCCTGTGGCATTGGGATTAGGTTTCCTGGTTAAGCATTTAGCATATGTCTTTGTTAACACACAGCTAGCTTATTACTGAATGTGAAGTTAGTTGTTGAGTTGCGTTTAGTTTATGGCCACGTAGACGGCACGGTGGCGCAGAGGTAGAGTTACTGCCTTACAGCGCTGGCAGCACCAGAGACACGGTTTCGATCCTGACTACGGGTGCTGTCTGTACGGAGTTTGTACGTTCTCCCCATGACCTGCGTGGGTTTTCTCCGGGAGCTCCGGTTTCCTCCCACACTCCAAAGACGTACAGATTTGTAGTTTAATTGGCTTGGCGCTTGTGTAAAAAATTGTCCCTAGTGTGTGTAGGACAGTGTTAATATGTGGGGATCGCTGGACGTCGCGGACCCGGTGGGCCGAAGGGCCTGTTTCCACACTGTATCTCTAAGCTAAACTAAACTAAAAAGTAAACCGAGGTACAGTGAAAAGCTTTTGTTGCATGCTAACCAGAAAGCGGAATGACAATACATGATTACAATTGAGTCATCCACAGCTGAAGCAGAAGTGTGTATAGGTCGTTTAGATACTACTTGGCTTTGGGCTTGGTTTTCTTGCTTGAGCGCTTATCCTGGTGTTATAGCACATACTATGTGTTTTAACAGCAATTAGTCATGTGCAAATTGAGCCAGCATGGTGCTGGGGAAGAGATATCTTCTGTGAATCTGAGATTCACTGCAGTTTGATACTTGATTTGCACCATTAAACAACTGGCCTTACATGTGTCATACTGTACCTCACCTTTTAGTTCCTAGACTTTCGTAAGACAATCTGCGATAGTATTCAGATCTCCTGATGGTTTGGCATCCAGCTCACCAGTGCATTTGTGCTCATCGTGTTCTCTGGACGGCAGCGTGGCACAGCGGTAGAGTTGCTGCCTCACAGCGCCAGAGACCCAGGTTCGATCCAGACTATGCGAAGGAGAAATTTAATATGCTTTACCTGTGTGCCTGATTAAAAGCCAAGCATTGAAACATTACTGCTTGACCTATGCTCTAGATTAGGAGCTGAGCACAGAAGCATTACACAATTAAATTGTGGAACTATGAGAAACTGGCAAGGCTTACTTCATAACGCGGGCTACAGGCAAACGGCTAACTATGGGCTAACTGAAAGGCACCGTTAGGCCACGGGAGCAAACATGTGTTCAGTTACAAGGAAGATATGGGAAGTAACTAGAAAATAGAGAAGTGCAGAAGGTGAACATGTCTAGATATTGGGTCATTAGTGCTGAATATGTGGAAAAATGTGTTATAACAAGTAATGGCCATTTGTACAACTGTTGGCAGTAGATTATAATAACTTGACTGTTGACCGATTGTAAGACCGTAGGTGTTATGTTATTGAACTCGTGATCACCCTTGAATGCTTCTCGTTTTGTGTGTATGAATATGCTGCTTAGCCACTCCATCTGAGTGGGTCCCCGGGGAGACAAGTACTATGTAGCCATACTGATTGTAACTCTCCCACTCCCGGTACCGTAATAAAGCTTGATTCTTTTAACGATGATTTGACTGATGTATTCTGTTGTCTTCTAGCAAACGTTTACAATTACGGATGCTTGTCTGTTTGGAGTTTGTATATTCTCCTTGTGACCTGCTGGGTTTTCTCCGGGATCTTCAATTCCCTCCAACGCTCCAAAGACGTACAGGTTTATAGATTAATTGGCATGGTGTGCGTGTAAATTGTCCCTAGTGTGTGTAGGATAGTGTCAGTGTGCGTGAATTGCATGGTCAGCGCATGTACAAGTACAACATCTATAAGTTGAATGGTTTTTTGAACACATTACATGATTTCACTTCATGCTGAGCCTACTTTAATAAAAGCAACCTTTTGAGAAATAGCTTGCAATGCCTTCCTATGGTGCTTAATTTCAGAGGATGGCTATTACTAAGGCCTTATAATTTCTCATTGTGCATAATTACATTAATACCAGAACAAGACACTTTAACCCAGCAACTAATGAACAAAGTGCATTTTTTTGTTTGAAATGTATTAAAATTGATTATCAAATGAACTGGATTTTCTTCATGTTTTATTACCAGAGCAATAACACGCTCTGTAACTTGAGTAAAAATATAGTTTCTTGGGCAGCTCATTCAAGCAAAACAACGAAAAAGCTGATCTGTCAAAAAATATTTAATTAACTTAAACGAGGATCGTATAATTTCATGATCTTAATAGAATATCCATAGACTGATTAAAATTAGTTTACTGAACCAAGACTAAATTGTATCCTTCCAATATTATCCTTGTCTCTTTTACAGTGTGGAAACAGGCCCTTCGGTCCAACTCGCCCACACCAGCCAACAATATCCCAGCTACACTAGTCCCACTTGCCTGCGCTTGCCTGGTGTATAACCCTCCAAACCTGTCTTATCCATGTACCTGTCCATCTGTTTCTTAAACGATGGGATAGTCCCAGCCTCAACCTCCTCCTCTGGCAGCTTGTTCCATACACCCACCTGTGTGAAAAAGTTACCCCTCAGATTCCTATTAAATCTTTTCCCCTTCACCTTAAACCTTTGTCTCTGGTCCTCGATTCCCCTACTCTGGGTAAAAGACTCTGTGCATCTACCCGATCTATTCCTCTCATGATTTTATACACCTCTATAATATCTCCCTTCATCCTCCTGCGCTCCTTGCAATAGAGTCCCAGCGTACTCAACCTCGCCCTATAGCTCACACCCTCTAGTCCTGGCAACATCCTCGTAAATCTTTGCTAAACCCTTTCAAGCTTGACAATATCTTTCCCACAACATGGTGCCCAGAACTGAACACAATATTCTCAATGTGGTCTCACCAATGTCTTATACAACTGCTACATAACCTCCCAACTTCTATACTCAGTACCTGTGTCATTTCATTAGTTATTCACAAGGTGTAAATTTAAATAAAACATAGAACAGTAGGGCGGAATGAGAGATGACCTTATGGATCATGAGAGGCTTAGATAGGGTGAATGCACAGGGTCTTTTACCAAATGTAGCGAAAACAGTGATAGAGTTGCCGCCTCACAGCGCCAGAGACCCGGGTTTGATCTGCACGGAGTCTGTACGTTCTCCTTGTGACCTGCGTGGGTTTTCTCCGGGATCTCCGATTTCCTCCCGCACTCCAAAGACGAACAGGTTTGTAGGTTACTTGGCTTGGTATAATTGTAAAAATGATGCTTGGTGCGTGTAGGATAGCGTTAGTGTGTGGGGATCACTGACCAGCGTGGACTCGGTGCGCCGAAGGGCCTGTTTCCGTGCTGTGTCTCTAAACTAAACTAAACCAAACATTGCAGCGCAGGAACAGGCCCTTCAGCCCACAATGTTTGTGCCAAGATAAACTAAACTCCTCTGACTACAGATCACCCTTGTACTTTGTATCTGGTACCTTATATCTTCTGTAGAATCCACCAGGGACTATACTGGAAGTTGGACAATTCAACTCATGAACTGATGATTGGCCATGAGAAGGAGTGATGGTGGTGTCGGTGTTAAGAGAAGGTCCAAAGGTCGGACAGCGTGCCGGGCTGCCGACCGACGGGGCCACGGGCGAGGCGCTGCTGCTGCTGCTGCTGCACTCCATGGGCTGCACTACGTCGGGACGGGTGAGGCAGGGCTGGATGCTACGCTCTGAACCGACAGTGCCCTCGACCCGAGAAGTGGCAGTCAAATATGGGACAAGGGCGGTCCCGTATAGGACAAACTAATTTAGCCCAAAATACGGGAAGTCCCGGCTAACACTCCAAAGGCATGCGGGTTTGTAGGCTATTTGGCTTTGGTACAAATGATAAATTGTCCCTGCTGTGTAGGATAGTGCTAGTGTATGGGGTGATCGCTGGTCGGCACAGGCTCGGTGGGCTGAAGGGCCTGTTTCCGCAATGTATCTCTAAACTAAAGTCAACTAAACCAAGTTTACTGAATCCAGAGTAAACTCTATCCTCCCAATATTATCCTTATCCCTTTTGCATGTGTCTAATTTCTTAAGTTTTTCCCGAGTTTTTTTTTTAGATGTAAATTTGAATAAAACTGAGCGTAGATCAGTACAGCACGGGAACAGGCCATTCTGCCCACAATGCTTGTGCTGAACACGATGCCAAGGTAAACTAATTTCCACACTGCCCTGCCCTATCCTGGTATCCTGCATAGAGAGTTGACATCACCCTTTTGTAGCTGAATGAACATAATTAGATGGCAAGCTGCCAAATGCATGACTTCGAACCATCGATTGCAGATTTAAAATGGGGCCTGAGCTTCCAATTCATCTCAGCAGAGCCATACAGGAGACAAGAAGGGAACGATTTATTGCAGCAGCCTTTGCCATGGGAAAGATAATCTCAGTCTATAGATAATACTCTGAAGTCTGCTCCAATGCAGTATCAAGTTGCCAAATTTGCATACAAGTAGACTCACTGTATTAAAGAAAAGAATCTGACAGCCAAATCAGGAAAGAACAAAGAACTGCAGATGCTGCTTTACATGCTGGATCGGGGCGGCATGGTGGAGCAGCGGCAGAGTTGCTGCCTTGCAGCGCTAGAGACCCGGGTTAGATTTCAATTGCTGTTTGTACGGAGTTTGCACGTTCTCCCCGGGACCTGCGTGGGCTTTCTGCGGGTGTTCCGGTCCCCCCCCCCGCTTCCCAAAGGTGTACAGGTTTGTAAGTTAATTTGTTTCGGTATAATTGTTAAAATCGTCCCGAGTGTGTAGGGGAAGTGTTAGTGTACGGGGTGATCGCTGGTCGGTGCGGACTCAGTGGGCTGAAGGGTCTTACAAAGTTCACAAAGTGCTGGTGTTACTCAGCGGGTCAGGCAGCATCTCTGGAGAACATGGTGAAGTAACGTTTCTTCACTTCTTGAGACTGCCTGAGGAAGGGTCCCAGATCGAAATGTCACCTATCCATGTTCCCCAGAGATGTTGCCTGAACTGCTGAGTTACTCCAGCATTTTGTGTCTATCTTCGGTGCAGTTCCATCCTATTTCATGTTGGGATCCTTCCTCAAAGTCCCAGATCCATAACATCACCGATCCCTTCCCTCTACAGATGTTGCCTGACCCACTGAGTTACTCCAGCACCTTGTGTTTTACTAAATATTCTAGCATCTGCAGTTCCATGTGCCAGCATAATATTCCACAATATTCACTTATGGTTTCTTCGAAATTCATTATTGTCTGAAGAAGGGTCCCGACACGAAACACCACCTATCCATGTTCTCCAGAGATACGGCCTGACCCGCGGAGTGATTCCAGTGCTCCGAGTCCCTCTTCTGTGCTAAATTGACAAATACACAAGGCAGTCTCAGCTACGCAGTGAAACATAGAGACTTTGGCTGCTTTGTTCTGGTCTAACCTGTTCTTCAGTTGCACTGTGGTTGAGTTGATTCAGCAAATGAGATGGGTGGTTATTGGTGTCAGTTTGACTGGTGTATAATGATGAGGCTAAAAGGGCAAAACTGAAGGTACTGTTGTTATGGGAGACTAAACCTCACTGCTAAGTATGTGTTGAAGATAAATTGCTTGTGCCTAGCTTGGCACTGCACACAAACAATCAATTTGGGACTGGAAACCAGTACAAGGAAAAAAACTCAACATACAACTAAAATTTGCATATATTCATTTAGCATGCTGTCAGATATTGCCACCATAACCATATCTCACCCAGCCCTTATCACCAGTATAATCCATGTAATATAAAGTAGGAATCCTCTCCAATGTTGGTACTGAATTCTATTTATTCTGCTTGTCTTCTTGGAGTTCTCAAACCTAACACCACGATTGGAGTGTGTCGGAAGGAACTGCAGATGCTGGTTTACACCGAAGATAGACACAACATGCTGGAGTAACTCAGTGCGACAGGCAGCATCTCTCCATTTGTTGCTAGAAAGAGAGCAGCATTGTGTGATATTTTCCCCTTCTCCCTTCTCCCTTCTTCCCCTGTGCCCCATCCGGACTCACGCCTATTTCTCCCCTCCTCCTCCTCCTCCTCTTCCACCTACATTCCTTCCTCTAGCTTCACAATTCACAACTCTTTGATCCAAAGAGTTAAAATATGGTGAAGGAAGGAAGTGCAGATGCTGGTTTTAACCGAAGATAGACACAAAATGCTGGAAACATAGACACATAGAAACATAGAAAATAGGTGCAGGAGGAGGCCATTCGGCCCTTCGAGCCAGCACCGCCATTCATTGTGATCATGGCTGATCGTCCCCAATCAATTCAATTCAATTCAACTTTAATGTCATTGCACAAATACTGAGTATGGGTACAACGAAATGCAGTTTTGCGTCAGTCCGTAGTAGTGCAATATAGAAATTAAAAAAAAAAAAAAAAAAAACAGGCCGTGCCTGCCTTCTCCCCATATCCCTTGATTCCACTAGCCCCTAGAGCTCTATCTAACGCTCTCTTAAATCCATCCAGTGATTTGGCCTCCACTGCCCTCTGTGGCTGGGAATTCCACAAATTATGATATTTTCTATGTTTCTATGTTTCACAACTCTCTGGGTGAAAACGTTTTTTCTCACCTCAGTCTTAAATGGCCTCCCCTTTATTCTAAGACTGTGGACCCTGGTTCTGGACTCACCCAACATTGGGAACATTTTTCCTGCATCTAGCTTGTCCAGTCCTTTTATAATTGTATATGTTTCTATAAGATATCCCCTCATCCTTCTAAACTCCAGTGAATACAAGCCTAGCCTTTTCAATCTTTCCGCATATGACAGTGAGGGGCTCGACCCGAAACGCCACCTATTCCTTTTCTCCAGAGACGCTGCCTGTCCCGCTGAGTTACTCCAGCATTTTGTGTCTATCTTCGGTTCAAACCAACATCTGCAGTTCCTTCCTGCACGTTTTGTCAGTCACTATGAAATCTTCAATTCAGGGTATGAAATCTGTTCCCCTTCAGCTTCACCACAAAGATAGAATAGGCGGTTTCATTCAGCATTATTTTACCAAGTTCTGTTTTAAAATATCATTAAAGGGTATTTGCACAGTTCTCACTGTCGCTGTCCAATTCCCAATGCTCGCTCAAAGTATGGAACCTGTTGCTCTTTAGATGCCCCTCACAGACACAGAGGGAATTTCTGCAACGCATCGGTTTCAACGGATGGACACTGTGGACAGGGAGGAGAATGGGGTTGAGCGGGAAGGAATAGATCAGCCTCGATGGGCTGAATGGCCTAATTCATGCACCAACGTCTTATGGACTACACGTTGGGGGCAATTTGGCAACACTGGAATGTTAAATGATAATTATATGACAATAATGTGAGGACAATTGGTGATGATCGCAGTGTTCAACTCTTCTGGCAGTTGCTCAATAATGAAGCCATCCGTGGCAGTGTAGAGAGGAGCCTGGACACGTTCCAGCATTGTGCTTGCAAGTGCAAAGTGATATTTCTGTGACTAAAGTGCCACTCTTGATTATTGCCTGAAAAAGACACCAAAGCTATTTTTACTTGACATCCAATGTTATTAGCAGTTATTACAGACACAATGTTTGGCCCATATCACCCTGGACACGCTAAGAGGCAGGAAACATGTTCCCGGTGTTGGGGGAATCCAGCACCAGGGGCCACAGTTTAAGAATAAGGGGTAAGCCATTCAGAACGGAGATGAGGAAAAACCTTTTCACACACAGAGGGATGTGAATCTGTGGAATTCTCTGCCCCAGAAGGCAGTGGAGACCAATTCCCCTGGATGCTTTCAAGAGAGAGTTAGATGGAGCTCTTAATGATAGTGGTGTCAGGGGATATGGGGAGGCAGGAAAGGGGTACTGATTGTAGATGATCAGCCGTGATCACAGTGAATGGCGGTGCTGGCTCGAAGGACCAAATGGCCCACCCCTGCACCGATTGTCTATTGTCTATCTTATCCATGTGCCTGTCTAAATGTTTCTTAAACACTGCCTCCTCTCGAGTCATGGATTCATACAGTGGAATCAGGCCATTCGGGCCAACTTGCCCACACTGACCAACATGCCCTATCTACACTAGTCCCACCTGTCTGTGCATGTACCTGTCCAAATGTTTCTTAAACATTAAGATCGTACCTGCCTCAACTACCTCCTCCGGCAACTTGTTCCGTATATCCACCACTCCCTGTGTAAAAATGTTACCCTTCAGGTTCCTATTACATATTTCCTCCCTCAACTTAAACCAATGTCCTCCGATTCTCGATTCCCCTACTCTGGGCAAAAGACTGTGCATTTACCCGATCTATTCCTCTGATGAGGATCTGCTGTTTCTCTGAATCATAACCCAACAGTCATTACTGTCTGCTTTAGTTTAGTTTAGTTCAGTTTAGAGATGCGGCGTGTAAACAAGCCCTTCGACCCACCGAGTCAGCGCCAATCAGCAATCCCCCCACACTAGCACTATCCTACACACACTAGGGACAATTTACAATTTTACCGAAGCCAATTAACCTACACACCTGCACGTCTTTGGAGAATAATCCATCAGTGACCCAGTTTAAAGAACAGTTGATTGAAATTTGCAACAATAAAGCATTTAAAAACTGCAGTGGATGGTATTCCTCCTTCACATCTACTAGGGCGTTGATTTATCAGGAAGCAATTTATATTCCACAGCACTTGAGATTTTGCTTTGCGGTATCTTGAAAGGATTTTCCACCAAACATCAGACAGGCACTTTCGTTTTTTGAGCGCAGAAGGGCCTTGAGAAACCGATCGCTCAAAATGTTCCCAATGTTGGGCGAGTCCAGAACCAGGGGCCACAGTCTTAGAATAAAGGGGAGGTCATTTAAGACTGAGGTGAGAAAAAACTTTTTCATCCAGAGAGTTGTGAATTTATGGAATTCCCTGTCACAGAGGGCAGTGGAGGCCAAGTCACTGGATGGATTTAAGAGAGAGTTAGATAGAGCTCTAGGGGCTAGTGGAGTCAAGGGATATGGGGAGAAAGCAGGCACGGGTTATTGATAGGGGACGATCAGCCATGATCACAATTAAATTAAATTAAAATTAAATTTCTTTATTTATATAGCGCATTTTTAGTCAACTTGCATTGACCCCAAAGTGCTTCACATAATTACATCCACACACACATGCAAAGGTGGGTGAAGTGTCTTGCCCAAGGACACACACAGGCAAAGGTGGGTGAAGTGTCTTGCCCAAGGACACAACGACAGTATGCACTCCAAGCGGGATTCGAACCAGCTACCTTCCGGTTGCCAGCCGAACACTTAGCCCATTGTGCCATCTGGCCTCCTCCTGCACCTATTTTCTATGTTTCTATGTTTCTATTATGATCGTCTGAAGAAGTCTGAAGTTTATCAGTCTGAAGAAGGGTCTCGACCCGAAACGTCACCCATTCCTTCCCTCCAGAGATGCTGCCTGTCCCGCTGAGTTACTCCAGCATTTTGTGTCAGCTTTCGATTTACATGGAAAATAGGTGCGGGAGTAGGCCATTCGGCCCTTCGAGCCAGCACCGCCATTCAATATGATTGTGGCTGATCATCCTAAATCAGTACCCCATTCCTGCTTTCTCCTCATATCCCTTGATTCCGTTAGCCCCAGGTGCTATATCTAACTTTCTCTTGAAAACCAGCATCTGCAGTTCTTTCCTCTACATGTTGCCAGTCCCGCTGAGTTACTCCAGAATTTTGCATCTATCTTTGATTTAAACCAGCATCTGCAGTTCCTTCCTACACATTATGATTGAGTGAACAGACAATGCTACTGTACAGTCATCACCATAGCCTCCCACTATCACAGCTTTTACGCAACTATTTGATGTTAAGAGCTGCAAGGAAACATCTGAAGTGCCTCCTTGATTCCCCTCATCTCGACCTTTGATACGCCATCTATGATTCACCGAAATAAAGCAGGGATCTTTTCACTGCAGAATACTAAATTTTCTTTAGAGATTTCATCCGATGCTGGGTCACCTCAACAGGCCTTCTAATCTTCTTGCAAAATGTCATTCTTGTTTCCTCTGAAGGCAAATCGAGCAATATATTCCTAAGTGAGTTTAGTTTAGTTTAGTTTAGAGATACGGCGCAGAAACAGGCTCTTCGGCCCACCGAGTCCCCGCCGATCAGCGATCTCCGCACACCAACACTAACCTACGCAAACGAGGAACAATTTAACTTTTTTTTTCATACCAAGCCAATCTTCCTACAAACCGGTACGTCTTTGGAGTGTGGGAGGAAACTGATGATCTCAGAGAAAGGCCGGGCAGGTCACGGGAGAACGTACAAACTTCGTACAGACAGCACCCGTAGTCAGGATAGAACCTGGGTCTCTGGCGCTGTAAAGGGCCTGTCCCACTTGGGCGACATTTGCGCGTCATTTACGTGACAGGCCGGTAGTGACTGCTTCTTTTAGGAGCCATTTTCTATGTCGTTCGTATTTAGTCCGATCTCCGTGGCAAGTACTTTCCCAGTGAAAAATTTTCAAAGCTACTCGCACTTTATACCCGGGTGGTCATGTGGTGCGGCGCTCAAATGACGTGGATACGGCGTGCCGACGGCATACGGGCAGCACATGGTTACAGACGTTGACACACGGTGATGCATAATAAATTAGCATAGGCAATGTTTGTGCATCACTGTGCGTAACCATGCATCACCACACACTACACGTACGCTGTCAGTACATCAGCGTACACCATCAGTACGTCAGCGTGTGCAAGAGATACGTCACACAGGTGGCGCGCGAGGATTTTGAGCATTCCAAAATCCTAGGGCGCCGCGCGTTACCGTGCGTCACTGCATACGTCACCACGCCTCACCACGCGCCATGCGCGCATCACCACGCGCCAACCAATTTTTAGGATGTCGCTTAAATGACGCGCAAATAACGCCCTAGTGGGACAGGCCATTAAAGCAGCAGCTCTACCTCTGCGCCACTATAAATTGTACGTGATTATCATTCACATGTATGTAAAGATGGATCAATGTTTAGGCAACTAGTTGGCTAAAGGTACTCGAGAATGAGTCTCCTTTGGCCATTTGAACAACAGAGAGGGTTCCTAACTCTATTAGTTATGAGACCTTCTTAACATGCATTCATAGAGTCATAGAGTTATAGATTCATACAGCATGGAAACAGGCCCTTCTGCCCAACTTGCCCACACCGACCAACACCGTCCCATTTACACTAGTCCCACAGAGCCTGATTTTGGACCTTATCCCTCCAAACCTACCTTATCTATGTACCTGTCTAAATCTTTCTAAATTGTCGCAATAGGACCCCCCTCAACTACCTCCTCCAGCAGCTCGTTCCATTCACCCACCACCCTTTGCTTAAAAAAGTTCTTTCTCAGGTTCCTATTGAATCTTTCCCCCCGCACCTTAAACATATCCTCTGGGAAATAGACTCCATGCGTTTACCCAATCTATTCCTCTTATGATTTTGAACACCTCTATAAGATCAATACACCTCTCTCTATAAGATCAATACACCACTATAAGATCAATACACCACTATAAGATCCATTGAATATAATCGAGAAAGCTGGGTAGGAAAGATACAAATAAAAAATTCAGACTCTTAATGGATCTTCCTTTGATAAATGGCTGAAACGAGGGCTTATTCTGAGAAACTGCAAAATAAGCCCCAAAGTACCTGTTGGATTTATCAAGGAAATCTTTAGATGTCACTTGGAAAGTTTACATTGGCAATGAGATACTACAGAGATACCTAGACATGATAAATAAGCACAGAAGGGGGGGGAAAATTACAGGTTATTCTTTCAAACAAACGATAAACCAGACTTGCAGCTATTATTCTAGGAATAATATACCTCAAGATCTGCTACTTAAGTAGATCTTACCTTGAGATCAGGAGTGGGCAGGTTGGTGAGCTGGAGTCAACACCCTCGCTCAGCAGCAGTGTCAATATGTTAGAGGACCAAACTTGCATGTACACCAACCATGTAATGTGTGAATGAAGCAACTGTTTGTTCACCACGTTTGATACTGCTACAAAGTAAAGGTTACTTACTGAACTGCTCAGGTGTAGGAGCAGAAATTGAAATGTCAGGCGGAGTTGGTGTTCAAAGTAACGGGCGATTTATTAAACTGGTGTTTGTGCATCAGGAGGCCGGCGAAAGCTGACCTGTCGAGTGTGACTTTGGTACATTTTTTATATTCTCAGATGACGAGGTTACTCAGAGGCTCAAGTAACTAACAAGATTTTACAGAGACTTGATCAACATTACGGCAAAGTCTTCATCACAGAATGGAACTCGGAACTCAGAAGGAGTCTGAAGAAGGGTCTCAACCCAAAACGCCACCCAATCCTTCTCTCCAGAGGTGCTGTCTGTCCCGCTGAGTTACTCCTGCTTTTTGTGTCTACCTTAGATTTAAAGCAGCATCTACAATTCTTTCCCACTCAGAAGACTTAGTTAGGTCACAAAAAAGAATGAGGTGATGGTCTACAAGTCTGAATTCATTAACAGTAGATCCAAATTTCCGTTATAATTATGTTATATAGGGCGATGCTGCTAAGATTCCTGGACAGACCCAGCCACCTCCTGAGAAAGCTGCCTACTTTCCTCTCAAATGTGTCTACGATGGAGATTGGGACTTCATAGACAAGCAGTGGCCAGAGTGTCCTTGAATCAATGACATTCCTGTTGGAATTTGTCTGCTGTTTCCTGCCACCACATCGGCCCAATCCATACACCTATTCACCAATTCTAGCCCTCACTATTGGTTAAGCCCCTGTCCCACTTTCACGACCTAATTGGCGACCTCTGCCAAGTTTGCCCTTGACTCATACTCGCATCATGGTCGCCACGAGGTCGTAGGAGGTCTTCGTAACTCTTCCTCATGCTCGTGAGTGGTCTCCCGTACTTGTGGCCTCAAGTAGGTCGCGGCATTTTTTCCAGCCTGATAAAAAATGCCCACGAGTAAAAAAAAGGTCGGCATGGAAAAAATTGATACTTTTTACTCGTAGGTAGGTCGTGATGGCAGTCGTAGATAGTCGTAGATCGATAACTGGCCCGAGAAAAGAAATGCAAACATGTGATCATTTTCCACTCGTAGCTAGTCGTAGTTGCTTAGGTGTGGAAGACTGAGGTCGAGGGGGTTCGTAGGAGGTCGTAGACATAGTTGTAGGAGGTCGTAGACATAGTCGTAGGAAGGTCATGGGAGGTCTTTTACTTCGGCGAGTCAACACGACCTTGACATATTTTTTCAACTCGTCTAGGGTCTTCTAAACACGCCAATTAGGTTGCCCTGGTGGGACAGCCCCTTAAATGTTGTTTCCTTGATAATAAATGCAAAAATAATTTAACAAATAAGTAGTGGTCCCCGGCATCTACAAGGGCAATTGAAGTACGTCACACTGAAAAATATCTTTCTTGGCATAGTTAGACTACACAGTTAGAGCCCTTTCTCCAGTGCTGGAATGTTAAAGATTAGAGGGCACAGTTTAAAGATGAGAGGGGAAAGGTTTAAAGGAGACTTGTTGGGCAATTTTCTTTTATGCAGAGGGTGGCGGGTGCCTGGAGCACATGGCCGGGAGATAGTTGAGGTGGATACGATAGCGGCATTTAAGAGGCTTTTGCCTACGGGTGTGAGGGATTATGGGGAGAAGGCAGGAGAATGGGGTTAAGAGGGAGAGATAGATCAGCCATGATTGAATGGCAGAGAAGACTTGATGGGCTGAATGGCCTAATTCTTCTCTTAACACGGTCACGGTGGTGCAGCGGTAGAGTTGCTGCCTTACAGTGAATGCAGCGCCAGAGACCCGGGTTCGATCCCGACTACGAGTGCTGTCTGTACGGTGTTTGTACGTTCTCCCCGTGACCTGCGTGGGTTTTCTCCGAGATTTTCGGTTTCCTCCCACACTCCAAAGACGTGCAGGTTTGTAGGTTAATTGGCTTGGTAAATGTAAAAATTGTCCCTAGTGGGTGTAGGATAATGTTATTGTGCGGGGATAGCTGGTCCGCGCGGACCCGGTGGGCCGAAGGGCCTGTTTCTGCGCTGTATCTCTAAACTAAACTAAACTAAACTAATCACTTATGACCTTATGGCATGGAAATTGAGGGATATAACTAGGTATGTTGCAAAGCCTACCTGAAGCGTCGCTGAAAATCTGTCGCTGCGGGTGTGCGCGATTTTGGCGCCGTTTAGAGGGGCGCGGGTTTAAAACGCGATTTTCTCTAGGCTGTTCAAATCGAAGATGTTCAGCCTAGTTAATTATTAACGAAAAATCGCTGGAAGACCCCGTCGCAAAAGCTATTATTAGTTTTAAAGGTCTTGTATAATAGTTATAGTAGTTTAAAAATCAATCTCTAAACCAGCGACCACCGGCAGCTGTCAGGGTCTCATAGACCAAATAATAGAAGGTAGGCTGCATATTTTTACATTAAAAAGGGCTTCTTAAGATCCCTTTATACAAAGTTTAATATTGCGAGTAGCTCATTTTGGGCCCATTATATCCCGCAGTATTTTTCTGGGCATTTGAGGGCACAAATCTAGCGCAATGTGAACGTTCTAAACCAGCGCGTTCACAGGATCCCACTAGAAAGCTGATTTAAAATGGACTTTAATTTACCGCAATTGAACACTAAATTCCTTCCATTTGGCCTATAAATTAATGTAAATGTGATTTAAAAATCATGTTTTATTGTGAATTATTTATGAATATTATTTGGACTCTTAGGCTATTTAAAAATGTTAATCATTTATTAAGAAATGGATAGATGTTTAGATCTAGTAATTGAAGTTTGAAATTAGCTACACTTGGGTAACTAACTAATTATATGCTTTAATTTCAGGTCATCCAAGTAAGATTATTTTATATTTGTTTCAGAATGGTTCAATCTACGATAACTGAAAATTTCATTCAGTTCTCTTAATTTTTAAGAAGGTTATGGGCTTTTGACTGCACACGATCACAGCTTTTTTGTTATGTCCATAGAAAATCAATAGGGAACAAGATGCTAATTTCTGAGTATGAAAATGGCCATAACTTTTTAAATACTTGAGATATGAAAGTGAATTAGGTGTCAAATTAAACTTATTTTTATGCTTTATCTGATGGGATAAATTACAGACTTGATTTTTTAAATCTCAAAATTTTGTAACATTGCTAATATAACCAGAGTTGGTCTTGGCATCAGGTTTGGCATAGACATGTGGGCCAAAGGGTACTGTACAGTTTTATGTGTTATCTTCTACGTATATTTTACAGTTAATCTGACTCAAAATGTAGCAAATGCTTTTGGAAGAAATGTAATTTTTCGTATAAGGTATGATTTTAATGCTACATCTGCTCATTGCAAAAGTCAGGTAAAAAGTGAATTGCAACAGTATAACATCATATTCACCAGTTAGAAGGACATTTCATGTAAATATTATTACTAACTGTTCAGTTGTATCTTGATTGAATTCCTAGATAACTGGCATGAGGGACAGTATGATTTTGTGATATTGCTATTCACACAGTACTGAAGTATTATGAAAGCTTTCATTGATGTTGTTCCCTAATAAGTGGCTGCTATCTCCTGTTGACTCAATGGATGATGGTTGAGTTGGTAACCGATTACACGATGATTAATCTCGTGACCAAACTCAGCAATTAAGGAAAGGGACACTTTGGAACAAATTTTGATCAATGAATCCTGGATGGTGCGCCCTCACACCCGCATCATCCGTTGACTTACTTAGTTTAGAGATACAGCATGAAAACAGGCCCTTCGGCCCACCGAGCCTGCACCAACCAGCGATCCCTGCACACTAACACTATCAATTTTTACCGAAGCCAATTAACCTTACAGACCTGTACGTCTTCGGAGTGTGTGGGGAAAGCGGAGCACCCGGAGAAAGCCCACGCAGGTCACAGGGAGAACGTACAAACGCTGTACAGGCAGCACCCATAGTCGGGATCGAACCTGTGTCTCTGACGCTGTAAGGCAGCAAATCTACCGCCGCACCACTGTGACGCCCATAATCTGTTCCTACTCAGTTCCTCTAAAGGCTGATGATGGTGTTGTGTTGAAAGGACATTGGGAAGGTTTATTATTTTTTAAAAAAAACAAATAGTCGTCTCGTCAGTCGAATTGAAGGACAGAGGCTGCCTGGATGTGAAATTGATTATGAGATAAGGCAGCAATTAACTCTAATCTAAAACAGTTTTTATTCAGATTAGGGAAACCTGGGAAGCTACCAATCGGTGGTATCCACCGCTGTCGTGTGTGGGGGGCAGCAGGACGAAGGCTGCAAATGCCAACAGGTTCAACAAACTCATCAGGAAGACTGGCTCCATTCTGGGGTGGAGTTGGATTCACTGGAGATGGTCTTGGAGGGGAGGATGCTCCTCAAACAGCAGAGCATCCTGGACAATACAGCTCATTCCTTCCATGACACATTGGTCAACCTGAGGAGCACCTTCAGCAACAGACTGGTCCCACCAAGATGTTGGACAGAACGCCACAGGAGATCCTTCATCCCTGCGGCTATCAAACTGTACAACTCCTCCTCCTTCTGCCATGGGGCGGACAGAGACAGAGACAGAGACTGACCCTCCCCCTTCCCCCATCCTTCCCACTCGTCACTTTGATTTCATGGTTTATATATTTTGTGTTTTTATGACTGTTGGCAGATCAATTTCCCTCCTGGGATCACATTATCGTATCGTATCATAACTATTTATCCCAAGGATCAGAAGCAGAATTTACTAGCTCTTTGTGTGATATGCATATTGAAAATTTCAATGTGGTATAACCCAGACATGCAAGAATTTCAGGATTTGACAGTAATGCGAAACTGTGAAATGAATGAACGAATGAATGAATGAATGAATGAATGAATGAATGAATACGTTTATTGAACAGGTATTCACATACAAGGAATTTGCCTTGGTGCTCCGCTTGCAAGTGACAACATGACATACAGTGCCAGTAAGGTGCCAACAGGATGGCAGACCTTCAGGGAGTAGCGGCAAGCTGGTCTAATGGACACAGACATGATCTAGTCTAGAGATACAATGCAGAAACAGGTCTTTCGGCCCACAGAGTCCATGCTGGCCAGCGACCCCTGCACATTAACACTATTGTACACTTCGGACAATTTACCAACCTGCGTATGTTTTCTCCGAGATCTTTAATTTCACCCCACACTCCAAAGACGTACAGGTTTCTAAGTGAATTGGCTTGGTATACAAAAAAATGTTTAATTGTCCCGAGTGTGTGTAGGGTAGTATTAGTAGGGATCGCTGGTCGGTGCGGACTCAGTGGGCCTGAGGGCCTCTTTCCGCACTGTATCTCCAAACTAAACTAAAGAGATTGTTGATTCTATCATCTGCAACCTCTTGTGTAGCCCGAACACACAGGTTATCAAGAAGCAAAGTTGCCACTTTTATTGCAGGTTAAGTATATAACTCATCTTGCAAGGGGAGGACAGTAAGGCAAACATTTCTTGACTAACTTTAATGAGATTTTTGATGACCTGACATTGAGGATGGATGTTACGTTTGATGTTATGCATGTGGACTTTCAAAAAGTATTTCATAAAGTATCAAATGACATGTTTGTTAGCAAATGTGAAGCCACAGAGGTAAAAGAGTTATTGGTAGCAAGGATACCATGCCAAGATGGATTGTTGATGCACAAAATCTTTCAAGGTTGAAATGTTTAGGACTTTATCATGCCAATTTAAAGAGTTAAGAGTGTTCATTGTCAAAAGACAATGAATGGAACAATGACATTCAAATTCTTACACGCACATTAAAGCAACCATGCAACAAATATGGATTTATACATGGATAGGACAGGTTTGGAGGGATATGGACCAAATGCAGGTGGGACTTGTGTAGCTGGGACGTTGGCCGATGTGGGAAATTTGGGCCAAAGGCCCTGTTTCCACACTGTATCACTATGACTATGACTAAATAAATATACATAGACAATAACCCAATAAATTATCAGTCATACCAAGTAGCCAAATCATAATAGTGCTAACAGGAGTAGGTGGTGTAATCTGAAGAAAGGTCACGACCCGAACCATCACCTATCCATGTTTCTGAGTTTCTCCAGCACTTTGCGTCCTTTTGTGCAAACTAGCACCTGCAGTTTTTTGTTTCTATATAAAGTCCACAGTGGCTTGGTACTGAGGTATATTCCTCTGCAACAGTACCAGGGGCCACAGTCTTAGAATAAAGGGGAGGCCATTTAAGACTGAGGTGAGAAAAAGCTTTTTCACCTAGAGAGCTGTGAATTTGTGGAATTCCCTGCCACAGAGGGCAGTGGAGGCCAAATCACTGGATGGATTTAAGAGAGAGTTAGATAGTGCTCTAGGGGCTAATGGAATCAAGGGATATGGGGAGAAGGCAGGCATGGGTTATTAATTGGGGACGATCAGGCATGATCACAATGAATGGAGGTGCTGGTTCGAAGGGCCGAATGGCCTCCTCCTTCAGCTATTTTCTATGTTTCTATGAGATGCAATACAAGCCCTTGTACCTCCTCCCTTAACTCCATCCAGGGACCCCAACAGTCCTTCCAGCTGAGACAGAGGTTCATATGCCTTCCTCTAACCTCATCTACTGCATCCGGTGTTGCTGATGTAACTTTTTCGCTGAACACTTACACTCGGCCACCAAGGCCCATTGGGTCTCCCGGTTGCTAACCATTTAAACTCCCCTTCCCATTCCCACAAAGACCTTTCTGTCCTGGGAGAACTGTTCTGCTTCTGGAATGTTCTGGAAATGGCCTCTTCCATTGCCAGATTGAGACCACATGCAAACTGGAGGAACTCCTCCTCATATTTTGCTTGGGAACCTTTGAATCCTCCAATTTTAGGGATCTTCTACAGCTAACTCACCCCCTTCTCCCCCTTCTCCCACTTCCTCCACTAAATGTTTGTTAACCAGTTCCACAGATCGCAACGATGTACACCGCTTGGGCCCACACCTGTCTTCAGCCAACAATCAGCCTATCAGGGAACCCCCTTGCCTCATCTGATGCCGGCCCGAATTTGTCCTGGTTTTTTCTTGCCTTCAGTTCCCTCCCCTTCCACTTGAATCAGTCCGAAGAAGAATCCCAACCCGAAACGTTACCTATCCATTTCCCCCAAAGATGCTGCCTGACCCGCTGAGTTACTCCAGCACTTTGTGTCTATCTTTGGTATATCTTGTGTCTATCTGCAGTTCCTTTTTATTACAATATAGTCCAAGGACATTCATCTCAGTCAATTGGTCGGAGAAACAGATCCGATAGTGACAGAAGCAGAGGGCGCTGAAGCAGGCCCTTCAGCCCACCATGTCAATGCTGACCGCGGAGCAAACTAATCCCATTAACACCGTGAAAAACGTTTTTTTTGTAATTATCTAGAATGTAGCGAGTTGTTGGAATCCACTGTCTGATGTTGTTGTGGGAACGGAATCGTCGTTAATCTCAAACTGAGAATTGGGATAAATACCTGAAAGATGGAAATCACAGCAAGAGCCAGAACATGAGGTTATTTGCAATAAACAGCAGCTACTGGGTGATCATGAAGAGATGCGTGGCCTTCTCTTGTGTTGGACTATTTTAGGATTCCATGATTCAATTTCGTCTGGCACTTCATCTGAAGACAACCATGAGTATGAAAGTTAAGCTGTTCTTCACCACAGTGAATATATTCCACTATTATTCTATAAAGGCGGCAGACAGAATGGCACAGCGTTAGAGTTGCTGCCTTACAGCGCCAGAGACCAGGGTTCGATCCTGACTACGGGTGCTGTCTGTATGGAGTTAGATACAAAATGCTGGAGTAACTCAGCGGGTCAGGCAGCGTATCTGGAGAAAAGCAATAGGTGACGTTTCGGGTTGAGACCGCTCGTACATTCTCCCCGTGACCATGTTGGTTTTCTCCGGGTGCTCCGGTTTACTCCCACACTCCAAAGATGTGCAGGTTTGTAGGTTAATTGGCCTCTGTAAATTGTCCTTAGTGTGTGGGATAGAACTAGTGTATGGGTGATTGCTGGTCGGCGCGGACTCGGTGGGCTGATGGGCCTGTTTTCATACTATCTCTAAACCAACCAAAACTAAACTAATAATAATATCATTCTTGATTGTACTCTACATTGAAAGGCCAAATGTTCCAAGGCAGCACAGCTTGTGGCCATTTCTTTGGTGGAAGGGGAAAAATAACGGGATTTGGGAAAGACTGATGGAATCAAAGGGAAAGGTGTGGAATCACCAGATATAATCAGTTCCATTCAATTACACCAGCAGATGGTGGTGTTGCGACAGAATCAGCTTCTTTTTCAGATAGAAGGCATAGACACAAAATGCTGGTGTAACTCAGCGGGTCAGCCAGCATCTCTGGAGAGAAGGAATGGGTGACATTTCGGGCCGAGACCCTTCTTCAGGCTCAGTGTCAGGGGAGAGGGAACCGAGAGATATGAACAGGTACGAAGAACAAGTGAATGAAAGGTATGCAGAAAGACAGATCAAAGCCATCGACGATGATCAAGGAAAGGGTGGAGCCCACAATGGTCCATTGTTGGCTGTGGGGAACGTGATAGCAAGTAACACAAACAGTGAAACTCAACGGGAAGACAGTGAAACTAGTACGATGACTAGGGTGTGGGAGGGACGGAGAGAGAAAAGATGCAAGGGTTACTTGAAATGAGGGAAATCAATATTTATACCGATGGGTTGTAAGCTGCTCAAGCGAAATATGAGGTGCTGTTCCCCCAGTTTGCGTTTGGCCGCACCTGGCAACTCTTCAACTCTTTTGTTTAAGAAAGAATTGCAGATGCTGGTAAAATCGAAGGTAGACACAAAATGCTGGAGTAACTCAGCGGGTGAGGCAGCATCTATGGAGAGAAGGAATTGGTAACGTTTGGGTATAGGCCCTTCTGAAGAAGGATCTCAACCCGAAACGTCGGCAATTCCTTATCTCCATGGATACTACCCCACCCGCTGAGTTACTCCAGCATTTTGTGTCTATCTTCAACTCTTTTATCCTGTTTACCCTAATGAAGCCACCCTAGTGGTGTTTCCACCAGTGGGAGAGTCTAGGACTAGAGATCATAGCCTTACAATTAAAAGATGTTTCTTTAGGAAGGAGATGAGGAGGAATTTCTTTAGTCAGAGGGTGGTGAATCTGTGGAATTCATTGCCACAGAAACCTGTGGAGGCCAGGTCAATGGATATTTTTAAGTCACAGATAGATAGATAGATTGTTGATTAGTACAGGTGTCAAAGGTTATGGGGAGAAGGCAGGAGAATGGGATGGACAGGGAAAGATAGATCAGCCACATCGAATAGTGGAAAAGACACGATGGGCTGAATGGCCTAATTCTACTATTATATCTTATGATCTTCTGATTGAAGTGAATCCTTTGAGTGAAATATTTTAAATGTAGTCAGGCTCACCAATTATTGTAAATTAGCCACCATTCTTTCATAAGTACACTTAAATATCTCATTTAGGATGTTATTTTAGGAAGGAGATGAGGTGATAATGTATTTAGTCAGAGGGTGGTGAATCTGTGGAATTCTTTGCCACAGAAGGCTGTGGAGGCCAAGTCAGTGGATATTTTTAAGGCAGAGATAGAAAGATTCAAGTCAATATGCTGTAGACCCAGGCCAATTCTGTGCCTATCATTCATTACAAAGTGTAACGCAAACTTGATTGTATTTCGCATGGTATATCTTCTTCTTATCGACTCCACATCACAAGATTAGAAATGGTTCAGCCAGAGCTGAAGACACTTCTTGGCATCTGCATTCAATGGCGTCTTGTGCTTCTTGTGCGTGGTGGTGGAAAGATTGGTGGAAACAAGGCCGCGACAGGAACGTTCTTTCCTTGATTCCACGGTATATCAGATCAGTTTGGATCGCATGCAGAACAGGGGCTTTTCACTGCACCTTGGTCCATGTGACGGTAAAAATCTAAACCTAAAAATGCAGAAATTTGTTCACAGTGCAAGGCTGACACCCCTGAAATGAATTTCCCCTCACCAGCAGATGCATTTAAATAAAAGTAGGTTAGCCCTAAACTTGTAATGCAAGTGTGTAATTTAAGGATAGAGCATTTTAATCCTAATTCATCTTGTTTGACTCTGGTACTTATGCAACAGTCATGCTTAAACTCAATGCACTTGGCCATCAGTAATTAATACTTTATATATTCTGCTAAAATGTTTGGGCAAATGGTTTTGTGGAGGAGTTATAGCAGAAGATTAATTCCTTTGAGTGAAATATTTAAAATGTAGTCAGGCTCCCCAATTATAATTGTAAATTAGCCACCATTCTTTCATAAGTACACTTAAATATCTCATTTAGGATGTTATTTTAGGAAGGAGATGAGGAGAAATTTATTTAGTCAGAAGGTGGTGAATCTGTGGAATTCTTTGCCACAGAGGGCTGTGGAGGCCAAGTCAGTGGATATTTTTAAGGCGGAGATAGAAAGATTCTTGATTAGTACTGGTGTCAGTTTTTCTCACAGAGAGTGGTGAGTCTGTGGAATTCTCTGCCTCAGAGGGCAGTGGAGGCAGGTTCTCTGGATCCTTTCAAGAGAGAGCTAGATAGGGCTCTTAAAAATAGCGGAGTCAGGGGATATGGGGCGAAGGCAGGAACTGGGTACTGATTGGTGATGATCAGCCATGATCACATTGAATGGCGGTGCTGGCTCGAAGGGCCGAATGGCCTACTCCTAGAAACATAGAAACATAGAAATTAGGTGCAGGAGTAGGCCATTCGGCCCTTCGAGCCTGCACCGCCATTCAATATGATCATGGCTGATCATCCAACTCAGTATCCCGTACCTGCCTTCTCTCCATACCCTCTGATCCCCTTAGCCACAAGGGCCACATCTAACTCCCTCTTAAATATAGCCAATGAACTGGCCTCGACTACCCTCTGTGGCAGAGAGTTCCAGAGATTCACCACTCTCTGTGTGAAAAAAGTTCTTCTCATCTCGGTTTTAAAGGATTTCCCCCTTATCCTTAAGCTGTGACCTCTTGTCCTGGACTTCCCCAACATCGGGAGCAATCTTCCTGCATCTAGCCTGTCCAACCCCTTAAGAATTTTATAAGTTTCTATAAGATCCCCTCTCAATCTCCTAAATTCTAGAGAGTATAAACCAAGTCTATCCAATCTTTCTTCATAAGACAGTCCTGACATCCCAGGAATCAGTCTGGTGAACCTTCTCTGCACTCCCTCTATGGCAATAATGTCCTTCCTCAGAGTTGGAGACCAAAACTGTACGCAATACTCCAGGTGTGGTCTCACCGAGACCCTCTACAACTGCAGTAGAACGTCCCTGCTCCTATACTCAAATCCTTTTGCTATGAAAGCTAACATACCATTCGCTTTCTTCACTGCCTGCTGCACCTGCATGCCTACTTTCAATGACTGGTGTACCATGACACCCAGGTCTCGCTGCATCTCCCCTTTTCCTAGTCGGCCACCATTTAGATAATAGTCTGCTTTCCTGTTTTTGCCACCAAAATGGATAACCTCACATTTATCCACATTATACTGCATCTGCCAAACATTTGCCCACTCACCCAGCCTATCCAAGTCACCTTGCAGTCTCCTAGCATCCTCCTCACAGCTAACACTGCCCCCCAGCTTAGTGTCATCCGCAAACTTGGAGATATTGCCTTCAATTCCCTCATCCAGATCATTAATATATATTGTAAATAGCTGGGGTCCCAGCACTGAGCCTTGCGGTACCCCACTAGTCACTGCCTGCCATTGTGAAAAGGACCAGTTTACTCCTACTCTTTGCTTCCTGTTTTCCAGCCAGTTCTCTATCCACATCAATACTGAACCCCCAATGCCGTGTGCTTTAAGTTTGTATACTAATCTCTTATGTGGGACCTTGTCGAAAGCCTTCTGGAAGTCCAGATATAACACATCCACTGGTTCTCCCCTATCCACGCTACTAGTTACATCCTCGAAAAATTCTATAAGATTCGTCAGACATGATTTACCTTTTGTAAATCCATGCTGACTTTGTCCAATGATTTCACCACTTTCCAAATGTGCTGCTATCCCATCTTTAATAACTGACTCTAGCAGTTTCCCCACTACCGATGTTAGACTAACTGGTCTGTAATTCCCCGTTTTCTCTCTCCCTCCCTTCTTAAAAAGTGGGGTTACGTTTGCTACCCGCCAATCCTCAGGAACTACTCCAGAATCTAAAGAGTTTTGAAAGATTATTACTAATGCATCCACTATTTCTGGAGCTACTTCCTTAAGTACTCTGGGATGCAGCCTATCTGGCCCTGGGGATTTATCGGCCTTTAATCCATTTAATTTACCCAATACCACTTCCTGGCTAACCTGGATTTCTCTCCATTCCTCCAACTCCTTTGACCCGCGGTCCCCTGCTATTTCCGGCAGATTATTTATGTCTTTCTTAGTGAAGACGGAACCAAAGTAGTTATTCAATTGGTCCGCCATATCCTTGTTCCCCATGATCAACTCACCTGTTTCTGACTGCAAGGGACCTACATTTGTTTTAACTAATCTCTTTCTTTTCACATATCTATAAAAACTTTTGCAGTCAGTTTTTATGTTCCCTGCCAGTTTTCTTTCATAATCTATTTTTCCTTTCCTAATTAAGCCCTTTGTCCTCCTCTGCTGGTCTCTGAATTTCTCCCAGTCCTCCGGTATGCTGCTTTTTCTGGCTAATTTGTATGCATCATCCTTCGCTTTGATACTATCCCTGATTTCCCTTGTTATCCACGGATGCACTACCTTCCCTGATTTATTCTTTTGCCAAACTGGGATGAACAATTTTTGTAGTTCATCCATGCAGTCTTTAAATGTCTTCCATTGCATATCCACCGTCAACCCTTTTAGAATTAATTGCCACTCAATCTTGGCCAATTCACGTCTCATACCCTCAAAGTTACCTTTCTTTAAGTTCAGAACCATTGTTTCTGAATTAACAATGTCACTCTCCATCCTAATGAAGAACTCAACCATATTATGGTCACTCTTGCCCAAGGGGGCACGTACAACAAGACTGTTAACTAACCCTTCCTCATTACTCAATACCCAGTCTAAAATAGCCTGCTCTCTCGTTGGTTCCTCTACATGTTGATTTAGATAACTATCCCGCATACATTCCAAAAAATCCTCTTCCTCAGCACCCCTGCCAATTTGATTCACCCAATCTATATGTAGATTGAAGTCACCCATTATAACGGTTTTGCCTTTGTCGCACGCATTTCTAATTTCCTGTTTGATACCATCTCCAACTTCACTACTACTGTTAGGTGGCCTGTACACAACACCCACCAGCGTTTTCTGCCCCTTAGTGTTTCGCAGCTCTACCCATACCGATTCCACATCCTGCAAACTAATGTCCTTCCTTTCCATTGCGTTAATCTCCTCTCTAATCAGCAACGCTACCCCACCTCCTTTTCCTTTCTCTCTATCCCTCCTGAATATTGAATATCCCTGGATGTTCAGCTCCCAGCCTTGGTCACCCTGGAGCCATGTCTCCGTGATCCCAACTGTATCATAGTCATTAATAGCTATCTGCACATTCAACTCATCCACCTTATTACAAATGCTCCTTGCATTGAGACACAAAGCCTTCAGGCTTGTTTTTACAACACTCTTACCCCTTATACAATTTTGTTGAAAAGTGGCCCTTTTTGATTTTTGCCCTGGATTTTCCGGCCTGCCACTTTTACTTTTCACCTTGCTACCTATTGCTTCTACCCTCATTTTACACCCCTCTGTCTCTACGCTCACACATTTAAGAAACCCTTTCCCTTTAACTCCATCCTCCACTAGCCCATTCGACTAGGCCTTAGGCCTTTTTGGTTTTGGCTCAACAGCCCTATTCGCATCACAAGCCAGTCCGCCGCCCAGTGTAAACACCTCTTCTGTCCCGACAGCTTCTAAGTGGGTGAACCTGTTCACAAGAGGTACAACACCCGGGGACGTTGGCATTCCATGCTTCCTTCCCGTTCTCACTGTCTCCCACCTTCTCTCTTCCAGTACCTTAGGTGTAACAATCGTACTGTAGGACTTGTCGAGGAACGACTCCGTTTCTCGGACGAACCGGAGGTCATCCACTTGCTTCTCCAGTTCCCCAACATGGCCCTTCAGGAGCTCTACCTGGATGCACTTCTCGCATTTGTAGCAGCCAGAGGCACCGGCGGTGTCCTTGACCTCCCACATACTGCAAGCATCGCACTGAATCAGCTTGCCTGACATTTCCTTCTTTCGTCTCCTCGCCGAAGACTCTCGAGCCAAAGACTCACACTTTTCTCACAGGGCACTTCACTCACAAGGCCGCTCACTCACTGCCGCTCGCAAAGAGCAGTCTTGCTTAAATTGACTGATAAATTGCCTGATTTACCAATTTACAAACCAAATTCCTCAGTTTTCAACTGTTTTCCCAGCACTGAAACTGTTTTCACTTCTCTCCTCCCACTTGGGCTAGAGCCAATCAGTCGTATCTCTTGCTAAGCTCCTGCTGCTGTTGTTGCTCCCAAAACTACAGCAGTTCTGAGTCTGAATCCTGCACCTATTGTCTATTGTCAGGGGTTATGGAGAGAAAACAGGAGAATGGGGTTAGGAGGGGGAGATAGATCAGCCATGATTGAATGGCGGAGTATTGATGGGCCGAATGGCCTAATTCTACTCCTATTCCTTATGACATGATAAGAAGCATTTGCAGTTTATTTTCTTTCATAGAATAAAGAATAGCACGGCTATTGTTAAATTATTATTACTATGTTTAGAGAAAGCTCTTAATGACTAAATTATTATCATTCAGGTGTTATGTTACTAACATTGTAATAACAATTTAACGGTTAATCTTCAGTAAGCTTTCTGGATGATTGGTCCGGGATGCTATTGATTGCAACTATCAGTGGGAGCAATCACATATGAAAGCAGTTCTTATGAGTTATTGTTTCCATGTCATTAATATGCCACTGGTGTTGCAAAATCATTGTTTTGATCTGTGGAGATTTTTGTTCAGAGAAACAGCACGGAAACAGGCCCTGCGGCCCACCGTGTCCACGCCGACCATCGATCAACCGCTCACGCTAGTTCTACATTCTCCCACAATATGACTCTGTAAAGGGCCTGTTCCACGAGCATGCGACCTGCATGCGGCGAGCGCGACCAAACCGGAAGCGGGGGCCGCTCGGGGGTCGCGTGGAGGTCAAGTGATCCCCGTACAGGGCCTGTCCCACCGGCATGCGCCTGCATGCGGCGAGCGCGACCAAACTAGAAACGGGGGCCACGCGGAGGTCGAGTGAGTGACGTGAAGTTCGAGTGAAGTCCGCGGAAAGTTCGCGCGTGACGTACGGCGTCAAGACGCCGCGTACTGCGTCGAGACGCTGCGCACCCCCGTCGAGGCGGTGCGTACGGCGTTGAGGCTGATGCGGGCCGGCAGGCCGTTGCCGCGCGGAATTTTTAAACACGGTCAGTTTTTCGGTGCCCCGCGCGATGTCGGGACCAGCTCCGCACAACTCCATATGGCTCCGGCAATCGAAGTGGGACCGGTCCCGCGAGGCTGTACGGCTCAAGCGACCACGTTAGGGCGCGCTTGCGGCATGTAGTACCAGAACCAAACACAGTCAGTCAATGAGAAAAAATATGTACAAATCCAGAATCAACAAATTTACCCCCTGGGTAAGCGAATTTTACCCCCTGGGGGTATACCCCAGGTTGGGAACCCTAGGTGTAGGTGAATCGAGGACCAAAAGACATAGTTTTAAGGTGAAGGATGCTGGATTAAGGTAGCACAGCTGAAGGGGAAAAGATTTAATAGGAGTCTGAGGGGTACCATTCAGGTGGTGGGTTTATGGAACGAGCTGCCAGAGGAGGTAGATGAGGCAGGGACTATTGCAATGTTTAAGTAACAATTGGTCAGGTAAATGGATAGGACAGGTTTAGAGGGATCTGGGCCAAATGCAGGCAGGTAGGACTTGTGTAGCTGGGACATGTTGGCCGGTGTGGGCAAGTTGGGCCGAAGAGTTTGTTGACTCGCTGTATCACTCTATGACACTAGGGCTAATCAACCTACAAACCTGCACGTCTTTGGGATGTGGGAGGAAACCGAAGCACCTAGAGGGAACCCACGCGGCCACTATGTGAAAATGCAAACTCCACACAGGCAGCAACCGAGGCCAGGATCGAACCCAGGTCTCTGGCTTTGTGAAGTAGCAGCTCGACCAGACACTATGCTTGCTGCCTCAGTTAATGTGAAAGGAGTTATTTTATTTTGTTATTTACACAACCTGTTACAAGGCGAGGTCCCATTGAACGTTTATTTTAAAGCGTTTTTAAAACAATTCCTTTGACTTTAATTATGCAATGCTTGCATTTCCAGGTCAGTATTCACAATCAACAGTAAACCAAATTACAAGTCCAAAGAAGGGTCTTGACCCGAAACGTCACCCATTCCTCCTCTCCAGAGATGCTGCCTGACCCGCCGAGTTACTCCAGCATTTTGTGTCTACCTTCGATTTAAACCAAATTGCAAAATATCTTGCCACTTCATCCCTGTTTTATTTTGCATACTATTTAGTAAAATCATACTACACATAAGCACAGTGTTATAAAAGTAAAAGATTGCAATGATTGTAGTAGATTTTAGTTAGCTACAAATAGCAGTTAACTGGCCTGATAGTGGAAATAGAAAATACATTTTCATATCCAAAGCACAAATCATATTTATTATTTCGAGCAATCACAGCGGCATCTAAGTTAAAAGGACTAGTTGATTATCCAGGCACAAAACTGGGGCGTGGGTAATTTCATACTGATTCCAAGAAGCGAGTGATCTGGAAATTCAATTTAAACCGTAAACATCTTAAGCTGCTTAAAGGTGCAAAGTGGTGGGTGCTGCCAGTACACCCATCTGTCGTTGCAAGCAATTTGCATCATTTTACTTCTATAGATCTCCAGCAGAAGAGTCTAGGACCAGAGGTCAGAGCCTCAGAATTGAGGGACGGTCCTTTAAAAAGGAGATGAGGAGGGATTTCTTCAGTCAGAAGGTGGTGAATCTGTGGAATTCTTTGCTACAAAAGGCCGTGGAGGCTGTCAATGGATATCTTTAAGGCAGAGGAAGGTAGATTCTTGATTAGTACGGGTATCAGGGGTTATGGGGAGAAGGCAGGAAAATGGGGTTGGGAGGGAGAGATAGATCAGCCATGATTGAATGGCGGAGTAGACTTGATGGGCTGAATGGCCTAATCCTGCTCCTATCACTTGGGACCCTATGACCTTATGGCAATGCACCTGTCATGGTGATTCAGTAAGAGAAGTATGAACTGTTAAGAAATCTAGTCTTCCCAGTTCTCAAAAAGGTCACATGAAGAACAAATCCAGTAACATTTAGATTTAAATTTAGATTTATTATTGTGAAGTGTTCCGAGGTACAGTGAAAGGCTTTGTTTTTCAGGCTATCCAATCAAATCAGATAATACCTTACATAAACACAACCAAACCAAACTCAAATGCATTAGGAAGAGCAAAGGGGAAGATACAGGGTTTGTAGGAAGGATCGGCAGATGCTGTTTTATACCGAAGATAGACAAAAAGTGCTGGAGTAACTCGGCGGGTCAGGCGGCATCTCTGGAGAAAAGGAATAGATGACCTTTTTAGGTCAAGACCCCTTCATCAGACCCCAGGTACAGATACAGGGTCCAGAACATTGCAGTTCTGGGCATTGGAGTTCTCGGTATTGTTCCATAGACAACGTCCAATGTCTGCAATGGGGTAGAGACAAGGCAGACAATGTCCTGGCTTTTTCACAACCATTTGCAATTTCTTGCACTTTTGGGCAGAGCTCTTTCCCACACCAAGTTGTGATGGGCATCCCGAGTGCATGCTTTCGAAGGTGCATTTGTACCGATTTGCAAGAGTCATTGGAGACATGCCCAATTTCTTCAGACTCTGGAGGAAGTAGAGGGCTTAGTTGTCACTTCAATTCAGTTAAGTTTAGTTTAGTTTAGAGATACAGCGTGGAAACATGCCCTTCGGCCCACCGAGTCCGCACCGACCAGCGATCCCCGCACATTAACACTACCCTGCACACACTAGGGACAATTCACATTTACACCAAGCCAAATAATCTACAAACCTGTACGTCTTTGGAGTGTGGGAGGAAACCGAAGATCTCGTAGGTCACGGGGAGAATGTACAAACTCCGTACAGACAGTACCCGCAGTCAGGATCGAATCCGGGTCTCTGGCGCTGTAAGGCAGAAACTCTACCGCTGAGCCACCGAGCTGCCCGCCCAACGTGGTTGGTCCACAACAGATCGTTAGTAATCTGGAACTAAATTTAGTGCTAAATAAATCCTCAAATCAGGGTCGGAGAGTACTTTCTATTGTTGACAAGATATTGGCCAAGTTCTCACATTCTTAATTCTGTTCCTACAATGTCGTAGCATTGATCTGTATGTTCACCAGAGTTGTAAACTTTCATTGCTTTTAAATCAAATGAATAATGTAATAACGTTGCAGATATATATTGTAATAAAAGTGCATGCCCTAGGATAAGTTATGTTACAATAGTCAATGAAAATAATCAATGCATTAATGATGGCACACATGCGATTGCCAAGAAAGCAGTAGATTGTAAGTCAAAATGTATTTTTCAATCTTCTGTAACTTTAATAAGTGTTAATCAAAGGTAGACAAAAATGCTGGAGAAACTCAGCGGGTGAGGCAGCATCTATGGAGTGATGGAATAGGTGACGTTTCGGGTCGAGACCCTTCTTCAGACTGAAGAATAATGTAATAAAGTCTGAAGAAGGGTCTCGACCCGAAATGTCACCTATTTCCATCACTCCATAGATGCTGCCTCACCCGCTGAGTTTCTCCAGCATTTTTGTCTACCTTTGATATTTTCCAGCACCTGCAGTTCTTTCTTAAACAAGTAAGTTAATCAATGTCATTATGTGTACAGTTTAACATGCTAAAAAGTAGAAATGAATCTACAAGGCAAAAATAAATTCCAACAATTTGCAATGAAATGGCAACATGGCAGTCTTCTCGATGGGATTAAACAGTCAACATCACCGATCACTCAAAGTTGGACATGATTTTCCTTCGAAGGGCCGAATGGCCTACTCCTGCTCCTATTTTCTATGCTTCTATGTTTCTGCTGGATCTTGAGATTATGGAACAGGCCACAGATGTTATTGTTCAGAGATACAGCGCAGAAACAGGCCCTTTGTCCACCGAGTCTGCATCGACCAGTGATCCCCACACATGAACACAATCCTACACACACTAGGGACAATTTTACATTTATACCAAGCCAATTAACCTACAGAACTGTACGTATTTAGAGTGGAGGAGGAAACCAAAGATCCTGGAGAAAACCCACACGTCATGGGGAGAACGTACATGACTCCATCCACTCTTCACACATCTTTGTCAGGAACCTGCTCCTCAACCTGCCCACCGCGGGAGACCCTGGTGGGAGCACGGCTGCAGGTGGTTTTGCCCTCAGGATCTTAGGCACATGTAAGCCTCTCCACCACAAAAAGACGATGACCCTCAGAGAAGGATTAAACAGTAACCACTTTGGAAACAGCAGTACCCATCGGTTTGTGTAGGCAGATGCTGGTTTACACCGAAGATAGACACAAAATGCAGGGGTAACTCAGCGGGACTGGCAGCATCTCTCGAGAGAAGGAATGGGTGACGTTTCAGCTTGAGTCCCTTCTTCAGGCTGTCCGGCATTTAGTATCCATTGGTTTGGTTGCTGTCTGTACGGAGTCTGTACGTTCTCCCCGTGACCTGCGTGGGTTTTCTCCAGATGCTCTGGTTTCCTCCCACACTCGAAAGACGTGCAGGTTTGTAGGTTAATTAGACTGGTATAGGTGTAAATTCTCCCTAGTGTGTGTGGGATAGCATTAGTGTGCGGGGATCGCCAGTTGGCGCAGACTCGGTGGGCCGAAGGGCCTGTTTCCGCGCTGTATCTCTAAACTAAACTAAACTAAAGTCTACAGTAGCGCCTAACGGTGTCTGCTGATCATAGATTTACTCTGTTTTCCATTCAGTGTTTAAATAGTTTGTTGATTGTATAAGACGATAACAGCATAGATAGGGAAACAAGGCTTCTGGGGCCTGAGATAGAAGGGCAATTGGCTTAGTATCTATTTAATTAATCAGGTTGATCGATTGGGAAATAAATAACCCAAAGTCTGAGTAGAAGTGTGACTTAAACGGAAAGAATTTTATGCCAATTTCTATTACAGAAAATAACTAAAAAGAGAGACAGAAGGAATAAATTTAGTGAGAATCGTCAAAAGGACCTATCACAGCAACAGCTTCTTCTGTTAATCTGTCCTGTCTGTTATCAGCTTCTGAATCAAGAGTCAAGAGTGTTTTATTGTCCTATGTTCCAGATAGAACAATGAAATTCTTACTTGCAGCAGCACAACAGAATATGTCAACATAGTACTCTGTACACAATATAATAATGTGTGTGTGCATATATACAAATTGGTTTTTGTGAACAGTCCCTCGGGCCGGTAGGATAGAATAATCTGAGGAAGGACATTCTTGCCATAGAGGGAGTACAGAGAAGGTTCACCAGACTGATTCCTGGGATGTCAGGACTTTCATATGAAGAAAGACTAGATAGATTCGGCTTGTACTCGCTAGAATTTAGAAGATTGAGGGGGGATCTTATAGAAACTTACAAAATTCTTAAGGGGTTGGACAGGCTAGATGCAGGAAGATTGTTCCCAATGTTGGGGAAGTCCAGAACAAGGGGTCACTGTTTAAGGTTAAAGGGGAAATCTTTTAGGACTGAGATGAGAAAAACATTTTTCACACAGAGAGTGGTGAATCTCTGGAATTCTCTGCCACAGAATGTAGTTGAGGCCAGTTCATTGCCTATATTTAAGAGGGAGTTAGATGTGGCCCTTGTGGCTAAAGGGATCAGGGGGTATGGATAGAAGGCAGGTACAGGTTACTGAGTTGGATGATCAGCCATGATCAAATTGAATGGTGGTGCAGGCTCGAAGGGCCAAATGGCCTACTCCTGCACCTATTTTCTATGTTTCTATGTTTCTATGTTAATAGTGTATGGGGTGGTCGATGGTTAACGTGGACTCAGTGGGCTGTAGTTCCATGCTGTATCTATAACCTCTGAAGTAAAGCTGATCCGTGTCACTGTGCCGTTAGGTCATAAGAATTAGGCCATTCAGCCCATCAAGTCTACTCTTCCATTCAATCATGGCTGATCTATCTCTCCCTCCTAACACCATTCTCCCGCCTTCTCCCCATAACCCCGGCACCTGTACTAATCAAGAATCTAACTATCTCTGCCTCAAGGGCCTGTCCCACTTTCCCGAGTCTAATGCCGGGTTGAAAGGACCTTAAAAAAATCAAGATTTTTGTGATCTACGAACTGCTCCTCCCGACTATCTTTTTACTCGTGGACTTTTTTGTCATGTTGAAAAAAACGTCCCGACTTACCTGATGCCCGGAGTACCTACGCTGGCATATCTATGGACTCCTACGGACTCGCTACGGACACTCTCCGAGTTTGAATCAAAGGGAAAACTCGGGAGAATTTGTGAGTAACTCGGGGAAAGTGGAACAGGCCCTTTAAAAATATCCATTAACTTGGCCTCCACAGCCTTCTGTAACAAAGAATTCCACAGATTCACCACCTTCTGACTGAAGAAATCCCTCCTCATCTCATTCCTAATGGAACGTCCCTCAATTCTGAGGCTCTGACCTCTGGTCCTAGACTCTTCCGCTGGAGATCTATAGAAGTAAAGTGATGCAAAATGACAAGCAAAATGCTTGCAACGAGAGATGGTTTGTACTGGCAGCACTCACCACTTTGCACCTTTAAGCAGCTTAAGATGTGTACAGTTTCAATTGAATTTCCAGATCATTCACTTCCTGGAATCAGTATGAAATTACCCACATCCCAGTTTTGTGCCTGGATAATCAACTAGTCATTTTAACTTAGATGCCGCTGTGATTGCTCGAAATAATAAATATGATTTGTGCTTTTGGATATGGAAAATGTATTTTATATTTCCACTATCAGGCCAGTTAACTGCTATTTGTAGCTAACTAAAATTTACTACAATCATTGCAATCTTTTACTTTTGTAACACTGTGCTTATGTGTAGTATGATTTTACTAAATAGTACGCAAAATAAAACAGGGATGAAGTGGCAAGATATTTTGCAATTTGGTTTAAATCGAAGATGGACACAAAATGCTGGAGTAACTCGGCGCGTCAGGCAGCATCTCTGGAGAGGAGGAATGGGTGATGTTTCGGGTCGAGACCCTTCTTTAGACTTGTAATTTGGTTTACTGTTGATTGTGAATACTGACCTGGAAATGCAAGCAACGTGGACTCAGTGGGCTGTAGTTCCATGCTTTATCCCTAAAGTCAAAAGTAATGCTGATCTGTGCTACTGTGATGTAAGGTCATAAGTGATAGAAGCAGAAGCAGAAGCAGCCATTCGGCCCATCATCTTCTCTGCCATTCAATCATGGTTAATCTATCTCTCCTTCCTAACCCCATTCTCCTGATCTTCCCGTAACCCCTAATCAAGAATCTAACTATCTCTGCCTTAACAATATCCTTTGACTTATCCTCCACAGCTTTCTGTGGTAAAGAATTCCACAGATTCACCACCCTCTGACTAAAGAAATTCCTCCTCATCTCCTTCCTAAAGGAAGGGCCTTTAATTCTGAGGCTCTGGCCTCTGGTCCTAGACTCTCCCACTAGTGGAAACATCCTCTCCCCATCCACTCTATCCAGGCCTTTCACTATTTGAGCCGCTCTCTGCTTGCAGTGCGCTCTCCTCATTGAACCTGGTCGGTCTCTGAGCTCGGTGGTGACGGCAGAGTGGGGAATATGTCGGGCGATTAGCTGTATCCTTCAGAACTCAGAATAAACTACAGCGAATGCTGCTCCTCTCACGGTTACTATGGCAACACACCTTTGGGCCTTGTTACTGCTGAACCACATTGTTGTGATAACTCATCTGGTTCACTAGTTTCCATCGAAGAAGGGCGTAGAGTCGTGGAGTTATGGAGGCAAAAATGTATCACATGAATGTAAAGATGGATCAGTGTTTGGGTAACTAGTTGGCTGAAGGTGCTAAACAAAGATTCCCCTGTGGCCACTTGAACAACAGAGAGGGATCCTTACTCTATTACTTATGAGATCTTATCAGTTATAGAGTCATACAGCATGGTAACAGGCCCTTTGGCCCAACTTGCCGACGCCGAACAACATGCTCCATCTACACTAGTCCCACCTGCCTGTGTTTGACCCATATCCCTCTAAACCTTTCCTGTCCATGTACCTGTCTAAATGCCTCTGAAATATTACCTCACCTACCTCCTCCGGCAGCTCGTTCCGTACACCCACCACTCCTTGTGTAAAAAAGTTACCCCTTAGGTTCCCATTAAATCTTTCCCCCCAAACCTTAAACCGATGTCCTCTGGTTCTCGATTCCCACACTCTGGGCAAAATACTCTATCTATTCCTGTCTTGATTTTGTACACCTCTATATAAACTATAAACTAAACTAAAGTAACCAACAAAATACCTAAATTAAACTACACTACAAACACCAACTAAACTATCAGCTACAAACTATTTAGGTTGTACTAGGGACTTTTGCTTTGCACTAATATTGTTTCTTTTAGTTTATTGAACTTTTGTTGTTGTTTATGAGTACCTGTACTACGTTTACAGACCTGTTATGCTGCTACAAGTAAGAAATTCGTTGTTCCGTCTTAGTACATATGACAATTAAACACTCTTGACTTGGCAGGTAGACAAAAATGCTGGAGAAACTCAGCGGGTGCAGCAGCATCTATGGAGCGAAGGAAATAGGCCTGCTGAGTTTCTCCAGCATTTATGTCTATCTTCGATTTTCCAGCATCTTCAGTTCCTGCTTAAACTCTTGACTTGGCTCTTGACTCAAGAATTACTCTTAAATTCTATTTTGCCTTTCCCTATCTTTTGTGTTTTTCGCGCTGGTGTGTTGATTTCGCACTCATTTCTGGTATGTTGCCAATTTTAGTTTAGTTTAGAGGTACAGCGCGGAAACAGAGCCCCGCAGACCAACGATCCCCGTCCTTCACGCAGTGGGGACAATTTTACATTTATACCTAGTCAATTAACCTACAAACATGTAGAGGGACTGCAGACGCTGGTTTAAACCGAAGTTGGACACAAAATGCTGGAGTAACTCAGCAGGCCAGTCGGCATCTCTGGAGAAAAGGATCTCTGGCGCTGTAAGGCCGCAACCCTACGGGTCTGTCCCACTTGGGCGTCATTTGCGCGTCACGCAGGTGGCTCGTGAGGAATTTGAGAATCCCAAAATCCTGGAGCGCCGCGCGCTGCCGCGCGTCACTGTATACGCCACCACGCCTCACCATGCGCCAAAAGATGTCGCGTAAATGACGCGCAAATGACACCCAAGTGGAACAGGCTCTTTACCTCTGCACTTCTGCACCACTGAGTTTTTTTCTGGCAATGTTTGAAACTCTTTTCTTGAAAGCAACACTCGCTTTTTTGTTTGTTTACTGCAGTTGGACAGTTTTTGCATTTTTTTGTACTTGGGGGAACCTACATTTGTAGCAAAGTATGTATTAATTATTCAAACATTCACCATTGTTATTCCACTGTCATGCCTTTTAATGTTGCTCCTTAATCCACCAGAGCTAGCTCATAGCAAAAATTCATTCTTCACGTCATTAGGCTTATTTGGCTTGCACAGTCTATACGCTGTTACATGAGCCTCTTGTTTCCTACATTATGCTGTGCCGTACATACCCACCATTGTTTGGGGAGCATTAGACAATTCCAACCAACGTTTCTGCCCATTTATTTTAGTTTAGAGATACGATGTGGAAAATTGCCTTTCGTCCCACCGAGTTTGCACCGACCAGCGATCCCCGCACACTTACACTATCCTATACACACTAGGGACAACTTTTACATTTATGCATTCATACCAAGCAAATTAACCTCCAGTTTAAGTTCCATTAGGAATATTTTGGAGGACCAAGAAATCAAGAACCAAGAACCAAGAACCTGTACGTCTTTGGAGTGTGGAAGGAAACTGAAGATCTCGGCGAAAACCCAAGCAGGTCACGGGGAGAACGTACAAACTCCGTACAGACAAGCACCTGTAGTCTGGATCGAACCCGGGTCTCTGGCGCTGTGAGGCAGCAACTCCACCACAGTGCCACCGTGCCGCACCATTAATAATAATAATACAGGAATCACTTGCTGCTCCTCTTGCAGCTCGTTCCACCCCTTGTCCTGGACTTCCCCAACATCGGGAGCAATCTTCCTGCATCTAGCCTGTCCAATCCCTTAAGAATTTTGTAAGTTTCTATAAGATCCCCTCTCAATCTCCTAAATTCTAGAGAGTATAAACCAAGTCTATCCAGTCTTTCTTCATAAGACAGTCCTGACATCCCAGGAATCAGTCTGGTGAACCTTCTCTGCACTCCCTCTATGGCAATAATGTCCTTCCTCAGATTTGGAGACCAAAACTGTACGCAATACTCCAGGTGTGGTCTTACCAAGACCCTGTACAACTGCAGTAGAACCTCCCTGCTCCTATACTCAAATCCTTTTGCTATGAAAGCTAACATACCATTCGCTTTCTTCACTGCCTGCTGCACCTGCATGCCCACTTTCAATGACTGGTGTACCATGACACCCAGGTCTCGCTGCATCTCCCCTTTTCCTAGTCGGCCACCATTTAGATAATAGTCTGCTTTCCTGTTTTTGCCACCAAAATGGATAACCTCACATTTATCCACATTATACTGCATCTGCCAAACATTTGCCCACTCACCCAGCCTATCCAAGTCACCTTGCAGTCTCCTAGCATCCTCCTCACAGCTAACACTGCCCCCCACTTAGTGTCATCCGCAAACTTGGAGATATTGCCTTCAATTCCCTCATCCAGATCATTAATATATATTGTAAATAGCTGGGGTCCCAGCACTGAGCCTTGCGGTACCCCACTAGTCACTGCCTGCCATTGTGAAAACGACCCGTTTACTCCTACTCTTTGCTCCCTGTTTGCCAGCCAGTTCTCTATCCACATCAATACTGAACCCCCAATGCCGTGTGCTTTAAGTTTGTATACTAATCTCTTATGTGGGACCTTGTCGAAAGCCTTCTGGAAGTCCAGATACACCACATCCACTGGTTCTCCCCTATCCACGCTACTAGTTACATCCTCGAAAAATTCTATAAGATTCGTCAGACATGATTTACCTTTTGTAAATCCATGCTGACTTTGTCCAATGATTTCACCACTTTCCAAATGTGCTGCTATCCCATCTTTAATAACTGACTCTAGCAGTTTCCCCACTACCGATGTTAGGCTAACTGGTCTGTAATTCCCCGTTTTCTCTCTCCCTCCCTTCTTAAAAAGTGGGGTTACGTTTGCTACCCGCCAATCCTCAGGAACTACTCCAGAATCTAAAGAGTTTTGAAAGATTATTACTAATGCATCCACTATTTCTGGAGCTACTTCCTTAAGTACTCTGGGATGCAGCCTATTTGGCCCTGGGGATTTATCGGCCTTTAATCTATTCAATTTACCCAACACCACTTCCCGGCTAACCTGGATTTCACTCAATTCCTCCAACTCCTTTGACCCGCGGTCCCCTGCTATTTCCGGCAGATTATTTATGTCTTCCTTAGTGAAGACGGAACCAAAGTAGTTATTCAATTGGACCGCCAAATCCTTGTTCCCCATGATCAACTCACCTGTTTCTGACTGCAAGGGACCTACATTTGTTTTAACTAATCTCTTTCTTTTCACATATCTATAAAAACTTTTGCAGTCAGTTTTTATGTTCCCTGCCAGTTTTCTTTCATAATCTATTTTTCCTTTCCTAATTAAGCCCTTTGTCCTCCTCTGCTGGTCTCTGAATTTCTCCCAGTCGTCTGGTATGCTGCTTTTTCTGGCTAATTTGTACGCATCATCCTTCGCTTTGATACTATCCCTGATTTCCCTTGTTATCCACGGATGCACTACCTTCCCTGATTTATTCTTTTGCCAAACTGGGATGAACAATTTTTGTAGTTCATCCATGCAGTCTTTAAATGTCTTCCATTGCATATCCACCGTCAACCCTTTTAGAATTAATTGCCAGTCAATCTTGGCCAATTCACGTCTCATACCCTCAAAGTTACCTTTCTTTAAGTTCAGAACCATTGTTTCTGAATTAACAATGTCACTCTCCATCCTAATGAAGAACTCAACCATATTATGGTCACTCTTGCCCAAGGGGGCACGTACAACAAGACTGCTAACTAACCCTTCCTCATTACTCAATACCCAGTCTAAAATAGCCTGCTCTCTCGTTGGTTCCTCTACATGTTGATTTAGATAACTATCCCGCATACATTCCAAAAAATCCTCTTCCTCAGCACCCCTGCCAATTTGATTCACCCAATCTATATGTAGATTGAAGTCACCCATTATAACGGTTTTGCCTTTGTCGCACGCATTTCTAATTTCCTGTTTGATACCATCTCCAACTTCACTACTACTGTTAGGTGGCCTGTACACAACACCCACCAGCGTTTTCTGCCCCTTAGTGTTTCACAGCTCTACCCATACCGATTCCACATCCTCCAAACTAATGTCCTTCCTTTCCATTGCGTTAATCTCCTCTCTAACCAGCAACGCTACCCCACCTCCTTTTCCTTTCTCTCTATCCCTCCTGAATATTGAATATCCCTAGATGTTCAGCTCCCAGCCTTGGTCACCCTGGAGCCATGTCTCCGTGATCCCAACTATATCATAGTCATTAATAGCTATCTGCACATTCAACTCATCCACCTTATTACGAATGCTCCTTGCATTGAGACACAAAGCCTTCAGGCTTGTTTTTACAACACTCTTACCCCTTATACAATTATGTTCAAAAGTGGCCCTTTTTGATTTTTGCCCTGGTTTTGTCTGCCTGCCACTTTTACTTTTCACCTTGCTACCCTTTGCTTCTACCCTCATTTTACACCCCTCTGTCTCTACGCTCACACATTTAAGAAACCCTTTCTCTTTAACTCCATCCTCCACTATCCCATTCGACACCCCACCCCCCTTATTCAGTTTAAAACCACCCGTGTAGCAGTGGCAAACCTGCCTGCCAGAATGCTGGTCCCACACCTGTTAAGATGCAATCCGTCCCTTTTGTACAGTTCCCCCTTACCCCAAAACAGATCCCAGTGATCTAAGAATCTAAATCCCTGTCCCGTGCACCAGTTCCGCAGCCACATGTTCAAGTCCCGTATCTCCCTGTTCCTGCTCTCGCCAGCACGAGGAACTGGAAGCAAACCGGAGATAACAACCCTGGAGGTCCTGCTTTTCAGCATTTTTCCGAGCTCTCTAAAGTCACGCTGCAGAATATTCATCCCCTTCTTTCCGACATCGTTTGTGCCGACATGCACTACCACTTCTGGATGTTCACCTTCGCCCTTGAGGATTTTCTGCACTCTGTCCGTGACATCCTGGATCCTGGCACCAGGAAGGCAGCACACCATCCTCGCATCCCGTCTGTTGCCGCAGAAACCCCTGTCCGTACCTCTCACAATGGAGTCTCCCACTACAATGGCGTTGCCTGCCTTAGGCCTTTTTGGTTTTGGCTCAACAGCCCTATTCGCATCACAAGCCAGTCCGCCGCCCAGTGTAAACACCTCTTCTGTCCCGACAGCTTCTAAGTGGGTGAACCTGTTCACAAGAGGTACAACACCCGGGGACGTTGGCATTCCATGCTTCCCTCCCGTTCTCACTGTCTCCCACCTTCTCTCTTCCAGTACCTTAGGTGTAACAATCGTACTGTAGGACTTGTCGAGGAACGACTCCGTTTCTCGGACGAACCGGAGGTCATCCACTTGCTTCTCCAATTCCCCAACACGGCCCTTCAGGAGCTCTACCTGGATGCACTTCTCGCATTTGTAGCAGCCAGAGGCACTAGCGGTGTCCTTGACCTCCCACATACTGCAAGCATCGCACTGAATCAGCTTGCCTGACATCTCCTTCTTTCGTCTCCTCTCCGAAGACTCTCGAGCCAAAGACTCACACTTTTCTCACAGGACTCTCGAGCCAAAGACTCACACTTTTCTCACAGGGCACTTCCCTCACAAGGCCGCTCACTAACTGCCGCTCGCTAAGAGCAGTCTTGCTTAAATTGACTGATAAATTGCCTGATTTACCAATTTACAAACCAAATTCCTCAGTTTTCAACTGTTTTCCCAGCACTGACTCACTTCTCTCCTCCCATGTACCCACAGCCCTCTGAATGAAAACATTGTCTGATGACAAAACAAATGATAGATGACTCCATCTGAAGGGCCTGTGTCTGTGTTGTGCAGTGCATGGATCCCCCAATGTGCATATATAATCCTTTACAGTGTTCTTCCAACTAGTTCAAAGAGTAGCTGATCCTCTTACAGGCTTTTAACTACAAAGGTCTGGTATGGAACCAGGCACCTCTGTCTTCAGGAATAGATCCCTGGTAGATACCTGATGCTGCCCTCAAATAAATGCAAGCTCATATGTTTTTGGGAAGTTTGAAAGAAAAAAAAAAAAAAAAAAAAGACAAATCACCACTTCGAGTTAGAAGATAAGACACAAAAAGCTGGAGTCACTCAGCGGGTCAGGCAGCATCCCTGGAGAAATGGAATAGTTGACTTTTCGGGTCGAGACTCTTCTTCAGACTGAGAGCCGGGGGAAAGTGAAACTAAGTAAGTAAGTAAGTTTATTGGCCAAGTATTCACATACAAGGAATTTGCCTTGGTGCTCCGCCCACAAGTTACAACATGACATACAGTGACAGTTACGAATGACTCAGACAACACTAAACATTAATAATAATAAAACATTAATGATAAAACACCATTGACCAAGCATGTGAACCAACAAAATACCAGATCAAAGGGAGGCTACAGATTTTTGGCTTTTGAGTAGAGCAACTACTCGTGGATAAAAACTGTTTTTATGTCTGGCTGTGGCAGCTTTGACAATCCGGAGTCGCCTTCCAGAGGGAAGTGATTCAAAGAGTTTGTGGCCAGGGTGAGAGAGGTCAGAGATGACCTTTCCCACTCACTTCCTGGCCCTTGCAGTGTATCACTTCCGGGCCCAAGTTTGTCAATGGAGGGAAGGTTGCAGCCAATAACTTTCTCTGCGGATCGGACGATTCGCTGCAGCCTCCAGGTGTCGTGCTTGGTGGCTGAGCCAAACCAGACCATGATGGAGAAGGTGAGGGCAGCCTCTACGATGGCCGTATAGAATTGGACCATCACTGCCTGTGGCAGATTGTGCTTCCTCGGCTGCCTTAGGAAGTACATCCTCTATTGTGTCTTTTTGGCTGTGGAGTCGATGGTAGCCCCCGACTTAAGGTCCTTGGGGATGATGGTTCCCAGGAACTTAAAAGACTCCACAGATGTGACTGTGTGTTTTTGATGGTGAGTGGGGTGATGGGAGGGGGAGCTCTCCTAAAGTCTACAATCAATTCCACTGTCTTAAGAGCATTGAGCTCTATGTTGTTGCGACGGCACCAGGACGCCAGCTGTGACACTTCCTGTCTGCAGGCAGATTCCTCCCCATCCTGGATCAGTCCAATCAGGGTTGTGTCGTCCGTAAACTTGAGAAGCTTGGCAGAGGTGTCTGTGCAAGTGCAGTCATTGGTGTAGAGAGAGTAGAGGAGAGGAGAGAGTACGCAGCCTTGCGGTGCTCCTATGCTGAGCGTTTGCGCGTCCGAGATGTGCTTTCCCAGCCTCACATGCTGCTTCCTGTCTGTCAGGAAGCTGGTGATCCACCGACATAGGGGTTCAGGCACAGTCAACTCAGAAAGTTTGGAGTGTAGTAGCTCTGGCACAATGGTGTTGATTGCAGAGCTAAAATCAACAAACAGGATCCTCGCATCCTGGCCGTCTAAGTGCTGTAGGATGAAGTGCAGGCCCAGGTTGACTGCATCATCCACAGATCTATTGGCCCGATATGCAAACTTCAGAGGGTCCTGCAGAGGGTTTGTGATATTTTTCAGCTTGGCCAGCACGAGCCTTTCGAGTGTCTTCATGACTACAGAGATCAGTGCGACAGGCCTGTAGTCATTAAGACAAGTAATCCTTGAAACAAGAAATATAGACGGTGATATAGAGAGAGATATAGAACAAATGCATGGAAGAAAGGCAAAAAAGTAATGATGATCAAGGAAGTGAGCCCACAATGGTCCATTGTTGGCTACGGGCCCGGTGATAACGAATTATACAGACGACAGTGAAACTAGTACAATGACTAGGGTGGGGGAGGTAGGGAGAGAGAGAGAGAGGTTGCAAGGTTACTTGAAGTTAGAGAAGTCAATATTCATACTGCTGGGTTGTAAGCTGCCCAAGCAAAATATGAGGGGCTGTTGTTTGACCACTTTATTTATGTTGCAAAGAAAGAAACAACTTATGTGATGCCAATGTCAATGTAGTGCACGTCTCCAAAGTGATTTTCAATAAAGCCTTTTATTGAAAGATGATCAAAAATCAAAAAATGCGGCAATTGCTCGATGCTTTTTGATAAAATAGCAATATTTGGGTAAAAATAGTAAGATTAAACGAGAACTTACCAGTTTGAAGTTTGATCGTTATTTTATGAGAAGTAACGTTGAGGGATTACGTGAAGAACCCCGCCAGGATGCATGCGTGTCATTCTTCAAAGCAGCGGTGTGAAATCACAGATAACTGTAATGACTAAACATAGTAAGATTAGAGAAGAGATACCAGTTGAGCATATGATCAAGGGTGGGAGCGGAGGGCACGTAATCCCTCAACGTTACTCCTCATAAAATCGTTCTCGTTTAATCTTACTATTTTACTTCGGAGTCACGTGAGTGACTACGTGAAGATTTTAAAGCTCTGTGATTTCATGCCGTGGAAACGAGACCATGCATCACATCTGCCTTGATTATGGGGAGAATAGTGTTAACATCATTAGACATCAATACGATATTGAATACCCAACGATAAATATATTAACACCAAATTATAGCCCCTATTTATGGGATAAATTATATTACAGAACTTAAAATTGTTTCTGCAAATGTTCCAGCTTCAATGACAGGTTTGTTATAAAATCGTTGGAAAGTTTTCTCTGTTGACCATCCTGCTGTCTTGAGGATTTGGTCCGTAGGAACATCCAACTTCATAGCTGCCGATGTAGCTGCAGCCCTGGTGGAGTGAGATTTAAAATGCTAGTGTCTACTCCAGCCTTATTAGGACCTGTTTGAGCCATCTAGAGATGGTCTGGACTGTCACTGTTTTGAGTGGCTGTTTGTAGCTGATTAAAAGTGACATTTCTTTCCCTCTGATGATCTTAGCATACTCCATATATAATAGTAAGTGTGTTACAATACAGAGACGATCATCTGTCGGGTATGCCCTGAATTCTGTTTTTAGGCCTGCTGACCCCTGTCTGTTCTGTTTGATAATTCATTGATGTGAAAAGTTAAATTTCCAGATGAAATAGTAATGTTGTCCAGCCTTAGTTTCTGTAGTGACTGGACCCATTGTGCCGTGACCAAGGCCATCAGCATGACTGTTTTCATAGTCAGTTTCTGTAGGGACAGAGCTGTAGCGGGAGACCAGTTTCTTAACATGGTCAGTACAATGCTCTCATCCCATATTTGGGAGTACCTGGTTCTTGGGGGATTAACATTAAAAATGCCCCTCATGAGTTTGGTTACCAGGATGTGTCCCAACAGAATGCCGCTCTGTTCCTTGTCACAGGTATGTTGACAGAGCACTTCTGGCGCAGTTGATGGCACTATGACTGAGCCTCTCATCGTAATGGAGGCTTGCCAGGAATTCCAGAACAGACGGGATGTTCATAGATCTGTGGGTGATGTTTATTGTTGTGACAGTACTTCCCATTTCTTGATGACACCAAGTACTGTTTTTTGGTGGACTGTCTGTGGCCCGCTGAAATAATATCCACTGTTCGGTCCGTCCGTCCCAGGTGTAGTAGAGGTGCTTTCAAACTCTACAAATTAATAGGTTTATATAATTATGACATGGGTAACTACCCCTTGTTGCGGGATGAACCAGTAAATTAGGTCTATGATGGATGGTGATGCATGGTTCTAATACCATGTCGAGTATCCCCGGGACCCATGGTTGAGTAGGCCAATCGGGTACTATCAAAATACCAGACGCGGAGTCTTGCTGTATTTTCCTTAATACCCGACTGATGAGGCAGAAAGGAGGGAATGCATAAATAAACAATATCCCCCAATGCAGCGAAAATGTATCTGTTGCCGCTGCCCCAGGTTCTGGTTCCCATGAACATAATTCGATAACTGGTGTGAGCCTGGATGCAAATAGGTCGATATCTGGTGTTCCATACCGTGCTGTAATTTAAACAAATACATTTTTATCCAACATCCATTCAGTGTTTTCATTGAATTTGCGTGACCTGGTGTCTGCCACTAAATTTAGTTTACCTGGTAAGTATGTAGCTGATATCCAAAATCTCTCTGGATACACTATTTCCAAATTGTGTTGGCCAGATTGTCACATGATGTCGATTTGTTTCCACCCATATGGTTGATATATGCTACCACGGTGGTGTTGTCAATATGTAGTCTAACATACTGGTGATATAACCCAGAACAATATGACTTAAGGCCATGGAATGCACTTAACATTCCCAGGTAGTTTATGCCCAGTGTTTGTAATAATGATGCCTCCTGTGCATTCCATCTCCCCCACAGCTGGAGATGGAATTGGTAGCACCCCAACCAAGTGCACTGGCTTCAGTTTGTAGTACCATAGACGGGTTGCTGATAATTATTGGATTGGAACAATGCCTAATGTTATCTTTTCCACCATTTTAGTTCCATTATGGCCTCTGTTGGTAGCATCATTGGTCTGTCAAAATGACCACCATAATTTTTGAGTGTTCGTATTTTGCCCTCTGTAATTTTTGATAATGTAAAGGTCCGATTTGTGTGGCTGGAAACGCAGCCACTATTATCAATTATTCTTGATACCAGTCTGATGGATGGTTTTGTGATGTCAATGATTTTGCTGCAAGCCTCCATTAAGGCTGTAACCTTTTCTTTCGGCAAAGTCACTGACATGTGAACTGAGTTAAGGGTGAACCCCAGATGATCCATTGTGTTAAATAACATCTGTGGTCACCTCTAATGGGTACTGTATAGTAAGCATCTAAAACTGGTTACCAAACTCGCAGAACTGGGTCTCTGCGCATCCCTCTGCAACTGGATCCTCGACTTCCTCGTCCACAGACCACAGTCTGTTCGTATTGGTGGAAATGTGTCAGCCTCGATAACACACAGCACGGGAACACCTCAAGGCTGCGTGCTCAGCCCCCTGCTGTACTCACTCTATACCCATGACTGCGTAGCGAACCACAGTGCGAACTCCATCATCAAGTTCGCTGACGACACCACTATTGTGGGGCGTATCACTGATGGGGATGAGTCAGAGTACAGAAGAGAGATCGAGCAACTGTCCATATGGTGCCAGCGCAATAACCTGGCCCTGAACACCAGCAAAACCAAGGAACTGATTGTGGACTTTGGAAGGAGTAGGAGGGGGACCCACAGCCCCATTTATATCAACGGGTCGATGGTTGAAAGGGTCAAGAACTTCAAATTCCTGGGGGTGCACATCTCTGAAGATCTTTCCTGGTCCGAGAACACTAACGCAATTATCAAAAAAGCTCATCAGCGCCTCTACTTCCTGAGAAGATTACGGAGAGTCGGATTGTCAAGGAAGACTCTCTCTAACTTCTACAGGTGCACAGTCGAGAGCATGCTGACCGGTTGCATCGTGGCTTGGTTCGGCAATTTGAGCGCCCTGGAGAGGAAAAGACTACAAAAAGTAGTAAACACTGCCCAGTCCATCATCGGCTCTGACCTTCCTTCCATCGAGGGGATTTATCGCAGTCGCTGCCTCAAAAAGGCTGGCAGTATCATCAAAGACCCACACCATCCTGGCCACACACTCATCTCCCTGCTACCTTCAGGTAGAAGGTATAGGAGCCTGAAGACTGCAACAACCAGGTTCAGGAATAGCTACTTCCCCTCAGCCATCAGGCTATTAAACCTGGCTCGGACAAAACTCTGATTATTAGCAACCACTTTCTGTTATTTGCACTTTACCAGTTTATTTATTCATGTGTGTATATATTTATATCATGGTATATGGACACATTTATCTGTTTTGTAGTAAATGCCTACTATTTTCTGTGTGCTTAAGCAAAGCAAGAATTTCATTGTCCTATACAGGGACACATGACAATAAACTCACTTGAACTTGAACTTGAACTTGAACTTGATCTTTAAATCGATGCTTGCCATGTAGTAACTTTAGGAAATCAATTGCATAGCAGTAACAAAGGTTTCCATCTAGTAATGAATATATAGTGCGAAAGTATTCAAATTAGTCAAATCTATGATGATGCGGCAACCACCATCTTGTTTATGATAAAGATTTTGGAAACGAATTCCTGTGATTCGTGTTGGGTTTCCATTACTTCTTTTTATAAGGCCACTGTAGTTCAGCATGCGCTTCATGCTGAACTGGAGGGTTATGTTTTTGTATAAATTCTATGGTATAACCCTATACTTCTGAAAATATAAGTATCGGTAGTTAATTTATTCCATGCATCCAGATAGAATTGTAACCTCCCACCAACCTCGTAAGGAACCAGACCCACCTACCTCCATGGTTACTATTGGTAGGTTTGTTACTTTTTCGGCATCCACCGTGGACTTTGAGGCGCCGGTGTCTGGATCTGTAGTTGGGTCGGTGTTGAGGGTTAGCGCATTCCCCAGGAAGGCCGGTCTGGGCCATGGCCTAAAAAGACCGATGTTGAGTGTTCCTGGCCTTCAAGCTTTCACCAGTTTGTCTTGGCCGACTGGTGGTGCATAGGGGTGCTTTTTCTGGCCGAAGTAGTTTTTAGACGTTGCTTTAATGAGCCCCAGGGTTTTACCCTCTTCGTCAAGTTCTTTTATCTGTTTTGATAAGTTGCCTCCAAATAGTAATATTGGTGGTTTGGAGGTTCCAGGTTTGCATAGGCCTGCAAATTAGGGTCTAAAGCCGGTTGGATGGCACTTCTTCCTAATGCTGTTTACTCATATTGGTAGTTGCAAAATAAAGCCAGTGCATCCTGGTGATCTTGTGTCATGTCTTTTTCGTTTATTGTGCGGGCGAAAACCGTAATTCCCGCGTTAGGACTTTCAGAACTTTCTGTAGTTTCAAGTCCCTGGCTCTGATTGAGGCTCCGACATGTTTTCAAATACACTGGTTGACACTGGGAACATTCAGTGATTTGCAGTTCCCTGGTGGTAAGTGTCTTGCTGTGGTGTCCAATAATGCCTGTCCTTATAGCTGGTTGAATGACAAGTAGTCGATACTTGCAGCTATTTTAGGTTCCAGGTTTTGGCCAGTTTGGTCGGGTTGAATAAACTGGGACACCATATCCAATAGGTTTTCTTGCACCCCATGCGCACTAGGGGTATGTTCTGCACACCCCTCTTCAGGGTCAGCCCAGAATTGACCCCCTGTACTCCCCTCTGATGAGGGAGAAACACTGTGCAGCCCTACAAGAGGTACTGCTGTAGGACTTACTAGCTGCCCACTGTGACTAGTCTCCATCTCCCGGAGCCTGTCACTTTGGAGTATTTGCTCCAACAGCCGCTCCAACTGGCTCCAATGCTCTCGGGCACTGGCCACTCGCGGCTGCTCCAGTTCCTGCAGCCGCTCCAACCGGCTCCAATGCTCACGGGCACTGGCCACTCGCGGCTGCTCCAGTTCCTGCAGCTGCTCCAACCGGCTCCAATGCTCACGGGCACTGGCCGCTCACGGCTGCTCCAGTTCCCCGCTCCCAGCTGCTCCAACCGGCTCCAATGCTCACGGGCACTGGCCGCTCGCGGCTGCTCCTGAGGCCGCTCCAACCAGCCCCAATACTCACGGGCACTGGCCGCTCGCGGCTATTCAGAGTCGGACTCATCAGAGTCAACAGCTCTGTTAGTTTTTTGCTTCGCTCTACCGCCCGGCTGTGGCCGGTGCGGGAGCGAAGTCGGGCACAGCTGTTCCCATTACGGGAGATTGGCGTGCCGTTGGCTGCTGCTGCCGGCTGCCTGCAACTCCGCGGTTCTCCCCCGCCAGCTTTTTCGCAGCCTTCGTGGATCTGGTCCCTGTCTCCACCTGTAAGGTAAGTGGAAGGAACGCAGAGTCTCCTTACCTGCTGTTCCCGGCTTTCAAATTCTGCCGCTAAGGGGAATGTCGTTCCCCCTGCTGTGACTCGTTGCAATGCGTGTAGCGATATGACACGCATGCGTCCTGGCGGGGTTCTTCACCTAGTCACTCACGTGACTCCGAAGTAAAATCTCACAGTTGTAGTCATTCATTATTAAAAAAAAAAATACTGGGCATGGATGTTCTTTTTTTGCAACAAGTTGTTTTAATTATTTTGTGCGCACTATTCGATCTGCTCAGTCTAATTATTTTGGTTAATATTTGTAGAATTATGAGCAGAATTTCCATGCATGTTCTATAAATTCGTGGCGTCTGAACCATACAGGATTTAACACAGGAAGATTAGTTTTAATTATAAATGCTGTTCTATTATCATGAAGGCAAAAGGCATTTTCAGCACCAGATGATTTCAATAAAATTTTAAACATCTTGGCAGATGTGCAGTTTAGCTTTCATTAATAAATGCTAAATCATGCATATCTCCCCATGTGGATTATAAGTAGAACTTTGCTCCATCTGCTTTGGTATGAATTTTTATGCATCAAGAAATGATTTGTATTTTTTCCCATATCTTTAATTGGATACTTGTTGTAAAATCTATAATTGGATAGTTTTGATGTAAAATCAATTCCATTTGTTAAAATTCAGCAAAATTGCTACCTGTATATATAAAATAAAAGAATTTTACAAAATAAAATCATTTCGTTTGAAGATATTTATAGAAATGTAGTTATGTAGAGAAGCCTATGGTGGCGCAGTGTTAATGCTACTGCCTCACAGCGCCAGCGACCCGGGTTTGATCCCGACCACGGGTGCTGTCTGTACGGAGTTTGTACGTTCGCCCCGTGACCTGCGTGGGTTTTCCCTGAGATCATCGGTTTCATCCCACACTCCAAAGACGTACAGGTTTGTAAGATAATTGGCATGGTGCAAATGTAAAATTGTGTCTAGTGTGGGTAGGGCAGTGTTAATGTGGGGTCGGTGCGGGCTAGCTGGGCCAAAGGGCATGTTTCCACGCTGAATCTCTAAACTAAACTGACAAAGTAATTTGTTACAGAAATTTGATGCATATTATGTACTTGGAGCCAAAGAGTGATCCAAACATGGAAACTGGCTCTTCAGCCCAACTTGTCTATGCCGACCAAGATGCCCTATGTACTACTAGTCCCACCCGTCCATGCTTGGCCCACATCCCTCTAAATAAACCTATTGTGTATCCATGCGTGTGTGCGTGTGTGTGTGCATGTGTGCTTGCGTGCATATGTGCATGTGTGTACGTGTACATGAGCATGTGCGTGTGTACAAAAACAGGATTTCCATTACTGGGAAGCTCACCTTGACATACTTGTCTGAAGAAGGGTCTCGACCCCAAACGTCACCCATTCCTTCTCTCCAGAGATGCTACCTATCCCGCTGAGTTGGTCCAGCTTTTAGTGTCTGTCTTTGACATACTTGGTCAGGTTGTGACTTACTGGATCCATAATGCAGGGAATCTCACCATTGAGACCCATCACCTCCTGGGGTCTTGTGAAGATTTCCCTAAGGTTCTCCATCCCCAAGGGGACAATGCCTTATGTCTCCAATGGAGATAACTAAACCAATGTTCCTTTCTGGGAGTTGTCAACCTTGAGTTAAAGGATCTTTTGAAGGACGGAGCAGCCTCCAAGGACCAAGTGGGCCCTTTCCTTTGTCCTTGTGAATTCAGTTTTTGTCTGGAGTGCGATACTTCGGATTGCATCCAAAGACCCAGATAAGAGCCTATTTTTCGATAAAATAAAAAAAAACAATTTTTTGTGTTTTATAGTGTACTCAAACTAACATGTCTCGGCAACTCGATCGTCTCGATCCGGAGCGAGACAGGTGGTCCTCGTATTCAATGCGAGCTGAGTTTTATTTTGAAAGTATGGCAATTACTTACTACTGACCTGAAGAAGAAGGCTCTCTTGTGTTCATCAATGTCTCCAGAAACATTTGCACTGCTTCAACGTTTACTTACATAAGAGGCAACTGAAGTTTCATACGCTGAAATCACAACGGCTTCGCAGCCGCATTTAAAGAAAGTCGAAATCTCCTCGCAGCTCGCCTCGATTTCTACCGCACGGTGCAACAGGAAGGGCAATCGATCACCGGATTTCTTGCCGAACTTCGCACCAAGGCAAAGGCATGTGATTTTAAAGCTCAATGTTAAAGTTTTCTTTCTTTCTGAATGAATGAGTACTTTATTGTCACATGTCCCCACCCCGGGTCCTCCTTTGTTCCTTCCCTCGGCAGCGGCGCCCTCACTCCCACGCGGTCCGTCCTTGTCCGCGTGGGAGTGAGGACGCCCTCTCCACTATCGCCGCCGGTTCCCCTCCAGACGCCTTCGAGACGCCAACTCAGGTCCAGCCGCGGGCTCCGCAGACCCAGGGGCCATTGGCCGCTAGCTCCGTCAACCAGCGAGGCTCCAGCTGTAATGTGCAGGAAAGAACTGCAGACGCTGGTTTCCACAGAAGATAGACACAAAATGCTGGAGTAACACAGCGGGTCAGGCGACATCTCTGGAGAGAAGGAATGGTTGACGTTTTGGGTCGAGACCCTTTTTAACACTGAAAATCAGGGGAGACGGAAATGAGATATATGGACTTTGATGTATAGAGATGTAGAACAAATGAGTGAAATATATGCACAAAAGTAACGATGGTACAGGAAACAGGCCCTTGTTAGCTGTGGCCAAGCATAGAAAGAGAAGCTGACGCCACTTGGGTGGGGGAGGGATAGAGAGAGAGAGGGAATGCCGGGGTTACTTGAAGTTAGAGAAATCAATATTCATACCACTGGGCTGTAATTTGCGTTTGGCCTCACTCTGACAATGGAGGAGGCCCAGGACAGTCTGAAGAAGGATCTCGACCCGAAACCGAAACGTCACCCATTCCTTCTCTCCAGAGATGCTGCCTGTCCCGCTGAGTCACTCCAGCATTTTGTGTCTATCTATGTTTTGCTATTTGTTGATTCTAAATGACAGTGAATCGTGGTATTACGATACGACACGATAGAACATTAGGTGGGAAATTGATCAGCCAACAGTCATGAGAAAACACAACACTGTGGTGGTCCCTGGGGGGGTAGGCCACTCCTTGGATCATCCCCCTCGCCGATTGAGGGACAGGGGCGTTGGTCTGCCACGGGGTTTCCAGACGACCCTGGGTCGAGTGCTCTCGAGGTGTGTGTGTGTGCGTACTCTCTCTGTTGGGATTAAAAGACTACTGTTTGAACCCGTCTGGCGTCTGGCCTTTTCCTGACCTTGTCCAGGCCACTACAACACGATACATGAAACATTAAATTAAAGTGATGAGTGGAAAGGCGGGGGGATGTGCGAAGATTGAAGAGGGGAGTGGGGGGGGGGGGGGGGGGGGGGGGGGGGGGGGGGGGGGGGGGGAGGAGGGGAGTCAGTTTCAGTCTCAGTCTACCCCACGACAGAATTACCGTGCATGCTGCTTCCCGATGCTGATACACAGCTCTGTTCAGCTGCAGGAACTTACCGCATTCTGTTGACATCTCAGCATAACCCAGTGTTACCTGCTTATATAACGAGGGTCAGATTAACAGCAAGACGGAGCCCATCCGTTCATACCTGACTTCATCTGTTGTTTATGAGCAATTTTACTTCGGAGTCACGTGAGTGACTACGTGAAGAAGCCCGCCAGGACGCATGCGTGTCATATCGCTTTCACGCTTGCGAAACGACAGGAGGGGTGGAGCGTTCCCCCGCAGCGGTAAGTTTGAAACCGCGACCTGCAGGTAAGTGATTTACTCTGCGGTAGTGTTTGTCCCCGCGCTGTTTTTACACAGGGGGGGGAAACTGGACAAAATAGTATCCACAAGTGCTGTGAGTGAAGCTGGCTGGCGAGGACCGCGAAGTTGCGGGAGCCAGCAGCAGCTGAAGGCACAAGCCCCGTAAGTGGGATCAGCTGTGCCGACTTTTGGTCCCGCGCCGGCCAGAACACCACGGCCGGGCGGGAGACTATTCAGAATGGGGCCGTCGACTTTGACAAGTCGAAACGGCAGGAGGCGGGGTGGAACGACGTTCCCCCGTAGCGACAGTTTAAACCTGGACCTGCAGGTAAGTGAAACTGCGGTCTTTATTCTCCCCATACTGTTTCACAGGTGGGGAAACATGGAGAGCTGTGCAAACAACGGCAGGCCAAGTCAAGTCAAGTCAAGTCAAGTTTATTTGTCACATACACATACGAGATGTGCAGTGAAATTAAAGTGGCAATGCTCGCGGACTTTTGTGCAAAAGACAAACAACCAAACAACCAAACAAACTATAAACACAATCATAACACACATATTCTTTTACATAATAAATAATGGAAGGAAAAACGTTCAGTAGAGTTAGTCCCTGGTGAGATAGGCGTTTACAGTCCGAATGGCCTCTGGGAAGAAACTCCTTCTCAACCTCTCCGTTCTCACCGCATGGCAACGGAGGCGTTTGCCTGACCGTAGCAGCTGGAACAGTCCGTTGCAGGGGTGGAAGGGGTCTCTCATGATATTGTTGGCTCTGGAGTTGCACCTCCTGATGTATAGTTCCTGCAGGGGGGCAAGTGAAGTTCCCATAGTGCGTTCGGCCGAACGCACTACTCTCTGCAGAGCCTTCTTGTCCTTGGCAGAGCAATTCCCAAACCAGATGGTAATGTTCCCGGACAAGATGCTTTCCACCGCCGCTGCGTAGAAGCACTGGAGGATCCTCGGAGACACTCTGAATTTCCTCAATTGCCTGAGGTGGTAAAGGCGCTGCCTTGCCTTACTCACGAGTGCTGAGGCGTGTGATGCCCATGTCATATCCTCGGAGATGTGGACTCCCAGATATTTAAAACAGCTCACCCTATCCACAGGATCCCCATTTATCCTCAATGGAGTGTACGTCCTCGGATGATGTGCCCTCCTAAAGTCCATGATCAGCTCCTTCGTTTTTTTGATGTTCAAGAGGAGGCTGTTATCCTGGCACCAGAGTGCTAGACCAGCCACCTCCTCCCGGTAGGCCTTCTCGTCGTTGTCTGAGATCAGGCCCACCACCACAGTGTCATCAGCAAACTTAATTATTGAGTTGGAGCTGAACCTAGCCACACAGTCATGTGTGTACAGGGAGTACAATAGGGGGCTGAGGACGCAACCCTGGGGCGATCCTGTGCTCAGGGTGAGGGACTTCGATGTATTCCCTCCCATCTTGACTACCTGGGGCCTGGCGGTGAGAAAGTCCAGGACCCAGGCACACAGGGAGGTGTTGAGCCCCAATTCCATTAGCTTCCCGGCCAGTCTGGTGGGGACTATCGTGTTGAAGGCTGAACTGTAGTCTATGAACAGCATCCTCACGTAGCCCCCCTTCTGGCTGTCCAGATGGGAGAGAACGGTGTGCAAGACCTGGGAGACCGCATCATCCGTGGATCTGTTCGGACGGTGTGCGAACTGCAACGGGTCCATGTTCCGAGGGAGGAAGGCGCAGATGTGTTTCTTCACCAGCCACTCAAAGTATTTCATGACTACCGAGGTAAGGGCCACCGGACGGTAGTCATTCAGACAGGCTGGGGAGGCATTTTTTGGTACCGGTACAATGATGGATTTTTTGAAGCAGGCAGGGACCACGGACTTGTCCAGGGAGAGGTTGAATAATGTAGTGAGCACTGGAGCTAGCTGCGTAGCACAGGACTTGAGTACTCGCTCCGAGATGCCATCGGGGCCTGCAGCTTTTCTTGTGTTCACCCGTGTCAGAGCCCTCCTCACGTCGTGCTCGGACAGCGAGAATGTGCACATTCCTCCCTTCAGCTTCGGTAGCCAGCCCGCTGGCGGTATTGTCGATAGTCGGCAGACCTGGAGTGGTGTTGCCCCTCTCGAAACGAGCGTAAAAGGAGTTCAGGTCATCAGCTAGGGAGGTGCCGGCACTTGCGGATGAGGGAGGGGTGCTCCGGTAGTTGGTTACAATCCGTAGCCCCTGCCACAGGCTTCTGGTGTCCTGCTGCTCCATCTGTAACTCCATCTTGTCTCTGTACCTTCTCTTTGCGTCCTTCACCGCCCTTCGCAGTTGGTAGGACTCTGCCTTGTAGACGTCCATGTTTCCTGATGCCAGGCCCGAGTTGTAGGCAGCGGTGCGAGCATTCAGGGCCACACGAACAGACCTGTCTACCCAGGGTTTTTGGTTCGGAAAGGTGCTTACCCTTACCGTGGGGACGATGTTTTCGGCACAGGAATCACCCGTAAGGGAACAGCTGTGCCCGACTTCGCTCCCGCACCGGCCAGATTAAACACCATGGCTGGGCGGGAGACTATACAGAACGGAGCCGTTGGCAGGAGGAGGGGTGGAAGACGTTCCCCCTTAACGGCAAGTTTTAAGCCTGGACCTGCAGGCAAGTGATACTGTGGTCTTTATTGTTCCCATACTGTTCTACAGGTGGGGGGAAACATGCACAAGGCAAAGAAGTCGACCAGAGCTGGCGGGGGAAGACCGCGGAGTTGCGGACACCAGCAGTGGCCGGCGGCACAGGAATCACCCGTAAGGGAACAGCTGTGTCCGACTTCGCCCCCGCACCGGCCAGATTAAACACTGCGTCTGGGCGGGAAGGCAAGAAGAAAACCAAAAGAGTCGAGGACTGATGAGTCCGACTTTGGGCAGCCAGCGACCGTGAGCGCTGGAGCCGGTTGGAGCGGCTTATGGAGCCGAGCTCCAACATGACAGGCTCCGGGAGATGGAGTCTAGTCACTGTGGGCTCTATGTAAAACTCACAAGCAGCACCTCTTGTAGGGCTGCACAGTGCATCTCCCTCATCAGAGGGGAGTACTGGGGGGTCAATTCTGGGCTGACCCTGAAGAGGGGTTTTGACGAACAAAACTACAAGTGTGCAGGGGGTGCAGGAAGGCAAAATCTACTGGTCATGGCGTCCAAATACATACAGCCAGACCACGATGGACACCACTGCAAAAATACTTGGGACCAGGAAACTGCGCATCCCTGAATGTTCCAGTCGTGGAAATAGCATCTGGAAACATGTCGGAGCAGGACTTAGGAAAGCCCTGGGGCTCATAAAGGCGACAACATTAAGGATCTCCTACAGCCAAAGACAGCACCCTTATGCACCCACCAACAGAACAAGAGAAGCTGGTGAAAGCTCAAAGGCCGGGCATACAGGACAGCGGTCTCTTAGACCATAGCCTAGACCGGCCTTTCTGGAAGATGCGCAAACCCCCAACCCAAAAACAAACCCAGACACCGGCGCCTCAACCTCCACGAAAACCACACAGAAGAAGCAAACTTCCACTGGTAACAATGGAGGTAGGTGGGTCTGGTCCCTTACAAATTATAGGAAGAGTGGATAATACACACATTGGTGGGAGATTACACTCTTTTGGATACATGGTGTATATTAACTACAGACACTTATATCCTAAGCAGTATCCAGGGATATACCATTGAATTGTGCAAAAGGGGTAATGGGTAAACCCAACACGATTGGCTGGAATACATTGTACTACATATTCAGTACAAAATGGGAACTGGTAACTGCTAAAGGACTGATTTCCAAAGGCTACTCCATGGCTAGCATCGACCTAAAAGATGCTTACTATTCAGTGCCTACACGGACTGATCACAAACATTATTTAAAAAAAAAAATTCAACTGGATGGGACAGCTCTGGCAGTATAGAGCTCTACCAAATACATAATCATTTGATCATACTAATTGTGGGCATAACTTTGGAGTTGGCCTAACTAGCTGTAACAGCCACCACACAACTGGGTGAAAACTGGGGTTATCATCCATCCAGTTAAATCTAAACTAACGCCTACCAACATAATGGATTATTTGGGGTTCACTATTGACAGCTCACATGTCGGTGACTTTACCAAAGGACAAGGCTACAGTCTTTACTGAGGCCTGCAACAACCCCACTGACATCAGTGAACCGTCTATCAGATTGGTAGCAAGTATAATAGTAAGATTAAACGAGAACTTACCAGTTTGAAGTTTGATCTGTATTTTAGGAGGAGTTACGATGAGGGATTACGTGAAGAACCCACTCAGCGCGCATGCGCGGCATACTTCAAAGCAGCGGTGTGGAATCACAGATAAACACAGTTATTGAAGTAAACATAGTAAAGAAAAGGAGACATCAGTTATCAGTTTGACCTATATTATGAGGGTGGGAGCGGAGGGCACGTAATCCCTCATCGTAACTCCTCATAAAATACAGATCAAACTTCAAACTGGTAAGTTCTCGTTTAATCTTACTATTTTACTTCGGAGTCACGTGAGTGACTACGTGAAGACTTCAAAGCTCTGTGATTTCAAACCGTGTAACAGTTTTATTTCACTCACTGCCGAAGTTCTTGAGGGAGGAAGTGTGTTATCGTAACCAACCAATGAATCTGTTTTTCGAGAAACAAAAATGGTATTTAGTAACAATAACAAATTAAATTGCTCCCCCGGGCTTAAATTAAATATTTGCAGTTTGTAAAATTTTTCTGCAAACAAGTCAGGTTTCGTCAACGGCTTATTGTAAAATTTTTTGAATGTCGTTTCCCTTGACCAATATGCTGTCGTCAGAATAGCCTTGATGCAAATAAATCGATATCTGGCGTGCCATATAGCATGATAATTTTTGCAAAAACTTTGGGTTTTACATCCATTCGATGTTGTCATTGAATTTGCGTGACCTGGTGTCTGCCACTGTATTTAGCTTACCTGATAGGTAAGTTGCTGACAGCCAAATATGTCTTTTTGACACACCATTGCCAAATTGTGTTGACCAATTTGTCGCATGATAACGATTTTATGCCTCCCATATGGTTAATGTAGGCCACCACCATAGTATTATCCATTTGTAACCGTACATGCAGTGATGCATATTTGATGTATATGCTTTTAATCCATAAAAGGCACCCAACATCGCTAAATAATTAATGCCCCGTGTAAGTAGTAATGATGACTTTAGGTTAGTCCATCTACCACCTGTTAGATAATGATAGGGCTGAAACTATGCCAACTGTTTTGATATAGTTTCAGTGGGTAATTTCATGACCCGATCATAATGACCTGCATGATATTTTAATGCCTGTACCTTTGCTCTTTGTAGATTTTATAATGCAATGGTCCGAATTGTGTAGCCAGGAATGCTGCTACATTTTCCCAATTACTCTTACTACTTGTCGAATAGTTGGTTGCTCGTTGACCATTAAATTGTGGCATAATTGTGCCAATTATGACGTCACCCCTGGTAACCAAACTTATGAGGGGAATTTTTAATATCTATCCCCCAAGAACCAGGTACTCTCTAAATGGGATAATAATAATAATAATACATTTTATTTATGGGCGCCTTTCAAGAGTCTCAAGGACACCTAAGGGATATGAGTATTGCCCTAACATTGCTAAGGAATTGGTCTCCAGCAACAGCTCTGTCCCTGCAAAGACTGACGCACAAAACAGTCATGCTGATGGCTTTGGTCACGGCACTAAGGGTACAGTCGTACATAAGTTAAGGCTGGACTATGACTTCTTCAACAGGAATATAACGTTTCATATTACGAATTAGTCAAACAGAACAGACCGGGATCATCAGGCCTCAAAATAGAATTTAGGGATTACCCTACAGATATCGTCTCTGTATAATAAGACAATTATTGTTCTATATGGAGAACACCAAAAACATCTGAGGCTATGAGATGGCACTACTAATCAGCCACAAACAAACTCACAAAAAAGTGTCGGTTCAAACTATTTCCAGATGGCTGAAACAGGTTTTAACAACAGCTGGGGTGGATACTAACATATTCAAATCTTATTCCACCAGGGCTGCAACTACATCGGCAGCTATGGAGTTGGATGTACCAATGAACCAAATCCTCGAGACAGCAGGATGGATCAGGGGAAAATGTTCCAACTATTCTACCACAAACCAGTAGTTAAACTGGAACTTTGCAGAGCCAATTTTAAGTTCTGTAATATAATTTCACCCCATAAATAGGGGCTATAATTTGTTGTTAACAATTTATCATGGATTTCAATGTTGGATTCATGTCTAAACATGTTAACACAATTCCTCCCACAGTCAATTAAGGCAGATGTGATGCATGGACTCGTTTCCACGGCATGAAATCACAGAGCTTTGAAATCTTCACGTAGTCACTCACGTTACTCCGAAGTTAAATAGTAAGATTAAACGAGAACTTACCAGTTCGAAGTTTGATCGTTATTTTGTGAGGAGTACGTTGAGGGAATACGTGCCCTCCGCTCCCACCCTTGATCATATACTCAACTGGTATTTTCTTCTCTAATCTTACTATGTTCAGTCATTACAGTTATCTGTGATTTCACACCGCTGCTTTGAAGAATGACACGCATGTGTCCTGGCGGGGTTCTTCACGTATTCCCTCAACGTACTCCTCACAAAATAACGATCAAACTTCGAACTGGTAAGTTCTCGTTAATCTTACTATTAAATTGCGGATTTGTGGAATTCCCTGCCACAGAGGGCAGTGGAGGCCAAGTCACTGGATGGATTTAAGAGAGAGTTAGATAGAGCTCTAGGGGCTAGTGGAATCAAGGGATATGGGGAGAAGGCAGGCACGGGTTATTGACAGGGGACGATCAGCCATGATCACAATGAATGCCGGTGCTGGCTCGAAGGGCCGAATGGCCTCCTCATGCACCTATTTTCTCTGTTTCTATGTTTCTATGGATATGATAGAACCTCACATAGCAAGAAATCATCTAGAAAAAACAATTATTACATCAGACATTTATCACAACTTGTTTTTTTTTCTCTTGTCCCGGGATAATTGAATTGGAAAGTTAGCAAATTGAGTTTTTTCTCTATGATTGATTAAATAATATGCACCTCTCTCTCTCTCTCTCTCCCTCTCTCCATCCCTCTCCCTCCTATCTCTCCCTCAGTATCTCTCTCCGCTCTGCTCTCCATCTCTCTCTCGCGCTCTCTCTCTCTATCACTGCTCTTGCCGTCTCATCCACTCTTTCTCTCTCCCCCTCACTTTTTCTCTCCTTCCATCACCCCATCTCTCTCCCTGACCCCCTCTCCGTCTTTCCCACTCTTTCTCCCCCTCATTCTCTTTCTCTCCCTCTGTCACTGTCTATTTCCCCATTTGTCTTTCTATCTCCCCCTGAATCTCTCTTCCCATTCTCTCTCTCTCCCTCCCTGTCTCCCTCTTTCTCTCCCCCTCTGCCCATTCTCTCTCCCACTGCCTTTCTCTCTCTCCCCCTCCCTTTCTCCATCTGTCTCTTTCTCTCCCACTCTCCCCCTCTCCCCTTCTCCCCTTCTCCCTCTCCCTCTCCCTCCCTCTCTCCCTCCCTCTCTCCCTCTCCCTCTCACACTCTCTCTCGCTCTCTCTCTTCAGCACTTCATTTTTCCACTTTATGGTGTTGCACTTATTGAAGGGACTACAAGTTATTTCACCGTGGATTGTCACCTTGTCGTGGTGGAGAAGCTTGTGTCAACCTGAGATCCTGAGAGCGATGCCGTCTGGAGCTATGCTCCTGGTAGGGCCACCTGTGGCGGAAAGGTCGAGGGGGAGGTCTCTGACAAAGAGCAATCCAACCAAGACCTCAATGGTGGAACAGGCGGAGGATGATGGCTGACCTTAGTGGAGCGTCACAACGGCTGGGAAGGCGGATGAAGGCTGCAGCAGAAAAGGGTCTCCGGTCGTCTTGGACTCCATGCCACTGGATCCTGATCCAGATCTGTCAAGGACCGTGTGGTGGCTGTCTGTGCACCAGTCTCCCCACGTTAAACAAAGTCACGCACAGGCGTCCTCCATATAGGGAATAGCACCCTGGAGACACCCATGGTCAGCCATGAACGAAGGGAGGGCCTAAGAAGAAGAAGAATTCTTCACTAGTAACCAATAACTTAATACATATCCAATTGTAATCGACAGTGCATGATACCTGTGTTGTGTACTATTCTAGGCCATTTTCTCACCAGAGATGATTAAAATTGTGATTTTCCAACTCCGGTGACAAACTTATCAATTGGCTACACAAACACAAAATTTACATTCAAGGAATGTTAAACTTGGAATTTTCAATAAATGAATCAAAGTAAAAAATATGCTGGATTTTATAAAGCCTGATGAAGCAATATCATTTAAATGATGAGCATAAATCATTACAATTGCATACCATAGATAATTAATGTGCTAAATTTGTGGAATTTTCTTTGCTAAATGAGGTAACATCAAAATGTATTTTTTCGCATGGAAAGAGAATTTACATTTTTTGATTTTAAAATCTGAACAAGCATTACCTTTTGAATGTGCTATGAATACTGTAAGTTCTGACAAAGCTTAATATTAACTCCACCAGCAACGCAGTAGAGAATGCAGTGTGAGGAAGGGTCTCGACTCGAAACATCACCTATTCCTTCTCTCCAGAGATGTTGCCTGACCCACTGAGTTACCCCAGCATTTTGTGTCTATCTTCAGTAGAGAATGTTGATCACAGTGGCAGAGGTCGGTAGCAGCGATAGAGACCCGGGTTTGATCCTGACTATGGGTGCTGTCTGTCTGGAGTTTGCACGTTCTTCCTGTGGCCACGTGGGTTTCCACCAGGGTTCTCCGTTTACCTCCCACATTCCAGAGACGTGCCGGCCTGTAGGTTAATTGGCCTCCTTATATTGTCCCAAGGGTGTGTGGAGTGGATGTGAAACTGGGATAACATAGAACTAGTGTGAACAAGCAATGGATGGTCAGCGTGGACTCGATGGGCCGAAGGGCCAGCTTCCATGCTGCATCTTTCAAGTAATCAATTCAATTGCTTATGGATATTGCTTATGAAGGTCTGACAAACTGTCTGATGCCTCTCACAGCTCGGACCGATCCGAATTTAATTCTTTAATACTTTAATAAACTTTAATACGCATTAACCAACCTGATCTCCCGGTGGCTCAGCACTTCAGCTCCCCCTCCCATTCCGAATCTGACCTTTCTGTCCTGGGCCTCCTCCATGGCCAGAGTGAGTCCCACCGCAAATTGGAGGAGCAGCACCTCATATTTCGCTTGGGTAGTTTACACCCCAGCGGTATGAACATTGACTTCTCCAATTTCAGGTAGTCCTTGCTTTCTCCTTCCCCTCCCCTTCCCACAGCCTACTGTCTCCGCCTCTTCCTTTCTACTTCCTGCCCCCCCATCCCCACATCAGACTGAAGAAGGGTCTCAACCTGAAACGTCACCTATTCCTTTGCTCCATAGATGCTGCCTCACCCGCTGAGCTTCTCCAGCACTTATGTCTACCTTCAACTTTAATTAATGTTGCTTCCCCTCATTTAAGGACTTTCTGGGTGCTTAACTGCATTATTTTAGTTTACATATATGGCGTGGAAACAGGCCCTTCGGCTCACCAGGTCTGCACCGACCATCGATCACCCTTTCACAATAGTGCTATCTTATCCCACTTTCTCACCCGCTCCCTACACACTAGGGGCAATTTTCCGAGGGCAAATTAACCTATAGACCCGCACGTCTTTTGGATGTGGGAGGAAACCATTGCTCCCGGAGGAAGCCCACGCGGTAACAGGGAGAACGTGCAAACTCCACACAGAGAGCAGCCGAGGTCAGGATTGAACCCGCGTCTCTGGCTCTGTGAAGCAGCGGCTCCACCAGCCATGCCTTCAATGGTCAATGCTTCAATGGTCTTACGGGAAGATCATTTATGTTCACCTCACTCCCTTCCCCAAATAGTTCAGAAAGCCATAAGTGATAGGAGCACAATTAGGCTATTTGGCCCATCAAGTCTACTCCGCCATTCCATCATGGCAGATTTATTTTTCCAAGACTTTATTCAACACAGCAAATGATACAACACATCAAATCATAAACAAAAATTACACTATATCAAGTATCATTATAATACAACATTGCATTCATTGTTCACAATACTCTCAACCACACGCGGTGACCAGCGCCCACGGAAGGCCTCCAGAGTCCCCGTGGACACCGCGTATTCCCTCTCCATTGGACACACGTGCACGGACGTAGGCCCGAATGAGGGGCAGGCAGCCGACTCTAGCTTGACCATCGACCGCCCGCTGCCTGGACCCGCGAATGGCCATCTTGGCCAGGCCCAGGAGCAAACCGACAGGTAAGTCCCACCCCTCCACTCGGCTCTCCCCACACCCTGCCTTGTGTCCAAACACTAGAATCGTAGGACTAAAATGCAACCAGAACATTAGGAACAACCCCTTCAGATATTGGTACAGGGGCAGTAGCCTCTCACACTCCATATAAGCGTGGGACACGGTCTCTTCCTCGCTACAGATAATACAGGCAGCGGACGAGCCCGTGAACCGACTCAAAAGTTTATTACATGCCACCACTCTGTGCAGCACTCTCCACTTCAGGTCCCCAATGTAAAGGGGGACAACTCCCTTGTAGAGGGACTCCCACTGTGGACCTCCCCCGCCTTCAGGTGGTAACACCTTCCGCCATGGTGTGTCGGGACGGGAAACGAAGGCAAGGTCGATCATGGCTGATCTATCTCCCTCTCTCTCTCTCTCTCTCTCTCTCTCTCTCTCTCTCTCTTTCAGCCCCATTCTTCTGCCTTCCCCCCATAACCCCAGACACCTGGAAATCCTTATCAGCCACGGACAATAGAAGTCAATGTGTTGGAGGAGCATTCAGGCCTAGCTATATAGTTTTTGGGGATTAGAAAATTCAAAATGTATAGCAACATATAGTACACTGCTTGTGGGTCACCTGGCTGATATTCCCAAACAGCAGACTCAGTTCATATGTTCAGCCAATTCAGCATACCCACACAACTTAGAATTGTAATTGTAATTGTAACTTTATTTACTTTAGTTTAGAGATACAGTGCAGAAACAGGCCCTGAATCCACGCTGACCGGCATTAACATGATGCGCTATCATTACTAGGGACAATTTACACACACTAGGGACAATTTACAATTTTACCAAAGCCACATAACACACAAACCTGTCCGTCTTTGGTGTGTGGGAGGAAACCGGAGCTCCCGGAGAAAACCCACGCAGGTCACGGGGAGAACGTACATACCCCGTGCACACAACACCGGATTGAACCCGGACCTCTGGCGCTGTCATCTTCTTCTTTCGTGTCCAGCTTCCATGTTTCAAATGTTGACCTCGCTGACATCGTCCGTCCTGAAAAGGACGCAAGCTTCCGGCGACAATCAGTGGGAGCCATCACTTGTTGCAATAGATGGTGGTGGTGGCAGAATTAGCTCGGGATACTTCCAGTTTCCAGCCCCGCGACGTGGACCCTTCTGCTACGGGGCGCTGTGAGGCAGCAACTCTACCGCTGCGCCACCGTGCCACTGTACAAAGGATTTATGTACAAATACATAAGTGGAAGTTTATGGGCCAACTTTGTTCCCTTTAAAGATTTTCTTCAATGCAAGGAACAAATGCACATTTGATTGATTGAAAGGTGGCGTGTATTAATCAGCTGTCTGGCACCACATCTTTGTAATTGATACGATACATTTCAGAGGCTCTGTTTTTGCTGCCGTTTTCCATTAACACATCTAGTGCTTACAAAGCAACATCAAACGGCAAATTTAATAATTCATTGCTTTAGTCAGTGGATATGTTTGTCGTGGATTTGACCAAATATTTCGTCATTTGGCTGAACACAAGATGTCCAATGTTGCATTGGCGAAAGCTCTTCAATCAAGATCAGAAGTTTTCAGCAGTAAAAACGTTTCACTTTTTGACAGTCGCTATTAATGTGCGTCACACAATGAGAAAAGTAACGCCACAGAACAAAAGATCGGCAACAAGAAATGGGAACTGGTGTCACCATTGTGAAATAATAACATGAAATGAGGTATAGGGAGAGGTTGAGTAGGCTGGGACTCTATTCCCACTTGGGCAAGTTGGGCCGAAAGGCCTGTTTCCACACAGTATCATTCTATGACTCTGACTCTATAACAATAATTATGACATGAAATTAGTCGAAGTGAACTTCTACCGCTGCACCATCGAGAGCATCCTTACCAACTGTATCACAGTATGGTATGGCAACTGCTCTGTCTCCGACCGGAAAGCACTGCAGAGGGTGGTGAAAATTGCCCATCGCATCACCGGTTCCTCACTCCCCTCCATTGAGTCTGTCCAAAGCAAGCGTTGTCTGCGGAGGGTGCTCAGCATCGCCAAGGACTGCTCTCACCCCAACCATAGACTGTTTACCCTCCTACCATCCGGGAGGCTCTACAGGTCTCTCCGTTGCCGGACCAGCAGGTCCAGGAACAGCTGTCACTCTACTCAACAATGTACCTCGGTGATTGCCAATCACCCCCCCCCACCCGGTCACTCCTCCCACCAGGAAAACACTATGACTGTATGCATGTAAATAGATGTATTTATTGCTCATATTCTATGTCGCTCTTCCAGGGAGATGCTAACTGCAATTTGTTGTCTCTGTACTGTACACTGACAATGACAATTAAAGTTGAATCTGAATCTGATATAGGGAGAGGTTGAGCAGGCGGGGACTCTATTCTCACTAATGTTCAGCACGAACATTGTGGGTTGAACTGATCTAAGCTCTACACAAGACCTGGTGAGGCCGCATTTAGAGTATTGCGTTCAGTTCTGGGCATCATGTTATAGGAAAGATGTTGTCAAGCTGGAAAGGGTGCAGAGAAGATTTACGAGGATGTTGCCAGGACTAGAGGGTGTGAGCTATAGGGAGAGGTTGAGTAGGCTGGGTCTCTATTCATTGGGGAGCAGGAGGATGAGGGGTGATCTTATAGAGGTGTATAAAATCATGAGAGGAATAGATCGGGTGGACGCATAATGTTTCTTGCCCAGAGTAGGGGAATCGAGGACCAGAGGACATAGGTTTAAGGTGAAGGGGAAAAGATTTACAAGGAATATGAGAAGTAACTCTTTCACACAAAGGGTGGTGGGTGGTTGGAACAAGCTGCCAGAGGAGGTTGTTGAGGCTGGGACTATCCCAACACTTAAGAAACAGTTAGACAGGTACATGGATAAGACAGGTGTGGAGGGATATGGGCAGGTGTAGCTAGGACATGTTAGTCGGTGCGGGCAAGTTGGGCCGAAGGGCCTGTTTCCACACTGTATCACTCTATGACTATGACTCTATGACAATAATGATTGGTAATTGAGCCTAGAAAATCCATGACACAAAATGGCTATTAAACTGGAACGGGTTTAACACCTGTGTCTGTCAGTTTGTTGATTAATTCAGGCCTCTCAGAATAATAATTGAGAGATAGAAACTATATACGAGCTGAATGTTTGGAATTGTCTTACATCTGCTCATGTTATAAACTAATGACATGAAATGCTCATAACGATAAAATAAAACAATTCTCACCACAGTCACAGAGGAGAATCTGCCTAATAATATCCGGCATTATCATTTTACTAGAATCTTCAAACAAAAAACTCAGAAAGTGATAGTGGCGGCATGGTGGTGCAGCGGCAGAGTTGCTGCCTTACAGCGCCAGAGACCCGGGTTCGATCCTGACCACGGATGCTGTCTGTACGGAGTTTGCACGTTCTCCCTGTGGACCGCCTGGGTTTTCTCCAGGTGGTCTGCTTTGCTCCCACACTCCAAAGTCGTGTGGGTTTGTAGGTTAAATGGCTTCTGTTAATTGTCCAAGCGTGTCGGGTAGAACCAGCGTGCGGGGATCGTTGGTCGGCGCGGACTCGGTGGGCCGAAAATCCTGTGTCCACGCTGCATCTCTGAACTAAACTGAAATTAAACTAATCATCTCTCATAACCTTCTTAGCCCAAATAGAAAATAATAATTATTATGGTAATAACTACTTTAAATATTCTAGAGGAAGCAGTGCTGGAGGAGTTGTAAGAGGTTCCCAATCCGAAACGTCACCTATCCATGTCCTCCACAGATGCTGCCTGACCCGCTGAGTTACTCCAGCACTGTGTGTCCCTCCTTCAGATGTCATGTTTAATTATTTTTAATAAATTTAGTTAATTTGCTTCAGAGTACTAAAATCAGTCACTTTATTTTCTCAATCAACCTTAGACTTTAAATTTCAAAGATACAATGAGGAAACAGGCCCTTCAGTCCACAAGAGTCCGCACCGACCAGCGATCACTCCTTACACTAGTCCTGCCCCACACACACTAAAAACCGGAGCATCCGGACAAAGCCCAGGTGGTCATGGGGAAAACGTACAAGCTCTGTACAGACAGCACTCATAGGCAGGTTGGAACCCGGGTCTCTGGCGTGGAGAGGGGCTGTCCCACTGCGGCAACCTAATTGGTGAGTTTAGAAGAGTTTAGGAGAGTTTGAAAAAGTCATGTTGAAGACCTCCTTCGACTATGTAGAAGACCTCCTTCGACCTCCTGAATTGAATTGAATTGAATTATCCTTTATTGTCATTTTGCAGTCATACATATAATTATAAATAACAAAAACACACAATAAACACAAATTTAACATCCACCACAGTGAGTTCACCAGGTACCTCACTGTGATGGAAGGCAAAAGTCTTAAAGTCTCTGACTCTTCCCTCCTTGTTCTCCCTCTGCGTTGAGGCGATCTATGTTGAAGACTAGCATCGACTAGCTACGACTAGCTTCGGGAACATTGGTCACCGAATAGTGGAGAGTGAAGACGACCTCCTTCGATCTTCGACCTCCCTTCGACTATGATGAAGACTATCTACGACTACCTTCGACTATCTTCAACTACCCTCGATTACCTACGACTAACATGACGACCTATTACAACCTACTATGACTAAACCTTCGTAACTCTCCTTCATGCTCGAGAGTAGTACTCGTGTACTCGAGGCCTCAGCTAGGTCGTGGCATATTTTTCAACGTTAAAAATGCCCGCGAGTAAAAAAAGGTCGCCATGGAAAAAATCGATACGTTTTTTTACTCGTAGGTTTAGTCGTAGTAGGTCGTAGTAGGTCGGCATGTTAGTCGTAGGTAATCGAGGGTAGATGAAGGTTATCGAAGGTAGTCGTAGATAGTCTTCATCATAGTTGAAGGGAGGTTGAAGGAGATCGAAGGAGGTCGTCTTCACTCTCCACTATTCGGTGTCCAATTTTCCCGAAGTTAGTTGTAGCTAGTCGAAGCTAGTCTTCAACATAGTCGAAGGAGGTTGAAGGAGGTCTTCTACATAGTCAAAGGAGGTCTTCAACATGACATTTTTTGAAACTGGCCAATTAGGTCGCCCAAGTGGGACAGCCACTTTACTCTATTGAAATAATGGTAAATACAGATTTTATACGTTTAAAAGAAGAGGCATTAGTTTGTCGTTTTTGCAGAGGCAAGCTCCCTGCTCATGCTTTTAGTTTCATTGTGCTTAGAGATACAGCATGGATTCAGGCCCTTCAGCTCACTGAGTCCACAATAACCGTCGATCACCCGTTCACACTAGTTCGATGTCATTCCATTTTCACATCCACTCCCTACACACTAGGAGCAATTTACAGAAGCCAATTAACCTACAAACCTGCACATCTTTGGAATGTGGGAGGAAACCCGAGCACCCAGAGGTAACCCACGTGGTCACAGGGAGAACTAAAAACTGATGTTTAGTTTAGTTTAGTTTAGTTTAGATACAGCGTGGAACAGTCCCTTTCGGCCCACCGGGTCCACACCGACCAGCGATCCCCGCACGTTAACACTATCCAACACCCACTAGGGACAATTTTTTTTTACATTTACCAAGCCGATTAACCATTCTACCCATACATCTTTGGAGTGTGGGAGGAAACCGAAGATCTCGGAGAAAATCCACGCAGGTCACGGGGAGAACGTACAAACTCCGTACAGACAGCACCCATAGTCGGGATCGAACCCGGGTCTCCGGCGCTGCATTCGCTGTAAGGCCGCTGAGCCACCGTGCCTACTATAAACCTACCGCTTCCCATATCTACCTGGACTAAACTTCATCCCACCTTACCTCTTCCAAAGACGCTATTCCCTACTCTCAATTCCTCCATCTCCGCCACATTTGCTCCTGACCCGCTGAGTTACTCCGGCACCTTGCAGTTCATTGTTTCGGCAGCCAAGCTTTCCTTGTCTAAAGGCACACTTTCAAATGCGTCAGTAATCAAGAGCGTTTGGGAAGGAACTGCAGATGCCGATTTAAACCAAAGATAGACACAAAAAGCTGGAGTAACTCAGCCGGACGGGCAGCATCTCTGGAGAATAGGAATGGGTGACGTTTCGGCTCGAGACCCTTCTTCAGACTTCTCGACCCGAAACGTCACCCGTTCCCTTTCTCCAGAGATGCTGTCTGACACGCTGTGTTACTCCAGTTTTCAATGTCCATCGTCAGTGTTTTATCGTCTCATGCCGGGGACAGAAGAATGAAATTCTTACTTGCAGCAGCACAGCAGAATATGTAAACATAGATAATAAACGAGAAAAAAAAGGCAGAAAGACAAATCAGAGAATCCTCTTTAAATCAGAATGTTTTATTCAACTCAGAAAATGACAGGGCTGTATGTGAAACATGTTTTAAAAATGCTTTTAAATTTATACCTTTTCAAATGTAAATTCTTGATCAAAGGGGATTTATTTAATTTCCAATGGCAAATTCTCTTCAAAGTCTCACAAATAGCAAGCATATACCTTGAGAACAATAGCGACTGTCTCCTCTAACCTGCTCCTGAACCTGTAAGAAGACCTGACTTCAATTACCAGTCGGTAATACAATAACAATTTAAATGAAGTGCGATTTGGCCAGTTCAGTGGCATGGAAACAAATGCTGAATTTCAGCAAAATATTTCTACGACTACCTCTCTGTCAACTCACTGACGACATCACTGACATTAATCGTTCCATCAACATGGATTCATAAGGAACTTTATACCTGGTAAGAGAGGGTTAACGTAAGATGAGCATTAGACAGCACTGGGCCTGTACTCGCCGGAGTTTAGAAGGATGAGGGGAGACACCATTGAAACTTACCGATTTGTGAAAGGCCTGGATAGAGTCGATGTGGAGAGGATGTTTCCACTCGAGGAGAGTCTAGGACAAGAGGCCATTGCCTCAGAATTAAAAGATGTCCCTTTAGATAGATAGATAGATAGATCCTTTATTGTCAAATTATGTTGCCTGTAGTCATACACAGAATCAATAATAACAAAACATACAATAAACACAAATTAAACATCCACCACAGTGAGTTCACCAAGCACATCCTCACTGTGATGGAGGCAAAGTCTTAGTCTCCGTCTCTTCCCTCCTTGTTCTCCCTCTGCGCTGAGGCGATCGATCCAGGCCGAAGATGCCGCTCTCCAGTCCAGTGGACCTCCGTGGTGATGTCGCCGCCGCCGAAAGCCAGAACGCCGTCTCCGCTCCAGGTCCAGGCCGCCGCCCCAGCTCCGGGTCCCGCAGTCTCTGCTCCGGGCCGCCGCCCCAGCTCCGGGCCGCCGCCCCAGCTCCAGGCCGCCGTCCCAGCTCCGGGTCCCGCAGTCTCCGCTCCAGGCCGCCGCCCCAGCTCTGGGTACCGCATTCTCCGCTCCGAGCCCCGCTGCATCAGCTCCAGGCCACCGCCGAAAGCCAGAACGCCGCACCAGCAAGTCGGGCACCGCTGCCTTAGCCCCGAAGACGGCCAGCCTCTCGTTGGTAAATCCTGGCTGGCTCTGCCTCCGGAGCCTCGGGGTCGGTCACAGGTTGGAGGCCGCCAGCTCCGCCATTAGGCCTCAGCGCAGACGGAGGCAGAGAAGGGGGATACGACACGAAAAAGTCGCATTCACCCGAAGGAAGAGACAGAGAACATGTTTCACCCCCTTTAACACAACCCAACAAACTAAAACTTAACCAAAACAAGACAAAAAAACCAACAGAAAAAAGTAAAGACAGACGGACTGCAGGCGAGCCGCAGCTGTTAACAGCGCCGCCACTTCCGGAGATGAGGAAGGATTTCTTTGGTCAGAGGGTGGTGAATCTGTGGAATTAATTGCCACAAAAGGCTGTGGAGGCCGTCAATGGATATTCTTATGGCAGAGATGGATAGATTCTTGATTAGTATGGGTGTCAGGGGTTATGGGGAGAAGGCAGGAGAAGGCTGGCATGTTGGTCATCATAGTGAGAGGTTTTGAGTTTAGGAGCCTATTGCAGTTGTACAGGGTCCTGGTGAGACCACACTTGAAGTCTTGTGTGCAGTTTCGGTCTCCTAATTTGAGGAAGGACATTCTTGCTATTGAGGGAGTGCAGCGTAGGTTCACCAGGTTAATTCCTGGGATGGCGGGACTGACATATGATGAAAGAATGGGTCGACTGGGCTTGTATGCACTGGAATTTAGAAGGATGAGAAGGGATCTGGACAGGCTAGAAGCAGGAAAAAATTTCCCGATGTTGGGGGAGTCCTGAACCAGGGGGTCACAGTTTAAGAATAAGGGGTAGGCCATTTAGGACTGAGATGAGGAAAAACTTTTTCACCTAGAGAGTTGTGAATCTGTGGAATTCTCTACCACTGAAGGTAGTGGAGGCCAATTCACTGGACGTTTTCAAGAAAGATAGATTTAGCTCTTAGGGCTAATGGAATCAAGGGATATGGGGAAAAAGCAGGAACTGGGTACTGATTTTGGATGATCGGTCATGATCATATTGAATGGCAGTGCTGGCTCGAAGGGCTGAATAGCCTACTCCTGCACCTATTTTCTATGTTTTTGTGTTTCTATAATGGGGTTAAGAGGGAAAGGTAGATCAGCCATGATTGAATGGTGGAGTTGACTCGATTGGCCAAATGGCGTAATTCTGCTTGTTCCATACACCCACCACCCTTTCAGTGACAATGTTACCCCTCAGATCCCTATTAAATCTTATCCCCTTCACCTTAAACCTATGTCCCCTGGTCCTCGATTCACCTCCTCTGGGCAAGAGACCCTGTGCATCTACACGATCTATTCCTCTCAAAGTGTTGTATGTTTGGGCTCCGAATCTTTCTTTACTTGGAAAAGCGATCTCCATCAAATGTGAGACTATATGTCAAAGGCTTTGCAGATCTGAGGTTCGAATGTACTTTTGATACTCTAGGGAGTTTTACTTTTGACAGCTACAACACTAATTCATAAGCATCTTTGCCGATAAACCTCCATGAGAGATGAGATTGAAGCGGCCTGTTCATGTATTCCCCTTCGCACATTTGCTGCCAGACCTCCCACTATTTACTGGAACCCATTTTATTGCTTTCTTTCCTTCTTTCTTTCAGGAGCTGATTCTACAGTTTTTGTTTATTTGGAACTAAGTTGAACAAATATCTGCTGCCGCTCGTTCCTGTCAATGGCCCCTGCTGATGAATTAAATCTATTTGCTGGAGCAGTCTGTTCACCAGAGTTCAATTGTGATGGATGTGGTCTTGGAAGTGAAACAGCGTGAGTGTGTAACAGAATTCTTAAATGTAATCAGGAGCGAATAACTGGGACAATTACGTGCCTGGACTCTGACATTCCAGAATACATTGTATTTGCACTCAGACCTCATTCAATTTACAGGACGTGCAAGCTTGTCAACAGAGTTGACCTTTAGTTTTGCACAAACCAAGTTATCTTGTAAAACCTAATTCCAGTTCTCCCAATGTGATAATTGGTGGAATTTCATTTTTTGAGTGTAATGGTATTTCTAATATTATTGTCACAGCTTCGCCACGGATGCAGGGTTTGATTTGTGTCACTTTTACCAAAGTATTCTATCACGTTGTTCAAAGGATGCAGCACAGTGGCACAGGTGGTAGAGCCAGAAACCCAGGTCCGATCCAGACCTTGGGTGTTGTGTCTATGTGGGGTTTGCACGTTCTCCCCGTGACCTGTGTGGATTTTCTCCGGGATCTCCGGTTTCCTCTCACACTCCAAAGTTGTACAGTTTTGTAGGTTAATTTGGATTGGTATAATTGTGAAATTGTCCCTAGTGTGTGTAGGAAAGTGTCAGTGGACGGGGATCGCGTGTCGGCACGGACTCGGTGGGCCGAAGGGCCTGTATCTCTAAAGCTAAAAAAAATACTAAAATTATATTTACTATAAACCTACTTCTTCTTTCGTGTCCATCTTCCATATTTCAAATGTTGACATCGCTGGCATCCTCCGTCCTGAAAAGGACGCAAGCTTCCGGCGACAATCAGTGGGAGCCATCACTTGTTGCGATTGATGATGGTGGTAGCAGAATTAGCTCGGGATACTTCCAGTTTCCAGCCCTGCGACGTGGACGCTTCTGCTATGGGGCCACAAAGCTACTGACTCCCATAGTTACCAGGACTAAACTTCCTCCCACCTGTATCTCTACATGAAACTAAACTAAAATAAAACTAAATCTCTGAACGCGTTCTATGTTCCCGTGAAAACCCAAAGCAAGTATAAGGTGACAAATTTAAAGGAAATTGAACTGTAGTCAAGAAACATTTCTGAGTACACAAAAATGCTGGAGAAACTCAGCGGGTGCAGCAGCATCTATGGAGCGAAGGAAATAGACAACGTTTCGGGCCGAAACCCTTCTTCAGCCTGAAGGAAATAGGCAATGTTTTGGGCCGAAACGTTGCATATTTCCTTCGCTCCATAGATGCTGCTGCACCTGCTGAGTTTCTCCAGCATTTTTGTGTACCTTCGATTTTCCAGCATCTGCAGTTCCTTCTTAAACATTTCTGAGTATGTGCCCTGAACTCAGCTACATGCCCAGCCTAATGTAAAAGTATCCAAGAATCTATATTTTTCTTGGAGCAGAAGCTGAGATGCCAAATCGTTAATTGCTAAATTAGAAATAGCGACGTACAGAGATTAAAGATAAGTTATTCCTGGCCTGCACTTCAGTGTAAAGTCCCTGAAACATCAGATCTAGCAAGACACACACAGCAGCAGCTAAGGACAAAATGAAATTCAAAACTGCACATCCCTAGTCCATGGTACAACTGTTGTGATAACCAAGTGACCATATTCATATTTTGCATAACTTCCGGTTGTGAGCATTCCAACATCGTAACTAATTGAAGCTGAGTGGATGAGGCGATAAATCACGAGGCACAACAATGGGAGTTGGATCGGTACCTTGAAATTATCTCCCCATCTCACAGTGGGGTCAAGGAAAGAGTGTTCACGTCACGGCCCTGTTTCCACAAATCCTTCCACCACCAATAATAATAATAATAATAATAATAATAATAATAATAATAATATATTTTATTGTCATTGCACATATGTGCAACGAGATTTGGTATGCAGCTTCCATCCGATGTCATAACTTAAACAACTAATAACATTTATATTTAGATACCCCGAGAAACATGATTTATAAAAAGAACAGTAAAACAGTAAAACAGTTAAAACAGTCTAAAGTGCATAAGAGTTTAAGAAGGAACTGCAGATGCTGGAAAATCGAAGGTACACAAAAGTGCTGGAGAAACTCAGCGGGTTCAGCAGCATCTATGGAGCGAAGGAAATAGGCAACATTTCGGGCCGAAACCCTTCTTCAGACTGATGGGGGGTAAGGCGGGGAGAAGAAAGGAAAAAGGAGAAGGAGGAGCCCGAGGGCTGAGGGATGGGAGGAGACAGCCCGAGGGCTGAGGAAGGGGAGGAGACAGCAAGGGTTAACAAAATTGGGAGAATTCAATGTTCATGCCCGCAGGCAAATGGGTCTGTGCCGGGCCGATGTGCGACGTGACCATCTGAGGGAGACAGTTCATGGGGGTGGGGGGCACTCAGCAGGGCCGGTTCAGAGCAGCTATAGCTCTGGGGGTGAAGCTATTCCTGAGTCTGGAGGTGCGGACATAGAAGGCCTTGTCTGCCGGAAGGTAGGAGTTCGAACAGACTATTACAAGGGCGTGAGGAGTCTTTGTGGATACTGACGGCCTTCCTGAGCCACCGTGTGTAGTAGATGCCCTCCAAGGCTGGTAGCTTTTATGCACTGGCTGAACAACTTCTAATCTTGTGTGTGTGGACTGGATAAGAAGAAGATCTCACAGCCATTCATCTTTTCAACTATGGCCTTGGTCCCAACACCTATCACTTGCATGGCTTTGTCCTGCCCCAAAGATAGACACAAAATGCTGGAGTAACTCAGTGGGTCAGGCTGCAACTCTGGAGAAAAGGAATGTGTGACGTTTCAGGTCGAGAACTTTCTTCAGACCTGCCCCCACCTCTCTTCCAGCTTCACCCCCCAACCACAATCAGTCCGAAGAAGGGGTCCCAACCCTGAACATCGCCTATCCATGTTCTCCGGGCTTGCTGCCTGACCCGCTGAGTTACTCCAACACTGGGTTTCATTTTGTCACCTGCAGTTCCTCATGTCTAAATTGAAGTCAAGTTTGGTTTAGTAAGGTGTAGGAAGGAACTGCAGATGCTGGTTTAAACCGAAGATAGACACAAAATGCTGGAGTAACTCAGCGGGACAGGCAGCACCTCTGGAGAGAAAGAATGGGTGACATTTCAGGTCGAGACCCTTATCTTTGGTTCAGTAGGGGCTGTTATCATGGCAAAAACTGATTACCAACAATTAGAAATCCAATTTGTAATTAATATAAGGAACTGAGTTGCTGGAAATTGAAGGCAGACAAAAATGCTGGAGAAACTCAGCAGGTGAGGCAGCATCGCTGGAGCGGGGGAAATAGGAAACGTTTCGGGTTGAAATCCTTCTTCAGACCCTTCTTAGTAATTAATAGCAATTACTAATGCTATATGTAGCTGTATATGTAGGGTACTGTTCGATTCACCTCTACTATATTGAGGACAGTGGACTTTGTCTAAGAAACTGATGTATTGCAATGTGCGGCAATGCTGAGAACTATATTCTCCACTCTTTGTCTTCCCCCTTTGCTCTACTTGTGGTACTTGAGTTTGAACTGATTGTATTTATATATAGTACTACACTAAGTGGGACCCGTTGGGTCCCAGCATCACACAGGAGGGCTGGTCATCCAACGCAATATTCCACCTCTCCACCAATTCTATTATTGGTGGCCAGTTGGGGGGGGGCTTTCTGGAGTGCTAGTATGGGTGTTGTGGACTGAAGGGACTGGTTTCCAGAGGGCTAGTATGCAAATTGTGCACCAAATGGATTCTTGGGCTGGCGTCTCAGTCAATCAAGCCTGTTGTGCTGGCAACTCACTCACTCACGGCTGGTGGGCTGGTAGTTGACTCATGGCTAATCCTTGAAATTCTATTTCAAGCAGGGTATAAGGCCACCAAATTCAAGTGCAGTTTCTTACCACTTCTAGCAGGGTGCAAGGCCACCAAATTCAAGTGCAGTTTCATACCATTTGATGTAGGGTGCAAAGCCACTAAAGACAGCGAGTCGTGACCTCTCCCTCCTCCATCTTGCAGAGACTGAGCCACACCCACATTTCTGGGTTTTATAACCCCTCCCCCCCCCACCGGAAAAGGTGTGGCTTTCATGGAGTGATTGACAGGAGAGAGATTCTCAACATTTAAAAAAAAACAAATAACACTTTTATTTTTCATTGATGGGAAGAATTCTCTGCACCTGCTCAGCAGAGGGGGACTGAGTAAGATGGCCAAAAATCACAGCCGTAAGTGGTAGCGTTTTATCTAAAATCAATATACAGTGCAAACAGGAAGTAAGTGCATTTACAGTAGTGCCTTTTAACTTCAAGCCAAAGCACCCAAGCCACCATTTGCAGTAAGTAGTGCATTTCAACTTCATGCCACCATTTGCAGTAAGTACTGCCTTTCAACTTCAAGCCATTGCACCCAAGCCACAATTTGCAGTAATAGTGCCTTTCAACTTCAAGTCAAAGCTCCCAAGCCACCATTTGCAGTAAGTAGTGCCTTTCAACTTCAAGCCAAAGCAACCAATCCACCATTTGCAGTAAGCAGTGTCTTTCAACTTCATGCCACCATTTGCAGTAAGTGGTGTCTTTCAACTTCAAGCCACACCCAAACCACCATTTGCAGTAAGTAGTGCCTTTCAACTTCAAGTCAAAGCAACCAAGCCACCATTTGCAGTAAGTAGTGCCTTTCAACTTCAAGCCAAAGCAACCAAGCCACCATTTGCAGTAAGTAGTGCCTTTCAACTTCAAGCCAAAGCAACCAAGCCACCATTTGCAGTAAGTAGTGCCTTTCAACTTCAAACCACACCCAAGCCACACCCAAGCCACCATTAGCAGTAAGAGGTGCCTTTCAACTTCAAGTCAAAGCTCCCAAGCCACCATTTGCAGTAAGTAGTGCCTTTCAACTTCAAGCCAAAGCAACCAAGCAACCATTTGCAGTAAGTAGTGCCTTTCAACTTCATGCCACCATTTGCAGTAAGTGGTGTCTTTCAACTTCAAGCCACACCCAAGCCACAACCAAGCCATCATTTGCAGTAAGTAGTGCCTTTCAACTTCAAAGCTCCCAAGCCACCATTTGCAGTAAGTAGTGCCTTTCAATTTCATGCCACCATTTGCAGTAAGTGGTGCCTTTCAACTTCAAGCCAATGCACCCAAGCCACGATTTGCAGTAAGTAATGCCTTTTAACTTCAAGCCATTGCATCCAAGCCACCATTTGCAGTAAGTAGTGCCTTTCAACTTCAAACCACACCTAAGCCACCATTAGCAGTAAGAGGTGCCTTTCAACTTCAAGTCAAAGCTCCCAAGCCACCATTTGCAGTAAGTAGTGCCTTTCAACTTCAAGCCAAAGCAACCAAGCCACCATTTGCAGTAAGTAGTGCCTTTGAACTTCATGCCACCATTTGCAGTAAGTGGTGTATTTCAACTTCAAGCCACACCCAAGCCATCATTTGCAGTAAGTGGTGTCTTTCAACTTCAAGCCACACCCAAGCCATCATTTGCAGTAAGTAGTGCCTTTCAACTTCAAGCCAAAGCAACCAAGCCACCATTTGCAGTAATAGTGCCTTTCAACTTCAAGCCAAAGCTCCCAGGCCACCATTTGCAGTAAGTAGTGCCTTTCAACTTCATGCCACCATTTGCAGTAGGTAGTGCCTTTCAATTACAAGACACACCCAAGCCAAGCCAACCGGGCCGGGGGGGGGGGGGGGGGGGGCGCTTTCTGGAGCGCTAGTATGAACCATTTTAGAACCAATAGACATTTTTTTTGCAAGCTTTAGAACCAATGGAGACACTTTTTTTGCAAGCTTTAGAACCAATAGACATTTTTTGCAAGCTTTAGAACCAATAGACATTTTTTGCAAGCTTTAGAACCAATAGACATTTTTTTGCAAGCTTTAGAACCAATAGACATTTTTTTGCAAGCTTTAGAACCAATACATTTTTTTGCAAGCTTTAGAACCAATAGACATTGTTTTACAAGCTTTAGAACCAATAGACATTGTTTTGCAAGCTTTAGAACCAATGGAGACACTTTTTTGCAAGCTTTAGAACCAATAGACATTTTTTTGCAAGCTTTAGAACCAATAGACATTTTTTTGCAAGCTTTAGAACCAATACATTTTTTTGCAAGCTTTAGAACCAATAGACATTGTTTTGCAAGCTTTAGAACCAATAGACATTTTTTGCAAGCTTTAGAACCAATAGAGACACTTTTTGCAAGCTTTAGAACCAACAGAGACACTTTTTGCTAGGTTTAGAACCAATAGACATGTTTTGCAAGCTTTAGAACCAATAGAGACACCTTTTGCAAGCTTTAGAACCAATAGACACTTTTTTTGCAAGCTTTAGAACCAATACACACATTCTGCAAGCATTTTAGAACCACTAAGGGCACTTACATTTGAGTTGACATGTGTTCAGTGTTATTCACAGCTCAGAGAAACGTGACCCTCTGCCTTCCTCCATCTTGAAGAGACTGTGTGGCACACCACTTCCTGGTTTTATAGTCCCTCCCCCCTGCCGCCAGCGGGGGCAGCAGAGAGAATGGGGAATTTTGTAAAAACATTAATATCTCTGTCATCTTTAATCGACGGGAAAAATCCTCAGCACACATGCGGCGGAGGGGGGTCTGAGCAAGGTGGCCAAAAATGTCGGCCGTAGGTGGCGGCATTCTCTCGGAAATCGCAGCACAGATGGCCAAAACCGGTCAAGAACAGACTTTTAGTAATATAAGATACCTGATATGCTTGGATAGTATTCAAAACAAAGCTTTTCCCTGTACCCCGGTACACATGACAATAATAAACCTAATCAGACATGATTGAATGGCGGAGTAGACTTGATGGGCCAAATGGCCTAATTATGCTCTTACCACTTATGATCTTATAGATCTAAACTTAAACAACAGAATATCAGTGAATTCATCCATCTCCTCTCATACTTCATATATCAAAAAATAAATAATATAAATGACTCAACTTGCTTCTTCAAATTTTAGTTTAGTTTAGTGTAGAAATACAGCGCGGAAACGGGCCCTTCGGCCCATCGAGTCCGCGCCGACCAGAGATCCCCGCACATTAACATTATCCTTCACACACACTGGGGACAATTTCCATTTATACCAAGCCAATTAACCTACAAACCTGAACGTCTTTGGAGTGTGGGAGGAAACCAGAGCACCCGGAGAAAACCCACACGATAATGGGGAGAACGTACAAACTCCGTACAGACACACCCATCGTCCCGCAGTCAGGATCAAACCCGGGTCTCTGGCGCTGTAAGCGCTGTAATACCCCTGTCCCACTTAGAAAACCTGAACGGAAACCACTGGAGACTTTGCGCCCCACCCAAGGTTTCCGTGCGGTTCCCGGAGGTTGCAGGTGGGTGCCGGAGGTTGCAGGTAGTGGAAGCAGGCAGGGAGACTGACAAAAACCTTTGGGAACTGCACGGAAACCTTGGGTGGGGCGCAAAGTGTCCAGAGGTTTCCGTTCAGGTTTCCTAAGTGGGACAGGGGCATAAGGCAGCAACTCTACCCCTGTGCCACCGTGCCGCCCAAACCTTTACCGAAAGGACACTTTCAGGGGAGGAGAGGCAAAGAAAAAATAGCAGAGGAAACCAAGGGTTCGGATTCTTCTCCATGACGAAGATGGAGCGGAGAACTAAGTTAAAAATAATAAATGGCAGCTGAACTTTACAATTTAAGGAAAGATTTTTGTCACAAAGTAGTAAACACTAGATAACTAAATACATCGGGTAAGGTTCAGTGCCGATAACATTTTCTCTACCGCCTTTCTCGATGATTAATTTGCCAGATAAAAGAATTGCAAGTTGATTGCAGCTTTCAGTGAAGCACGATAAGGATTTTCGGAAAACTATTTCAGGAGTTGGAAGGTGAAGCAAACAATTTTTGAATGGCAAGTGAATTATGTTTATCTTGCAAGTGAGCGCTTTAATTTTGGGTTATGAAATGAGTGTTTGTGCACACAGCCCCCGTTTACAGCACGTTTCTGATTCTATAGTTTGTTTTTATAATATGTATTTTCCCCAGGATTAAAAAAATGGCAAGAAAATATAGTAGAGACACGAGAAACTGCAGGCACTTGCAGCTTTGTTTTGTTTCTTGAGCAAAACACAAAAGGAACTCAGCAAGTTAGGCAACATCTGCAACATCTGGAGGAACTCAGCAAGTTAGGCAACATCTGGAGGAACTCAGCAAGTTAGGCAACATCTGCAACATCTGGAGGAACTCAGCAAGTTAGGCAACATCTGTTGAGGGAATAGACGGACAACTGTAAAGCAATAGCTCAACTGCCTTACAGGGTCAGAGACTAGGATTCGATCCTGACAACGGATGCTTGTCGGTACGGAGTTTGTACGTTCCCCTGTTTGTACGACCTGCGTGGGTTTTCTCCAACACATACAGGTTTGGAGGTTAATTGGCTTGGCGTCACTGTAAATTGTCCCAAGAGTGTGTGCAGGGTAGTGTTAGTGTGCGGGGATCGCTGGTCGGTGCGGACACGGTGGGCCAAAGGGCCTGTTTCTGCACTATATCTCTAGACTAAACTAAACTAACATTAAACATCACGGGTCGGCAACCTTCTTCAGAATGAAGAAAATACAGTATGTACTTCAATTATTTATTGGAGCCTTCTACTGCTCTAGTATCTCCCTTGACACTAGCTTCGGGATTCGGCCGATTTGGGAACTCCAAGCTGCGGAGTGTGTTCCGATCCATCCCGACGTCGGAGTTTCGATCATCCCGATGAGAGGGCCTGAACACCTGTAGCAGCGACTGCGGAGGGTTCAAGGCCCCTCGGTGAACATAGGAGGAAGATGACTGAACTTTATTGCCTTCCATCACAGTGAGGAATGTTGATTCCACTGTGGTGGATGTTTATGTTCAATTGTATTGTGTTCTTTTTACTTGTATGGCTTTGCAGTAACTCAAATATTACTGCACCTTAATTGGTGCATGTGACAATAAATGTGTACTTGAACCTGAGCTTGATAGGGCAGTCAACAAGGCTTTTATCACATTGGCCTTCATCAGAGAATATTGAGTGTAGAAGTTGGGAGGTCATGTTGCAGTTGTATAAGACATTGGTGAGGCCACATTTTGAGTATTGTGTTCAGTTTTGGGCATCGTATTATCGGAAAGATGTTGTCAAGCTGGAAAGGGTACAGAGAAGATTTACGAGGAAGTTGCCAGGACACAAAGGCCTGAGCTATAAGGAGAGGTTAAGCAGACTAGGACTTTATTTCTTGAAGTGCAGGAGGATGAGGGGTGATATTATAGAGGTGTAGAAAATCGTGAGAGGAATAGATCGGGTAAATGTATGGAGTTTTTTTGCCCAGAGCAAGGGAAATCGAGAACCATAGGACATAGGTTTAAGGTGAGGGGGGAAAGACTTAATAGGAACCTGAGGGGTAACTTTCTTTACACAAAGGGTGTTGGGTGTATGGAACGAGCAGCCAGAATAAGTAGTTGAGGCAGGGACTATCACAACGTTTACGAAACATTCAGACAGGGACATGGATAGGGCAGATTTAGAGGGATATGGGACCATCGCAGGCAGATGGGATTAGTGTAGGTGGGACATGTTAGCTGGCGTGGGCAAGTTAGGCCATAGGGCCTTTTTTCATGCTGTATGTGTTTAAGGATGATAAGGCAAATAATCTTCATGATGTACCAGTGCAAGTGACAATCTCCAACAACGGAGGCCAACTACCTCACCCTGACAGTTGGCAGCATTATCATCTTTGGTTCTCCCATTATTCATATTTTTGGGAGTCAACGTCCACTGGAAATCCGATTGGACTGAGCGCACAAACAGTGTAAGACCACGGCTGGGGGTGTCCTTGAGTAACCTATCGCATCCTGACATCTCCCCTCCCCTCCCCAGGCACAGGTCAGGAGTACAATGTGTAGGAAGGAACTGCAGATGCCGGGTTAAACCAGAGAAAGACACATAAAAGTCTTTTAGGACCGAGATGAGAAAAAAAATGTTCACACAGAGAGTGGTGAATCTGTGGAAGTATCTGCCACAGAAAGTAGTTGAGGCCAGTTCATTGGCTATATTTAAGAGGGAGTTAGATGTGGCCCTTGTGGTTAGAGGGATCAGAGGGTATGGAGAGAAGGCAGGTACGGGATACTGAGTTGGATATTCAGCCATGATCATATTGAATGGCGGTGCAGTCTCGAAGGGCCGAATGGCCTACTCCTGCACCTATTTTGCTATGTTTCTATGTTTCTAAAAGCTGGAGTAACTCAGCGGGACAGGCAGCATCTCTGGAGAGAAGGAATGGGTGACGTTCGGGGAAAGATCTTGACCCGAAAAGTCACCTATTCCTTTTCTCCAGAGATGCTGTCTGACCCACTGAGTTACTCCAGCTTTTCGTGTCAACCAGGAGTATAATGTTCTTCGTCGACCTGACTGGATGAGTGTGGTGTCGACAGCACTTACTGGGGTCAGATCCATTCAGGACAAAGCTGTCCACCTGACTGACACTAATTAATCTACTCTCTTTCATTCTCTCCACTGCCTACGCATTACTGCAGCCGTGTGTACCATCTCTCTAAAGCACTGCCTGATCACCTACTCATCGACTCGACTGAGACAGTACAGGGCCTGTTCCATGAGCATGCGACTCCATGCGGCAAGCGCAACCTAAGCGACTCCATGCGGCAAGCGCGACCTAACCAGAAGCGGGGGCCGCGCGGAGCTCGAGTGAGTGACATGATGTGCGCGCGAAGTCCGCGGGAAGTTCGCGCGTGATGTACGGCGTCGATGCGGCTGCGGGCCGGCAGGCAGTTGCCGCGCGGAATATTTGAACACGGTCAGTTTTTCGGAGCCCCGCGCGATGTCGGGACCAGCTCCGCACAACTCCATGCGGCTCCGGCGGTCGAAGTGGGACTGGCCCCGCGAGGCCGTACGGCTCAAGCGACCACGGTAGGTAGCGCTTGCCACATGGAGTCGCTTAGGACGCGCTTGCCGCATGGAGTCGCACGCTCGTGGGACAGGCCCTTACCTCCCAAGGCCTTGACACCACCACCAAAGGCAAAGACTCAAATGCAAATGCAAGATTGAAGGGCCGCAGGGTGGCGCAGCGGTAGAGCTGCTGCCTTGCAGTGCCGGAGACCAAGGTTCGATCCTGACTGCGGGCACTGCCCATAAGGAGTTTGTACGTTCACTACATGACTGTGTGGACGCTCCGGTTTCCACCCACACTCCAAGGACAAGTGGGTCTGTAGGATGATTGGCTTCGGTAAAATTGGGAATTCAGTACAGTTTAGTTTAGTACCCCGGTCACATGTACCGGGGTACAGTGAAAAGCTTCTGTTGCGTGCTATCCAGTCGGCAGAAAGACAACACATGATTACAACAAGCCATTTACAGTGTACAAATAGGGTGATAAGGGAATAACGTTTAGTGCAAGGTAAAGTCTACAAAGTCCGATCAAGGATAGTCCGGGGGTCACCAAAGAGGTAGATTGTGGTTCAGGGCTGCTCCCTGGTTTTGGTAGGATGGTTCAGTTGCCTGGTAACAGCTGGGAAGAAACTGTCCCTGAATCTGCAGGTGTGTTTTCACATGTCTATACCTCTTGTCTGATGGGAGAGGGGAGAAGAGGGAGTGGCCAGTGTGCGACTCATCCTTGATTGTGCTGCTGGCCTTGCCGAGGCAGCGGGAGGTACAAATGAAGTCAGCAGAAGGGAGGTCGGTTTGTTCGACGGTCTGGGCTGCGTCCACAATTCGCTGGAGTGTGGGATGAAACCGATCTTGGTTGCGGATTGCAGTCTTGGATGGAGCGGTTCCAGAACCAAGCTGTGATGCATCCCGATAAAATGTTTTCTGTGGTGCATCTGTAGAAGTTGGTGAGAGTTGTAGGGGAAATGCCGAACTTGCGAAGCCTTCTAAGGAAGTCGAGGCGTTGGTGTGCCTTCTTGGTCGTTGCTTCAATGTGGGTGGGTGGTCCAGGAGAAGTTGTTGGTGATATTGACTCCTAGTTATCTGAAGTTTTCAACCATCTCTACTTGGGCTCCGTCAATGCAGACTGGAGTATGTACATTGATGTCCATCACTATCTCCTTTGTCTTGCTGACATTGAGAGAAAGGTTGTTATCTCGACACCAGGACATGAGGTTCTCCATCTCCTTCCTGTACTCCGTCTCATCGTTACTTGATATCTGGCCCGCAATGGTGGTGTCGTCGGCGAATTTGAAAACGGGATTACATTTGTACAAGGCTGCACAGTGGTGGGTGTACAAGGAGTAAAGAAGGGGGGTGAGAACGCATCCTTGTTGAGGATTATCGTGGAGGATGACTTGTCCCCTATCCTCACTGATTGGGGTCTGTTGGTCAGAGGGTCGAGGATCCAGTGGCAGAGATGAGTGCTGACACCAAGTCCCACTAGTTTGGTGATGAGCTTGGATGGTATAATGGTATTAAAGGCAGAGCTGTAGTCTATGAATAGGAGTGTGATGTAGGTGTCTCTCTTCTCCAGGTGTTCCAGGTATGAGTGTAGGGCCAGGGCGATGGCATCCTCCGTGGACCTGTTTTGGCGGTAGGCGAACTGCAGTGGGTCAAGGCCGTGTGTAGACTGGATTCAATGCGTTCCATGACTAGCCTCTCACAACTAGTGTCCCCAGTGTGTAGGATAGTGCTAGGTGATCACTGGTCGGTACAGACAGTGGGCTGATGGGCCTGTTTCCCTGCTGGATCTCTAAAGTTTAAATCTCAGTTCACAGGCTTATGTGCCTGTCCCACTTGGCGATTTTTTAGCCAACTGCCGGCGACTGTCATAATCGTAGCGGGTCGTCGAAAAACCGGCGACAACCTACGACATCCTGGTGACAACCTCCGACAGCACCTACGTATGTCAGGAGAAGTCAAACTACGCTCGTTGGCGTCAAACCCAGAAAGACGCTATGACTTTTTGCGGGACTGAGGAGACTACACCCGGCGACCACCGGCGAACATGTGGCGACAAACTAGTCACCTGTAGTTGGCTAAAAAATCGCCTAAGTAGGACAGCCCCATACAGCTGACTAACTGTTTATCTACACACAGAGAGTTGTGAGTCTGTGGAGTTCTCTGCCTCAGAGGGCGGTGGAGGCTGGTTCTCTGGATACCTTCACGAGGGAGCTAGAGAGAGCTCTTAAATATAGCGGAGTCAGGGGATATGGGGAGAAGGCAGCAACGGGGTACTGATTGTGGATGATCAGCCATGATCACATTGAATGGCGGTGCTGGCTCGAAGGGCCAAATGGTCTACTCCTGCACCTATTGTCTATTGTCTACTGTTTTTGCCCAAAAGCAAAGTATAGAAAGATTTTGACCTGAAAACATTTTAAAAAAGTGATAAACGTGTGGTTGATAACATACATTCAGCTTGTTATATTTCAAAAGCTCGTAAAGCCAACTTGCGCTTGATAAACCTTGCGTCTTCTTGGGATTGATTGACTGGGTGGAAACTACTCTCCGAAATTGAATAAGGACCCTGCAAGCATTTAGAAACACAGTTAAATGCAGTCCAAATCACTTCAAAGGTTTTCCTGATCAGTTTTGGAGACTCAAATGGGGCCAATAATGCACCACTTTACAAGAACTTGTATACTAAATGCATTGGCACAAATAAGAATGGAACTGTTGATGGGGAAATAAATAGCAAGATTAAACGAGAACTTACCAGTTTGAAGTTTGATCTGTATTTTATGAGGAGTTACGATGAGGGAATACGTGAAGAACCCCACCACGACGCATGCGTGTCATTCTTCAAAGCAGCGGTGTGAAATCACAGATAACTGTAATGACTAAACATAGTAAGATTAGAGAAGAGATACCAGTTAAGTGTATGATCAAGGGTGGGAGCGGAGGGCACGTAATCCCTCATCGTAACTCCTCATAAAATACAGATCAAACTTCTAACTGGTAAGTTCTTGTTTAATCTTACTATTTTACTTCGGAGTCACGTGAGTGACTACGTGAAGATTTTAAAGCTCTGTGATTTCATGCCGTGGAAACGAGTCCATGCATCACGTCTGCCTTGATGACTGTAGGAGGAATTGTGTTAACATAATTTGGACATGAATTCGACATTGAAATCATAAAATTTATTAACACAAAATTATAACCCCTTTTTATGGGTTTAAATTAATTTACAGAACTTAAAATTGTTTCTGCAAACATTCCAGGTTTCATTACTGGTTTATTGTAAAACAATTGGAATGTTTTTTCCCCCAGACCATCCTGCTGCCTTGAGGATTTGGTCCATTGGTACATCCAACTGTATCGCTGCCGATGTAGCTGCAGCCCTGGTGGAATGAGATTTAAAAATATTAGTATCCACCCCAGCCTGTGTTAGCACCTGTTTCAGCTTTCTTGAGATGGTCTGGACCGTCACTCTTTTGTGTGGTTGCTTGTGGCTGACCAAAAAGTGCCTTCTCATTGCCTCTTAGGATTTTCGTTTTCTCCATGTATAACGACAGATGTCTTACTATACACAGACGGTCATCTGTTGGGTATGACCTAAATTGTATATTGAGGCCTGCTGATCCCTGTCTGTTCTGCTTTACTAACTCATAGATATGAAACGTAATATTTTCTGTTGAGGAAGTCATGTTGTCCAGTCTTAGTTTATGCAGTGACTGTACCCTCTGTGCCGTGACCAATGCCATTAGCATGACTGTTTTTAATGTCAGTCTGTGTAGGGACAGAGCTGTTGCTGGAGACCAATTCCTGAGCATCTTCAGGACAATACTTACATCCCATATTTGGGAGTACCTGGTTCTTGGGGGATTAGTATTAAAAATTCCCCTCATAAGTTTTGTTACCAGTGGGTGAGTCCCAACAGAGTAACGCTCTGTCCCCTGCCATAGGTAAGTCGATAGGGCACTTCTGGCGCAGTTGATGGCACTGTAACTGAGCCCCTCATCATAGTGGAGGCCTGCCAGATATTCCAGAACAGACGGGATGTTCATGTCTCTGTAGGTGATGTTGTTTTTATGGCAGTACATCTCCCACTTCCTGATATAGTCCAGATACTGTTTTTAGGTTGACTGTCTTTGGGCCGCCGAGATCATGTTCACTGTTCGGTCCGTCAGTCCCAGTTGTAGTAGAGGTGTTTTTAAACTCTACAAATTAATAAGTTCAAATGTTTATGGCATGGGTGTCTATCCCTTGTTACGGGATGTAGCAATAAATCTGGTCTATGTGGGATGGTGATACATGGTTCTAATACCATGTTTAATGCCACTGGGAACCATGGTTGAGTAGGCCAATCGGGTACTACCAAAATACCAGACGCAGAGTCTTGTTGTATTTTCCTTAATACCCGACTGATGAGGCAGAAAGGAGGGAATGCGTAAATAAACAATTTCCCCCAATGCAGCAAAAATGCATCAGTCGCCGCTGCCCCAGGGTCTGGTTCCCATGAAACATAATTTGATAACTGGTGGTTAAGTCTGGATGCGAATAGATCGATATCTGGTGTTCCATATTTTGCTGTAATATCAGCAAATACTTTTTTATTCAACATCCATTCGGTGTTTTCATTAAATTTGCGTGACCTGGTGTCTGCCACTATATTTAGTCTTCCTGGTAGGTAAATGGCTGATATCCAAATATCTGTCTGGATACACCATTGCGAAATTGTATTAGCCAGATTGTCACATGATGTCGATTTGTTTCCACCCATGTGGTTAATGTATGCTACCACGGTGGTATTGTCTATCTGTAGTCTAACATGCTGGTGATATGACCCAGTACAATATGACTTTAGGCCATGGAATGCACCCAACATTTCCAGGTAGTTTATGCCCAGTGTGAGTAATAATGATGCCTCCTGAGCAGTCCATCTACCTCCACAGCTGGTGATGGTATTGGTGGCTCCCCACCCAAGTGCACTGGCATCAGTTTGTAGTACCATGGAAGGGTTACTGACCATGATTGGAACAAAGCCAGATGTTATCTATCCACCATTTTAGTTCCATTTTAGCTTTGATTGGTAGTTTCATAGGTCTGTCAAAGTGACCTGCATTAATTTAGAGTGCTTGTATTTTTGCTCTCTGTAAGTTTTGGTAATGTAGAGGTCCAAATTGTGTGGCTGGAAAGGCAGCCACCATTTTGCCAATTACTTTTGCTACCAATCTGATGGATGGTTTGCTGATGTCAATGAGGTTATTGCAAGCCTCTATTAAATCTCTAGCCTTTCCCTTGGGCAGAGTCACCGACATGTGAACTGAGTCAATGGTGAACCCCAAATAGTCCATAGTAGTGGAAGGCGTTAGTTTAGATTTAACTGGATGGATAATAAATCCCAGTTTTTCAAATAACTGTTTTGTGGCTGTTACAGTTTGTTTGGCCAATTCCAAAGTTTTGCCCACAATGAGTATGTCATCTAAATATGCCATGACCATGTGTTTACGTTTCCGTAGAAACGCTAGGGCTGGTTGCAAAATTTTTGTGAACAGCCTGGGGCTGATGATAACCCATTTGGCAGTGCTTTATACTGCCAAAGTCGTCCCATCCAGTTGAATTTTAAGTAACATCTGTGGTCACCTCGTATAGGCACTGAATAGTAAGCATCTTTTAAATCGATGCTGGCCATGAAGTAACCTTTGGAAATTAATTGTTTAGCAGTAACAAAGGTTTCCATTTTTAAGTGAATATATTGTACAAATGTATTCAATTTTGTCAGATCGATGATGATGCGACAACCACCATCTTTTTTGTTTTTGGTAAATATATTGGACACGAATTCTAATGGTACGTGTTGAGTTTTCTCAATTACACCTTTTACGTAAAGCCGCTCCAGTTCAGCTTGCGCTTTTGATTTTTCTTTATCAGAAAGCACGAACATTCGGTTCAGTATATGTTGAACTGCAGGGCTGTACTTGTGTATAAACTCTATTGTATATCCCTGGATACTGCTTTAGATGTAAGTATCGGTTGTTAACACGCTCCATGCATTCAGAAAAGAGTGTAATCTCCCCCCAACCTCCATGCTCCCTGTATTTTGTAGGGAACCAGACCCACCTACCTCCATAGTTACCAGTGGCAGGTTTACTTCTTTTTGTAGGTTCTTCGCTGCTGTTGTTGCGCTGGTGTCTGGTTTTTCGGTTTGGTTGGCGTTGGAGGTCCCCGCATCTTCCAAGAAGGCCGGCCTGGACCATGGCCTAAAACAGACTCATGTTTTGAGTACCGGGCCTTCGAGCTTTCACCAGTTCTGCTGGTGGGAGCGTAGGGGTGCTGTCTTTGGCTGTAGTGGGTTTTTGTTGGAGTCCCTTTTATTAGTCCAGTAGGTTCTCTCGTTCCTGCACCCCTTGCACACTTGTCTTTCCTTCTGCGGACCCCTCTTCCAGATCAGCTCAGAACTGACCCGCAGTGCTCACCTCTGATGAGGTAGAAGCACTGTGCAGCCCTTCAAGAGGTACTGCTGTGGGTTTATCATAGGGCCCACAGTGACCCGACTCCATCTCCCGGAGTCTGTCACGTTGGAGCAAATGCTCCACACACCGCTCCATCTGGCTCCAGCGCTCTCGGGCGCTGGCCGCCCGCGGTTGTTCAAAGTCAGACTCCTCTGAGTCCACGACCTTGTTTGTTTTTGTGTCTAGCCTTTCCGCCCGGCTGCGTGGATCTGGCCGGTGCGGAGGCGACATCGGGCACAGCTGATCCCACTATTGGTGATCCGAGTGCCGCTGGCTGCTGCTGGCTGCCCGCTGCTCCGCGGTCCTCCCTCTCCAGCTTTGTCGCAGACCTTGTCTTCTCCACCTGTAATCAGCATGGGAAAACACAAAAAGACCGCAGTTCTTACCTGCAGGTCCTAGTCTAAATTGTCGCTACGGGGGAACGTCGTTCCACCCCGCCTCCTGCCGTTATCGACTTGTCAAAAGTCGACGGCCCCATTCTGAATAGTCTCCCGCCCGGCCGTGGTGTTCTGGCCGGCGCGGGACCAAAAGTCGGCACAGCTGATCCCTTACGGGACTTGTGCCTTCAGCTGCTGCTGGCTCCCGCAACTTCGCGGTCCTCCCCAGCCAGCTTCACTCGCAGCACTTGTGGACACTATTTTGTCCAGCTTCCCCCCCTGTGTAAAACAGCGCGGGGACAAACACTACCGCAGAGTAAATCTCTTACCTGCAGGTCGCGGTTTCAAACTTACCGCTGCGGGGGAACGCTCCACGCCGCCTGTCGTTTCGCAAGCGTGAAAGCGATATGACACGCATGCGTCGTGGTGGGCTTCTTCACGTAGTCACTCACGTGACTCCGAAGTAAAATCACGGACGTTGATTATTCTTTCTCTCTCCTTCCGTCTCCGAAGCCATGGCCTTCAGCACATCCTGAGTGTAATAGAACTAGTGTCATCAAAAAAAGATTTATGTGATATATTTTTGCATCCTGCTCAGAGGTCCTGCCAATGTAGATGAATTTCTCATTTTGTGACCAGGTTTTGAGAGAGTGGATAGTTGCGTTGGGTTTAGAGGTACAGAGCGGTAACAGGCCCACCGAGTCCTCGCCGACCAGCGATTCCCCGCACACTAGCACAGTCCTGAGCACCCATGGGACAATTTACGGGAGCCACGTAACCCACAACACCCGCAAGTCTTTGGAGCGTGAGAGGAAACCGGAGCACCCGGAGAAAACCCACCCACGTCACAGGGAGAACGTGCAAACTCCATGACTATAGAGTGGTGAAGGGTTATCATAGTGCTGCATTTCATTAAACACACAAGGTGAATATCTGGGCTCTGTCAATACGCCTTCTTTGAATGATTATAGATTTCATAGGGTTGTACAATACAGATGTGGACCCTTCAGGCCACCACACCCACACCGAACATATTGCTCATCTGCACTAGTCCCAATTCATCTGCGGCCACTCGATACAAGTATGACTGTCCTCTCCTCCCTATAGGGTCGTCTACTTGTGGGTCTGCAGATGTCTGTAGAGGCCGATCCGCGATCCACACACCTTGGTGCAACGTGGGCAGTGGAGAGTGGCGGTGGTTGGTAGTCTTCGAGACCCCTTGCACGCATTAGGTCTGTATCCTTCTCTGCTTTGCCTATTTAATTGCCTACTAATCCCATTAATTTTAGTTTAGTTTTTAAATTTAGAGATACAGCGCGGAAACAGGCCCCTCAGCCCACCGAGTCTGCACCGACCCTACGCATTAACACTATCCTACAAACACTCTAGGGACAAAATTTTACATTTATACCAAGTTAATTAACCTACAAACCTGTACGTCATTGGAGCGTGGGAGGAAACTGAAGTTCGCAGAGAAAACCCGTGGGAACCTTCGACCTTCTGGCAACCCTATGATAACCTAAGAGAACATTCGACCTCCTTGGCAACCCACTAGGACCTCCTAGTGACCCACCTACTGCACAAGAATTCTCGCTACGCTCCATGGTGGCTTCATTATAGTCGCCGATAATATTTCAACATGTTAAAAAATGCGCGGTGACCATAATGAGGCCGTGACTAGTTCCCAGAATGCGGGAACTCCTCACGACCATGAAAGCGACTCCCCGGCAACCACCCGCGAACATGTGGCGACCATGACTCAGAACTGCTGTAGCTTTGGGAGCAACAACAGCAGCAGGAGGAGATTAGCAAGAGATACGACTGATTGGCTCTAGCCCAAGTGGGAGGAGAGAAGTGAAAACAGTTTAAGTACAGGTCAAGGACAGGCAGACTTGATTCAGAACTGCTGTAGCTTTGGGAGCAACAACAGCAGGAGCAGATTAGCAAGAGATACGACTGATTGGCTCTAGCCCAAGTGGGAGGAGAGAAGTGAGTCAGTGCTGGGAAAACAATTGAAAACGGAGGAATTTGGTTTGTAAATTGGTAAATCAGGCAATTTATCAGTCAATTTAAGTAAGACTGCTCTTAGGGAGCGGCAGTGAGTGAGCGGCCTTGTGAGTGAAGTGCCCTGTGAGTCTTTGGCTCGAGAGTCTTCGGAGAGGAGACTACGCAAAACACTGCAGAGGGAGAGACGAAAGAAGGAGATGTCAGGCAAGCTGATTCAGTGTGATGCTTGCAGTATGTGGGAGGTCAAGGACACCGCTGGTGCCTCTGGCTGCTACAAATGCGAAAAGTGCATCCAGGTAGAGCTCCTGAAGGGCCGTGTTGGGGAACTGGAGAAGCAAGTGGATGACCTCCGGTTCGTCCGAGAAACGGAGTCGTTCCTCGACAAGTCCTACAGTACGATTGTTACACCTAAGGTACTGGAAGAGAGAAGGTGGGAGACGGTGAGAACGGGAGGGAAGCATGGAATGCCAACTTCCCCAGGTGTTGTACCTCTTGTGAACAGGTTCACCCACTTAGAAGCTGTCGGGACAGAAGAGGTGTTTACACTGGGCGGCGGACTGGCTTGTGATGCGAATAGGGCTGTTGAGCCAAAACCAAAAAGGCCTAAGGCAGGCAACGCCATTGTAGTAGGAGACTCCATTGTGAGAGGTACGGACAGGGGTTTCTGCGGCAACAGACGGGATGCGAGGATGGTGTGCTGCCTTCCTGGTGCCAGGATCCAGGATGTCACGGACAGAGTGCAGAAAATCCTCAAGGGCGAAGGTGAACATCCGGAAGTGGTAGTGCATGTCGGCACAAACGATGTCGGAAAGAAGGGGATGAATATTCTGCAGCGTGACTTTAGAGAGCTCGGAAAAATGCTGAAAAGCAGGACCTCCAGGGTTGTTATCTCTGGTTTGCTTCCAGTTCCTCGTGCTGGCGAGAGCAGGAACAGGGAGATACGGGACCTGAACGTGTGGCTGAGGAACTGGTGCACGGGGCAGGGATTTAGATTCTAAGATCACTGGGATCTGTTTTGGGGTAAGGGGGAACTGTACAAAAGGGACGGATTGCATCTTAATAGGTGTGGGACCAGCATTCTGGCAGGCAGGTTTGCCACTGCTACACGGGTGGTTTTAAACTGAATAAGGGGGGTGGGGTGTCGGATGGGATAGTGGAGGATGGAGTTAAAGGGAAAGGGTTTCTTAAATGTGTGAGCGTAGAGACAGAGGGGTGTAAAATGAGGGTAGAAGCAATAGGTAGCAAGGTGAAAAGTAAAAGTGGCAGGCCGGAAAATCCAGGGCAAAAATCAAAAAGGGCCACTTTTCAACAAAATTGTATAAGGGGTAAGAGTGTTGTAAAAACAAGCCTGAAGGCTTTGTGTCTCAATGCAAGGAGCATTCGTAATAAGGTGGATGAGTTGAATGTGCAGATAGCTATTAATGACTATGATATAGTTGGGATCACGGAGACATGGCTCCAGGGTGACCAAGGCTGGGAGCTGAACATCCAGGGATATTCAATATTCAGGAGGGATAGAGAGAAAGGAAAAGGAGGTGGGGTAGCGTTGCTGATTAGAGAGGAGATTAACGCAATGGAAAGGAAGGACATTAGTTTGCAGGATGTGGAATCGGTATGGGTAGAGCTGCGAAACACTAAGGGGCAGAAAACGCTGGTGGGTGTTGTGTACAGGCCACCTAACAGTAGTAGTGAAGTTGGAGATGGTATCAAACAGGAAATTAGAAATGCGTGCGACAAAGGCAAAACCGTTATAATGGGTGACTTCAATCTACATATAGATTGGGTGAATCAAATTGGCAGGGGTGCTGAGGAAGAGGATTTTTTGGAATGTATGCGGGATAGTTATCTAAATCAACATGTAGAGGAACCAACGAGAGAGCAGGCTATTTTAGACTGGGTATTGAGTAATGAGGAAGGGTTAGTAAGCAGTCTTGTTGTACGTGCCCCCTTGGGCAAGAGTGACCATAATATGGTTGAGTTCTTCATTAGGATGGAGAGTGACATTGTTAATTCAGAAACAATGGTTCTGAACTTAAAGAAAGGTAACTTTGAGGGTATGAGACGTGAATTGGCCAAGATTGACTGGCAATTAATTCTAAAAGGGTTGACGGTGGATATGCAATGGAAGACATTTAAAGACTGCATGGATGAACTACAAAAATTGTTCATCCCAGTTTGGCAAAAGAATAAATCAGGGAAGGTAGTGCATCCGTGGATAACAAGGGAAATCAGGGATAGTATCAAAGCGAAGGATGATGCGTACAAATTAGCCAGAAAAAGCAGCATACCGGAGGACTGGGAGAAATTCAGAGACCAGCAGAGGAGGACAAAGGGCTTAATTAGGAAAGGAAAAATAGATTATGAAAGAAAACTGGCAGGGAACATAAAAACTGACTGCAAAAGTTTTTATAGATATGTGAAAAGAAAGAGATTAGTTAAAACAAATGTAGGTCCCTTGCAGTCAGAAACGGGTGAGTTGGTCATGGGGAACAAGGATATGGCGGACCAATTGAATAACTACTTTGGTTCCGTCTTCACTAAGGAAGACATAAATAATCTGCCGGAAATAGCAGGGGACCGCGGGTCAAAGGAGTTGGAGGAATTGAGTGAAATCCAGGTTAGCCGGGAAGTGGTGTTGGGTAAATTAAATGGATTAAAGGCCGATAAATCCCCAGGGCCAGATAGGCTGCATCCCAGAGTACTTAAGGAAGTAGCTCCAGAAATAGTGGATGCATTAGTAATAATCTTTCAAAACTCTTTAGATTCTGGAGTAGTTCCTGAGGATTGGCGGGTAGCAAACGTAACCCCACTTTTTAAGAAGGGAGGGAGAGAGAAAACGGGGAATTACAGACCAGTTAGTCTAACATCGGTAGTGGGGAAACTGCTAGAGTCAGTTATTAAAGATGGGATAGCAGCACATTTGGAAAGTGGTGAAATCATTGGACAAAGTCAGCATGGATTTACAAAAGGTAAATCATGTCTGACGAATCTTGTAGAATTTTTCGAGGATGTAACTAGTAGCGTGGATAGGGGAGAACCAGTGGATGTGGTGTATCTGGACTTCCAGAAGGCTTTCGACAAGGTCCCACATAAGAGATTAGTTTACAAACTTAAAGCACACGGCATTGGGGGTTCAGTATTGATGTGGATAGAGAACTGGCTGGCAAACAGGAAGCAAAGAGTAGGAGTAAACGGGTCCTTTTCACAATGGCAGGCAGTGACTAGTGGGGTACCGCAAGTCTCAGTGCTGGGACCCCAGCTATTTACAATATATATTAATGATCTGGATGAGGGAATTGAAGGCAATATCTCCAAGTTTGCGGATGACACTAAGCTGGGGGGCAGTGTTAGCTGTGAGGAGGATGCTAGGAGACTGCAAGGTGACTTGGATAGGCTGGGTGAGTGGGCAAATGTTTGGCAGATGCAGTATAATGTGGATAAATGTGAGGTTATCCATTTTGGTGGCAAAAACGGGAAAGCAGACTATTATCTAAATGGTGGCCGACTAGGAAAAGGGGAGATGCAGCGAGACCTGGGTGTCATGGTACACCAGTCATTGAAAGTGGGCATGCAGGTGCAGCAGGCAGTGAAGAAAGCAAATGGTATGTTAGCTTTCATAGCAAAAGGATTTGAGTATAGGAGCAGGGAGGTTCTACTGCAGTTGTACAGGGTCTTGGTGAGACCACACCTGGAGTATTGCGTACAGTTTTGGTCTCCAAATCTGAGGAAGGACATTATTGCCATAGAGGGAGTGCAGAGAAGGTTCACCAGACTGATTCCTGGGATGTCAGGACTGTCTTATGAAGAAAGACTGGATAGACTTGGTTTATACTCTCTAGAATTTAGGAGATTGAGAGGGGATCTTATAGAAACTTACAAAATTCTTAAGGGGTTGGACAGGCTAGATGCAGGAAGATTGCTCCCGATGTTGGGGAAGTCCAGGACAAGGGGTCACAGCTTAAGGATAAGGGGGAAATCCTTTCAAACCGAGATGAGAAGAACTTTTTTCACACAGAGAGTGGTGAATCTCTGGAACTCCCTGCCACAGAGGGTAGTCGAGGCCAGTTCATTGGTTATATTTAAGAGGGAGTTAGATGTGGCCCTTGTGGCTAAGGGGATCAGAGGGTATGGAGAGAAGGCAGGTACGGGATACTGAGTTGGATGGTCAGCCATGATCATATTGAATGGCGGTGCAGGCTCGAAGGGCCGAATGGCCTACTCCTGCACCTAATTTCTATGTTTCTATGTTTCTATGAATAGTCTCCTGCAGTCGCCTAAAATGTCACCTCAGTGGAACAGTGGCGTTTGTATTTGCACTCAAAAGGCAAGGCCTTTTCCTTGTGCATACTTACCTTCTGTAATACTTAGTCTCTGACACAGGACTGGTTTCGAAGGAACTTTCCTTCACTACTCTGTTTTCCCCGCGGACACTCCCAGAATCTTTGTAATCTTTTCCCAGTTTTATTGAAGTGCGACTTTAAAAGTCTCATGAGGGGGAGCAGGTGAGCAATGATGTGGTGCCGATGATGTGGTAGACCGTCTCAGTTCATGCATAATGGATCGGTTGATGCAAGGACATGTTTGATGGCTTGCACAAGCACCTCTCCGCATCACCTTTGGGGCAGTGTACCTTCTAATCATCCATTCTGGAATTTTTAAAAACGATTCCGTGTCCAATTAAAATAGAATTATTGAAGGGAAAGTCAAACGTAAATGCTCTTGCATCTGGGCAGGGTGCTATAATTCGGCGATGTGAAACTCCGGGGGGACTGATAAATGTTCTTTTAGCTTTCGTTTTCAGTCATGATTCAGCATCTGGAGGCAGTGTGGGGATGGACAAAAAAAAACCCACGTATGAATGAGCTATTTTCACTGCTGCCAACAGAATTTCTGTATTGTTTGCAGCTCCTGCACAGGGCCAGAGGTGGGGTTACTCTGCAGCGACTTAGTCGTAACAAAAGCTAGGGCGACGTGCCAACATTCCACCAACACTCTCCAAAATGTTTGTTAGCCCGCCGACAATAATAGACTCCAGCCCTAACCAGGGTCAAGTCCCAGCGCTGGGAACCCCATTGTCGACGGGTTTTTAATTAGCTGGATCTTGGTTCCGATAGTGCACTGAGGAATTTTTTGAAAATCATCGCCACAGTAGTTCAACACTTGAGCAGTGCAGCGATGGCAACACACACTGAAGTGTGGCAGAAGGACATCTGCAGATCCAACAGCGCTTAAAGGGCCTGTCCTACTTGGGCGACTTAATCCGCCAGTTCTGGCGAGTTTGCCCTCGACTCATACGCGCAGCATGGTCGATACGAGGTCGTAGGACATCTTTGTAACTCTCATTCATGCTCGAGAGTGGTCTCCGTGCACTCGAGGCCTCAGCTAGGTCGCGGCGTATTTTTCAACATGCTGAAAAATGGCCGCGAGTAAAAAAAGGTCGCCATGGAAAAAATCGATACTTTTTTTACTCATAGGTTCAGTTGTAGCAGGTCGTAGTAGGTCGGTTACCTATAACTAGTTGTAGGTAATCGAGGGTAGTCAAAGGTAGTCGTAGATAGTCTTCATCATAGTCGAAGGGAGGTCGAAGGAGGTCTTCTGCATAGTCTCCACTATTTGGTGTCCAATTTTCCCGAAGTTAGTCATAGCTAGTCGAAGCTAGTCTTCAACATAGTCGAAGGAGGTCTTCAACATGACATTTTTTCAATTTCTCCTAAACTCGCCAATTAGGTCGCCCAAGTGGGACAGCCCCTTAATATACTATCTTTTCCGCAGTGTGGCATGGCAGATTGTGAGTAGCTTTGGTGCTGATGCCGGGAGCTAACGAAGAAATCTGTGTTTTCATCTGACGAGAGCAATCATTATGCCATCCATATTGTTTTTCATTTGGTTTAATTTAGAGATATAGCACGGAAACGGGCCCTTCAGCCCACCAAGTCCAGCGATCACCCCGTACACAAATACTATCCTGCGCAGACTAGGGACAATTAATAATTTTACCGGAATTAACCTACAAACCTGCACGTCTTTGGAGTGTGGGGGGAAACCGGAGCACCCGGAGAAAACCCACACAGGTAAGCCATGGGGAGAAGGTACAAACTTCGTCCGAGGGCAGGATCAAACCCGGGTCTCTGGTGCTGGAAGGCACCAACTCTGCCGCTACGCCACCGTGCCGCGACTTGACATTTTTCGCCATGATGCTGAATGGAAGCCAGATGCTGGTTTAAACCGAAGAAACGTCACCCATTCCTTCTCTCCATGGATGCTGCCTCACCCGCTGAGTTACTCCAGCATTTTGTGTCTTCCTTCGATTTTATCCAGCATCTGCAGTTCTTTCACACACGTGATGCCAAGTTAAACTGGTCTCAGCTGCCTGTACATGGCCATATCCCTCTAATCCCTGCACTTCCGTATGCCTATCTAAAAGCCTCTTAAACGCCACTACCGTATCTGCCTCCACCACCACCCCATGACATTGCATTCCAGGCCCAGCCACATTATGTAAAAAATAATTAGCCCCACACATCTTCATGAAACTTTCCACCTCTCACCTTCTATGCCCTCTAGTGTTGGACAATTCCAAGTTGGGAAAACAGTTTTGACTGTCTACCCTATATATATGCGTTTCATAATTTTATATACTTCTAGCAATTCTCCCCTCAACCTCCAAAGTTCGAAAGAAGAACATTATATATATATGTTTAAGAAGGAACTGCAGATGCTGGAAAATCGAAGGGAGACCAAAATGCTGGAGAAACTCAGCGGGTGAGGCAGCATCTATGTAGCGAAGGAAATAGGCAACGTTTCGGGTCGAAACCCTTCTTCAGACATTATATATATGTAATATGTATTCTTGATATATTCCAAAGATGAAACGTTATATTAGGCACAGCAGGACAGGCAGTATCGCTGGAGAGAAGGAATGGATGACGCTTTGGGTCAAGGCCCTTCTTCAGACTGAAATGTCACCCATCCCTTCTCTCCAGAGATGCTGCCTGTCCCGCTGACTTACTCCTGCATTTTGTGTCTATCTTTGGTGTAAACTGGCATCTTCAGTTCCTCCCGACAAAGAACTATATATTATCTCTTCATACAGCATTTCATCTGGTATAGGATTGTGTAACAAGCAACTATTACAACCATGGCAAATGTGATGTGTTGACCTGAAAATTAAATTGTCATATTTTTGTGTAGTCCTATGTCTTAGAAAGAGATCACACTAGGAAGAACACTTAGAAAGAAGCGTCGACTTAACCAAGTGACAACATCATTTCCGAAAGAGGATAAGCCTTTTAGCTCGTGCCTCGAGTTTGGATATTTGTAACGGAAAGATTGTCGATCTAATGCCCCTGAATTTAGATAGATCGTGGGAGGATATTGGGACTAATGTCCTGAATTTAGATAGATTGTGATGAAACTCATCAAATAGCAGGAGCTTTGAAGTGATGTTTGGTGAAGCTAAATGCAAACTAATTGAATATTTTCCCAATTTTTAGGAGGCATCGTTAAAAAAAACCTCAATTTCTCCACCGATGCACATCAATATTCAATGTCAGCGAGTACGCCTACTGTTGACATCTTCCCTTTCTATTAATACTTGTATCATTTACCAAGCATATTGAGCCATGTCTTGCTGTGGGAGGGAGTGAAATAGAAACTGCTATTAGATATTTTTCATGCAAATTTATTTATTTTTGATAAATTGCGGAAAGCACGAGCTGATATTGACACAGCAAGGGAAACAAGGCATCTGGTACAAGACTGCACAGGAAAAGCAAGCATGTATTTGCTTTACCAATCAGATTGATTAATAACTTTAGTTTAGTTTAGTTCAGAGGTACAGCGCGGAGATGGCCCACCGAGTCCGCACCGACCAGTGATCCCCGCACACTAACGCTATCCTACGCACACTAGGGACAATTTAGTTTAGAGATACAGCATGGAAACGGGCCCTTCAGCCCACCGAGTCCGCACAGCCCAGTGATCCCCGCACACTAACACTATCCTACACACACTAGGGACAATTTACATTTATACTAAGCTAATTAACCCCCACAACCCTGTACATCTTTGGCGTGTGAGAGGAAATTGGATATCCCAGAGAAAACCTACGGGGTCGTCGGGAGAACGTACAAACTCTGTACAGGCGGCAGCTGTAGTCAGGACCGAACCCGCGTACCAAGCGCTGTAAGTCAGCAACTCTACCGCTGCGCCACCGTGGCATTCCAATTTGATAAGAACACAGCATTAAAGAGAATGGATGATTTAAATATAAAAAAGGTATAAAAAAGGGAAAATTAATATTTGAACAATAAAGAAAAAGATTACCAAAAGTGGAGTTACCATTTAATGTGGTTAAATGGTATATATCATCGCAGGATTTAACCACATTAAATGGTAACTCCACTTTTGGTAATCTTTTTCTTTATTGTTCAAATATTTATTTTCCCTTTTTTATACCTTTTTATATTTAATTCATCCATTCTCTTTAATGCTGTGTTCTTATCAAATTGGAATGCCACGGTGGCGCAGCGGTAGAGTTGCTGACTTACAGCGCTTGGTACGCGGGTTCGGTCCTGACTACAGCTGCCGCCTGTACAGAGTTTGTACGTTCTCCCGACGACCACGTAGGTTTTCTCTGGGATATCCAACATGAAGAAAATGGATTGCTGCTTCCCAGAAAGTTTGAGCGGGAATAACTAACACCTATTTAAGTTTAGAAATACAGAATGGAAACAGGCCCTTCGGCCCAACGGGTCCATGCCAACCAACGATCGCACCCGCTGAGTTTCCCCAGCAATTTTGTGTACCTTCGATATTTCAGCATCTGCAGTTCCTTTTTGATCACCCATTCATAGTACTTCTAGGTCATCGCACATTCTCACCTGCACATGAGGGGTGATTTAGTTTACCGAGGCCATGTCTTTGGGATGTGGGAGGAAACCGGAGCACCCGGAGAAAACCCACGTGGTTGCAGGGAGAATGTACAAAATCTGCACAGGCAACACCCGTAGTAAGGATCGAACCTGGATCTCTGGTGCTGTGAGCTCTACTGCTGCGCCACTGTGCCACCCACAGATATTTACACGTAAATAGGTAAAATAATACATCTGAGGTCATTTTAGTTACAGCGCCAGTGACCCGGGTTCGATCCTGGCTACGGGTGCTGTCTGTACGGAGTTTGTACGTTCTACCCTGCATGGGTTTCTTCCGAGATCTTTGGTTTCCTCCCACACTCCAAAGATGTAGAGGTTTGTAGGTTAATTAGCTTAGTATAAAAAAATGTAATTTGTCCCTGGTGTGTGTAGGATAGTGTTAGTGTGGGGGGATCGCTGGTTGGTGTGGGCTCGGTGGGCTGAAAGGCTTGTTTCCGCGCTGTACTGTATCTCAAAACTAAACTATTGTTGATGTATTGTTAGATACGTTTCAATGGTGAGGCTTTCTTGAAGCTGATGGTAGAACAGTGACACCACGTTGCTTTTGATTGTAAAATCACAATTTAAGGTTAAAACTTGGCAGGGGAGGACTTTATAGATTTGAATGCTTTCAGTCAGTAATCTAACAGTTTGAAACTTAAATTATTAATTAAGAAGGTCACCACAAACAGAGTTGTCAAATATATACGGAGGAATTTAGGATCAAATATGGCAGATATCGGAATTTCTAATGAAGGTAGACATAAAATGCTGGAGTAACTCAGCGGGACAGGCAGCATTTCTGGAGAGAAGTAATGGGTGATGTTTCGGGTCGAGACCCTTCTTCAGACTGAGAGAATTTTCAATTACTGTAGAGATTACGGCTGCTCAGCTTTTATTAGTGTTTAGTTTTGAAACAGTTGAAAAGTGAACAACTTTAGATATATGGGCACAACTTTCCCGTAAAAACATGTATCTGAACATCCACAATATTTACCTTATAATCAGTACGGTTATATCATAAGTTCATGTGATAGGAGCAGAATTATGCCATTCAGCCCATCCAATCCATTATTCTATCATGGCTTCTCTATATTTTCCTCTCAATCCCATTCTCCTGCCTTTTTCCCATAACTCCTGACACTCATACAAATCAAGAATCTATCCATCTCTGCCTTAAAAATATCCATTGACTTAGCCTTCACAGCCTTCTGTGGCGATGAATTCCACAGATTCACCACCCTCTGACTAAAGAAATTCCTCCGAAAGGAACGTTCTTTAATTCTGAGACTACGACCTCTGGTTCTAGTCTCTCCCACTAGTGGAAACATCCTCTCCACACCCACTCTATCCAGGCCTATCAATCTACATCCAGCGATCTGTGCGCAGTGAGGAGGTCTCTCGGCAAGCCGCGGCCTCATCCAAACATCAGGCCTGCCTCACCTGGGAACCAAGGGGGAACCTATTGAGCCTGGCCCCTGCTAGCCCCTAGTGTGTACGATAGTGCTGGTGTAGAGGGATCACTGGTCGGCATGGACTCGGTGGGCCGAAGGGCCTGTTTCCACGCTATACCTCTAAGCTAAACTAAACTATATTAAAGTTAGCTCCCACTGTGTTTACAAACCTGTTTTCCTGCAGTAAGTAAGAGTTTAATTGAGTTTGTACGTTCCCCCTGTGACCACTTGGGTTTTCCCCGGGTGCTCCGGTTTCATCCCACACTCCAAAGACGTACAAGTTTGCAGCTTAATTGGCTTAGGTAGAATTGCTAAATTGCAACTTGTCCCTAGTGTGTGGGACATTGCTAGCATACGGGGTGATCGCTGGTCGGCGCGGACCCGTTGGGCCGAAAGGCCTGTTTCCACGCTGTATCGCTCTAAAATCTAAAGTCCAATTTTGATGTGCACAGTAGGAGATTATCAAACCCGTTCTCCAAAGAAACTCCAAAGAAAAAAATGACTGGGCAATTTGAGGAACCGTTTCCTTTCACTTCCCACGCACTTGACAAAAAAAAAAGATGAATTATAATCAATGTTCGAAGATAAAAGGTTCTAACACTTCAGAAGAACTTTAGGTCAGGTCAGGTCGGAGGGAGTTTCCCCCCCCCCCCGCCACGGGTACCATGTAATCCCGTGCTACCTGCTCCATGGTCAGATAGTCGGCGACTAAACTGTCTTCCCCCACCTGGTTTGCCAGGTGAGGAGGGGGCTGTGGACCCCCAGCAGGACTAAAAACAAGATCTGTGAAAAGGCGGATGAGCTTCTAGCGAGCCAACGGCCATCCACACTTCAGTAGAAGTTGCGATCACTGTCGTACACGGCATTGTAAGGAATGAAGAAAAACATGAGATGTAATTTTTCCCTCTCCTTGCTTCTCAAAAGGGAAGTTGTTAATGATATTCCCGATGTTGGGGAAGTCCAGGACAAGGGGTCACAGCTTAAGGATAAAGGGAAAATCCTTTAGGACCGAGATGAGAAAAACATTTTTCACGCAGAGAGTGGTGAATCTCTGGAACTCTCTGCCACAGAAGGTAGTTGAGGCCAGTTCATTGGCTATATTTAAGAGGGAGTTAGATGTGGCCCTTGTGGCTAAAGGGATCAGGGGGTATGGAGAGAAGGCAGGTACGGGGTACTGAGTTGGATGATCAGCCATGATCATATTGAATGGCGGTGCAGGCTCGAAGGGCCGAATGGCCTACTCCTGCACCTATTTTCTATGTTTCTATGTTTCTATAAAGAGGAACAGCACAGCTTAGTGTGAAAATGGAAGGTTGCTCCTCACGAAATGGACTGAACGCAACACCTTTATTGAAATAAATTTGATGTGTCCCGTGGGAACATTGCAGACACCACTGTTTGGTCATCTCTTTAGACACATCCTGAGCATATTACGTCTGCCTTCTCTGTCCTCAGTTCACTCTCCCGTGACTATCAACGAATAAGCCCTTGAATCTTCTCATGTTAAAACAAATCAATAGGCTGCAGCTCCTTGAAGCCTCACTGATCCACTGTCATTATTTTACCAGTAAATCATAAACTTATCGTATAAAATGGGTTTATTTTGTTCTTCTCTGGGATCTGGCGCAATGCCGAAGAACTTCCTCATCCATCGAAAGGTTAGATACCAAAATTAATTAGGTAACTACCAACTAACACCCCCACCCATCTCTTTTCAGGTCTCTATTCCTTGGAACGCAGGAGGATGAGGGGTGATCCTATAGAGGTGTATAAAATCATGAGAGGAATAGATTGGGTATCTTGCCCAGAGTAGGTGAATCGAGGACCAGAGGACATAGATTGAGGGTGAAGGGGAAAAGATTTAATAGGAATCTGAGGGGTAGCTTTATCACACAAAGGATGGTAGGTGTATGGAACAATATGCCAGAGGAGGTAGTTGAGGCTGGGACTATCCCAACATTTAAGGAACAGTTAGACAGGTTTGGAGGGATGTGGACCAAACGTGGACAGGTGGGACTTGTGCAGCTGCGACAGGGTGGCTGGTATGGGCAAGTTGGGTTGAAGGGCCTGTTTCCACGCTATATCATGCTATGACTATGATTCTATAATCACCTATCCTCCCACCTATCTCTCCCCTCCACACTTTAGACTTTAGAGTTACAGCGTGGGAAACATAGAAACATAGAAAATAGGCGCAGGAGTAGGCCATTCGGTCCTTCGAGCCTGCACCGCCATTCAATATGATCATGGCTGATCATCCAACTCAGTATCCTGTACCTGCCTTCTCTCCATACCCCCTGATCCCTATAGCCACAAGGGCCACATCTAACTCCCTCTTAAATATAGCCAATGAACTGGCCTTAACTACCCTCTGTGGCAGAGAATTCCAGAGATTCACCACTCTCTGTGTGAAAAAAAAATTCTCATCTCGGCCCTAAAAGATTTCCCCCTTATCTTTAAACTGTGACCCCTTGTTCGGCCCACCGAGTCCACGCCGTCCAGCGATCTGCCCACACACTAGCACTATCTTATACACTAGGGACAATGTTTACATTCAAGCCAATTAACCTACAAACCTGTACGTCTTTGGAGTGTGGGAATAAAGCAAAGATCTCCGAGAAAACCCACGCAGATCACGGGCAGAACGTACAAACTCTGTACAGACAAGCACCCGTAGTCGGGGTGGAACCAGGTTCTCTGCGCTGTTTAGGGCAGTAACTCTACCGCTAAGCCACCATGCTGCCCTGTTTAGATAGCAAAATTAATTTGTTAACCTCTAACTCCCACCCCCTCCCCTCCTTTTTCTCCCCACCCCTCCACTCACTCCAACCTCCATTCCTTCCACCCTTCTTCCGACAGGTACTCTGCTTTGTTGCATTGCTGAGGTAGGGTCGGTGTTCTGCAAGAGAGATGCTACCTGTCCCGCTGAGTTGCTCCAGCAATTTGTGTCTGACTTTGTTGTAAACCGGCATCTGCAGTTCCTTCCTACACATTAGGGTTTTGCAAGTTCTTTCAACAATTGCAGCAAAGTACTTTCTACAGTACATTTGTTTGGGGGTTTTATATTCAGGAATGTTAACATCAAAGTTAAAGGCAATGCTGAACCTATTCTCAACCTCTCATGATGATGATGAACCTAGAAGACATCGAAAGTCCTTTGCATGATAATGGTCAAACATCTAACGGAATGATACTTCCCTGTGGTGAAAATGAGCTAAATCAGTGAACTGGAAATGAAAGGTGATCAAAACAAAATCGCTCTACGGATTAATATCGCTCTAGGGATTAATATAACACAATCATTAAAAAAAAATAGAGGATTTGTGGGTGGAGTAAGGGATTACTCAGCTACACCAATCGCGCTATCGATGTGATTCTTGTACTAATATTATTAATGGGGCGGCACGGTGGCGCAGCGGTAGAGTTGCTGCCTCACAGCGCCAGAGACCCGGGTTTGATCCCGACCACGGGTGCTGTCTGTACGGAGTTTGTACGTTCTCCCTGTGTCCGGTGCTGAGTAGATCAGCCATGATGGAATGGCGGAGTAGACTAGGTGGGACTAATGTCCTAATTCCGCTGCTAGAAATTATGAAATCAGCTACTGAGGGCAGTTACTGAATCAGGATGTAGAGTCCAACAGACTAGTTAACGAAAATCACCACTTCGCACAGCAAGTTCCGACTGTAAATTGAACTTCCACAATCTGTTGGTCGATGGAACATTTCCTGTCTCTGGAAAGGAAAGAAGAAATCAATGTCATTTCTCCTGGTGTTTATTTTCGAACAACCTTAGACCTGCTTACCGTCAGGTATCACAACTATTGATCTGCATTGTGGACCTATGCTGGAAGCCTACTTCAATCAATGTGTTGAATGTGATCTATGTGGCTCCAATGCTTTTCTCATTACGATCAATTTGGATGCAATTTTCCACTCGCAGTAAAGTGCAGGGAAGTTCCTTGGCTTTTTTGCTGCTGAACTCGATGTGTTTGTGCAGTTTACGGTTGTACATAATCCGGCTAAAATGGTCGATTAAGAGAGAAAAAAAATGCTGATTAAGGGAAAAATGACTGATTAAGAGGAAAAAAAAAGTAAAAATGTGTATTTATATTGTGCACCATAATGTTTGCAGGGCATCCCAAATTGGTTCCCATACCAATAAATTACTTCTGAAAAGCAGTCACGTCTTTTATTTAGGTGAAAACAGAAGCCAATTTGTGCAGGGCAAAATGTCACAAACAGCAAATGAGATCAATATCCAGTTAATCTGCTTCTGCTGGTGGTAGTCGAGTAACAAGTATTGGTCGGGACACCATGAGAACTCGTTCTTCTCCACTCAACAGGAGCAATCTCTCAGCATTGGATCTGAAGTGTTTGCTTGCAATGAGGATTGTACCAAGCAAGCTGAAGTAACTCGACACAGGTTGAATTTCTGAAGGCTTTTCTCAGTTTCTTACCAATGGTGTTCATTGTTCAGGTTGTGGCGGCTCCCAAGGGTCGTGCCATCATACTGTCGAACCTCTCGGCACGGGAGTGGTTCAGTCCGGAGGCGGCCCTTAGCCAGAGGGTTTAAAGGCAGGGGTTTGGGTGCCATCTTTCTCTTGTTTGGTCTTCCCTACAACCGGGAGGAACATAATTAAAGGTGCCTCTCAAAACATTGGACTTCGTCCTTCCTTTTGAGACCCACGCACTACATTGGTGACCCCGACGCTCCATTGGCATCATGATGGAGAGAAGAGAAAGCCCTACCTCCTCACAGGCCGGCCCGGCCCTGTCTCTGGACGCGGTCTCGGTGAAACTGCCCAACTTCTGGACCACCCGGCCGCTCATCTGGTTCCAGCAGGCGGAGGCCCAGTTCAACCTGCGGGGCATCACGGTCGATGCCACCCGTATCTATTACCTGGTGGGGGCCCTCGACCAGGACACGGTTGAAGAGGTCACGGACTTCCTCGCAGCCCCCCCGGACACTGATAAATATCTCGGCCTTAAGGAGCTCCTGCTCCAGATTTATGGCCTAAGCAGGATGGAGCGTGCTGGTAGGATCCTGCATATGGAGGGCCGCGATCTTGGCCGCGTTCCCAGACATTCTGACCCCACAGTTTCGATCATCGACCCCCAGCCACGGAGTGGTACATTTTAACCAGACTACCGGCCCACCTCTCCATGCACGAGCACGCCGACTGCTGCCGGATAAACTGCGTCTGGCACGGCGGGAATTCCGCACAATGGAGACCTTGGGGATCGTCCGCCCTTCGAGCAGCCCTTGGGCGTCCCCATTCCACATGGTCCCTAAGTTGAGCGGGGGCTGGCGACCTTGCTGGGATTACAGTGCTCCAGCCGCTCGCAGCAGGAGCACTGCGCCCACCTTCGGCAGCTCTGTCAGCGGCTCAGCGAGCATGGTTTGGCCATCAACCTCGATAAGTGCCGTTTTGGTGTAACCGAGATTGACTTCCTCGGCCACCACGTGACTGCGCAAGGCGCGGTTCCCCTGCCTGACAGGGTCGACGCCATCCGTCGGTTTCCCCGCCCACGCACGGTGCGTGGCCTGCAGGAGTTTGTCGGCATGGTGGCGTTTTACCATCGTTTCGTGCCAACCGCGGCCCACATCATGCGGCCTCTGTATCAACTTCTGGCGGGTGGGCAGAACAAGAACGTTGAATGGACCCACGAGGCAGGGGCAGCTTTTGACGGCGCGAAGGAGGCCCTTGCTCGGGCCGTACTGCTGGTGCACCCACGGGAAGATGCCCCGACTGCTCTCACGGTGGACGCCTCGGAGTCGGCGGTTGATGCTGTGCTGGAGCAACTGACAGGCGAAGGTTGGCAGCCCCTGGCCTTCTTCAGCCGGCACCTCAACCGTGCGCAGACGAAATACAGCGCGTTCGATCGCGAGCTCCTGGCTCTGTACCTGGCAGTGCGCCATTTTCGCTACTTCCTGGAGGGCCGCCCGTTCACCGCCTACACGGACCACAAGCCGCTCACTTTCGCCCTGGCGAAGGTTTCCGACCCGTGGTCCGCACGACAGCAGCGGCAATTGGCCTACATTTCAGAGTATACAACATCTATCCGCTACATTGAGGGGAAAGAGAACCGGGTGGCCGACGCATTGTCCCGCCCCGCTCTCAACGCCGTGTTCGAGGTGGCGCCCGGAATTGACTATTCTGCTCTGGCAGAGGCACAGCTCACGGACGATGAGGTGCCCGCCTACTGGACTGCCATCTCCGGCCTCCGCCTTGAGGATGTCCCTCTCGGTCCTGGGGGAGTGACAATCCTGTGCGATGTGTCGTCCGGTCAGCCGCGCCCCATCGTCCCTGCCACCTGGCGCCGGAGGGTGTTCGAGGTGATCCACGGACTCTGGCTCACCCATCAATCCGGGCGACAACGGCACTAGTGGCCGCTCGTTTCATGTGGCACGGTCTGCGCAAACAGGTTGGCCATTGGGCTCGCACCTGCATTCCATGCCAGACGGCAAAAATCCAGCGCCATGTCCGTGCGCCTCTCCAGGAGTTTGGACTACCTCACCGGCGGTTCGACCATCTCCACATAGACATTGTAGGGCCTCTCCCGCCGTCCCGGGGCATCACCCACCTTCTTACAATGGTGGACCGCTTCATGTGGTGGCTGGAGGCCATTCCGCTGGCCGATACTTCAACGGCTATGGGTGCTCGTGCGTTGTCCGTGCTCTGGATTGCTCGCTTCGGGTGCCGGCGCACATCTCCACAGACCGGGGGCCACAGTTCACCTCCGAGCTGTGGTCAGCCATGGCTCGCTTGCTGGGGGTGCGGCTACACCACAGCACGGCTTACCACCCGCAAGCTAACGGTCTGGTGGAGAGGTTCCACCGGCAGCTAAAGGCAGCACTGAAGTCACGACTCTCCGGCCCGGACTGGATGGACGAGTTGCCGTGGGTCATGCTGGGCATCCGGACTGCTCCCAAAGAGGACTTGGCCTCATCATCGGCGGAGCTCGTGTACGGGTCGCCACTCACGGTGCCCGGGGAGTTCGTGCCGTCGGCGCCGGGGCAGCAGGGAACGCCCTCATCCACCTTAAAGCGCCTTCGCGAGCGAGTTGGCAGGCTCGCACCCGTCCCGACGTCCCGCCATGGGACATTTCGCCCACACGTGCCATCAGCCCTCAGGGACTGCCCATACGTCTTCCTGCGCCGTGATGCCCACCGGCCGCCACTCCAGACGCCGTACGAGGGCCCGTACCGGGTGCTGGAACACGGGCAGTCGACTTTTGTCCTGGACATGGGGGGCCGGCCGGAGGCAGTGTCGATTGACCGTTTGAAGCCGGTACACCTGGACATTGACCAGCCGGTGCTGGTTGCCCAACCTCGGCCTCGAGGGCGCCCCCCTTCACGGCTCCCTCCGCCTGTCACTCCACCTGTCCTCCCGCTGGTCCCTCGACCTGTCCCTCCACCTATGCCTCCGCCTATGCCTCCGCCAGCCCCACGATCGGCTGACTTCCGCACGCGGGCCAGCCGGGTCGTGCGCCCGCCGGTGCGTTTTGTGCCTCTGGTTCTGGGGGGGAGTCCTGTGGCGGCTCCCAAGGGTCATGCCATCATACTGTCGAACCCCTCGGCATGGGAGTGGTTCAGTCCGGAGGCGGCCCTTAGCCAGAGGGTTTAAAGGCAGGGGTTTGGGTGCCATCTTTCTCTTGTTTGGTCTTCCCTACAACCGGGAGGAACATAATTAAAGGTGCCTCTCAAAACACTGGACTTCGTGCTTCCTTTTGAGACCCACGCACTACAAGGTCAGTTTAGTTTAGATTTAGTTTAGAGACACGGCCCTTCGTCCCACCGAGTCCGCGCCGACCAGCGATCACCTCGCACTAACACTATCCTGCACACACCAGGGACAATTTACCCTTATACCAAGCCACTTAGCCTACAAACCTGTACGTCTTTGGAGTGTGGGAGGAAACCGAAGATCTCGGAGAAAACCCACGCAGGTCACGGGGAGAACGTACAAACTCCGTACAGACAGCACCTGTAGTCAGGATCGAAACCGGGTCTCTGGCGCTGTGAGGCAGCAACTCTACCGTTGCGCCACCATGCCGCCCTGTCTATTGTCACATGTACCGAGGTACGGTGAAACGGTTTTGTTGCGTGCTCACCAGTTAGCGGTAAGATTAAGCCAATTACAGTGTACAGATCCGTGATAAGGGAATAACGTTTAGTGCACAATAAGGCCAGTTGAGTCCGATCAAGGATAGTCTGAGGGTCACCAATGAGGTAGATAGTAGTTCAGGACTGCTCTCTAGTTGTGGTAGAATGATACAGTTGCCTGATAACAGCTGGGAAGAAACAAATGCTGGGATGATGAAGATAAGGTATGAACTGTACCTCATCATTCAACTAATCCATTCTCCAAGATTATATGTATACCTCATTCAAATCAATAGTTAATACGCCTACACGGGCGGCACAGTGGCGCAGCGGCAGAGTTGACGTGTTACATCGCCAGCGACTCTGGGTGAATCCTGACCTCCATTCTCTCTGGACGGAGTTTGCACGTTCTCCCCTTGACCTGCATGGGTTTTCTCCAGGGAACTCCTGTTTCCTCCCATGCTTCAAAGACGTACAGGTTTGTAGGTTAATTGGCTTGATATAATTGTAAATTGTCCATAGTGTATGTAGGATAGTGTTAGTGTGCGGGGATCGCTGGTCGGTGCGGACTCGCTGGGCCGAAGGACCTGTTTCCGCGCTGTATCTCTTAACTAAACTAGACTAAACTCCAAAGATGCTGAAGCGGAAACAGGATAAGTAAATATTATGTATTACAACTGCTTGTCTCCAGATGTTAATCAAACATAGATTGATACAAAGGACCTTGTTTGCCAGCTCTTACAGTGAAGTTCCCAACCTCGAATTCATAATTACAATAAGTTTAAGATAATCACAGGTTATATTCGTGATGTATTACTGGATTTGCATCGTTCGAAGACAAATGAATGACGGAATTGTAAACACATTTTGTCGGTGGTAATGAGAAAAACAGATGCCCGCCATAATATAATGATCTTTTAACTTCCCCGCTCAGTACTGGCAGAAAGTTGTTTTAGTTTTTAATGATCAGATATCAAGATTCTGAAACTGAATGTTAGCTGGGAGTCAGCCACTTCAAGTACGGCCTCCTTGCTGCAGAATTTCAAACACCCTCCGTTACTGTTCTGCTCCCAATGAATTTTTGCAAAGGGAAAGGCAGCCTGGAAGTTGGACTCAGTCGAACGTTTGAGCTCGGACACCTCACGGAATTGAGCGCCAGTTCAAAATCGGGTCGCCCGAAGGCAAAGCACTTTGAGCATGTTGTATGCCCAGAGAGATGAATTACAATGTGAGGTACATGATTTGCCATGTATTGTGTTTGTTCCAGCATGGTGACTGATGCAGTGCTGTGAAGCAGTCACTAAAGGACATCAGCCTTTAAAGGCACACTCCGCCTGACGACCAGACTCAGCGGTAAACACCATGGTTGCCAAGGAAGTGAACAAAGGAGAGGGCTCCCAGACTTAAAGGGGCAGGAGAAATGGAATAACACAGAAAAATGGAGGAGCAGGCCTGAAGAATGTTGGGCCAATTCTCTATCCAAAGGTGGATATTAAATGCTGGAGTAACTCAGCGGGATAGGCAGCATCTCTGTAGAGAAGGAATGGGTGATGATCCGGGTTCTGAGACCCTTCTTCTTCAGACTGAGAGTCAAGGGCGAGGGAGACAGAGAGATATGGAAAGGGTAATGGTGTGAAAATGACAGATCAAAGGGAATGATGATCAAGAAAAATATAGAATGGATCATTATTAGCTGAGGGAAAGGTGACACAGAGGCATACATTCAGTAACATTTAATCTGGACCGTGAAACTAGTCAGATACTAGGATGGGGGAGGGATGGAGAAAGAGGGAAAGCAAGGGTTACTTGAAGTTAGAGAAGTCCTCTCCATATCTTTATGTCTCCCTCTCCCCTGACTCTCAGTCTGAAGAAGGGACTCGACCCGAAAGGTCACCCATTCCTTCTCCCCAGAGATGCTGCCTGTCCCGCTGGGTTACTCCAGCATTTTGAGTCTATCTTCAGTGTAAACCAGTATTTTGCAGTTCCTTCCTACACAATTCTCTATCCACTCAGCTAACTCTCTCTGGATCCCAAGCGATCGAACCTTCCAGGGCAGCAGCCATGTGGAACCTTATCATCCTGAGGTGGATGATCAGCCATGATCATATTGAATGGCGGTGCAGGCTCGAAGGGCCGAATGGCCTAATCCTGCACCTATTTTCTATGTTTCTATGTTTCTAAATGCCTTGCCGAAATCCACGTGGACAACGTTTTGGTTACTTCTTCAAAATAACTCAATCAGATTCATAAGACACACTCTGAAGCAAAGATCTAGGATCTTTGCTCTGAAGAAGGGTCTCGCCCCGAAACGTCACCCAATCTTTCTATCCTGAGATACTGCCATTCTCGCTGTTACATCAGCATTTTGTGTCTACTCGCGCGTGGCGGGATGTCCCGGTGAGCCCCGTGTGTGCCCGATCCACATTCCGAACAACCGCGACGCCGACGACCAGAACGACGACCGAAGACGGGAACGCGCTCCGGTAGGCCCTGCCTCGCCCCCCAAAGGCCTCCCAGGGAATTTCGGAGAAGCCGGGCGGCTAGGCCTGTCTGGGCCGAAGGAGCCTCAGTGGCGGCGGCGATGGGAGACTCGGCGGTGGCAACGGGGGCTTCGGCGGCGGTGGAGCGTGAGGGGTGGGGGGAAGACAATGTGGACCCGGCGTGGGGGAGGGACCGCACGTGAAGAACAATGGAGGACCCGGCGTTTGGGACGGTGGGAGAATAAAGGGGGGCCCACTATGGGCGAGGGGGGGCACTGTAATTTTAGAATCCTCTTTGTTTGTTTGTTTGTTTGTTTGTTTGTTTGTTCGTTCGTTCGTTCCGGTGAAGGCGCTGTGCACACGGCAGGCAGCCAACAGTCACTTGAACTTTTCTCTTTTTAATATCATGTTTTTGTGTACCTTGTTGTGTGTTGTGACTGTTTGCAGAACAAATTCCCTTCGGGGAACAATAAAGTTTATCGTATCGTATCTATTCTCACAAAGCCATGCTGACTATCTCTCATCAGCTCCCATCTATCCAAATCTATATGCATCTTATCTTATAGACTCCACGCCATGCACAATGGTTCAGGTGGAACCTCCTGTGGAGGTGACCTGTAGGTGACATACTTCAACTTCGGAGCAGTCTCACCCCCACCTGGTTGGAACTCTGGCTTTATCTCACACTGGGGAACAGCAGGAGACCTCACGGACCACAATATTCCATCAGAGAGCAGCTTGGTGCCTTTACTGCAGACAGAGACACCCAGTGTGAGCAGATCCCGATTCACATCGCACAAAGTGAATCTGTGGAATTGCTTTCCACAGAAGGCTGTGGCGGCCAAGTCAGTGGATATTTTTTAATGTGGAGATAGATGGAGTCTTGATTGGTATGGGTGTCAGAGGTGCCCAACGTGCCCACACTGGCCAACAATGTCCGAGCTACACGAGTCCCACTTAGTCATAGAGTCTCCCTTGTCCATTACACTAGTCCCACTTAGTCATGTGCTCCCTTGTCCATCCTCCACAGATTCTTGATTAGTACGGGTGTCAGGGGTTATGGGGAGAAGGCAAGAGAATGGGGTTAGGAGGGAGAGATGGATCAGCCATGATTGAATGGCGGAGTCGACTTGATGGGGCCGAATGGACCTTAAAGGAATGCAACCACAAGCAGCTCGTTGAGTTGCATGACCTGAAGCATCATCACACGCCAACAGATTAGTGGACAGCACAGCCACTGGTCGGGTGGCACAGCGGTAGAGTTGCTGCCTTAGAACGTCAGAGATCCTGATTACAGGTGCTGTCTGAATGGAGTTTGTACGTTCTCCCCTTGACCTGTGTGGGTTTTCTCCGGTTTCCTCACACACTGCAAAGGCGTACAGGTTTGTAGGTTAATTGGCTTCGGTAAATCTGTAAATTATCCCTAGTGTGTAGGATGGTGTGAGTGTGCGGGAATCGCTGGTCAATGTGTACCCAGTGGGCTAAAGGGCCTGTTTCCGAGCTGTATTCCTAAACTAAACTGAAGGGTCCCAAACCACAACATCATCTATCCATTTTCTCCAGAGATGCTGCCTGACCCGCTGAGTTACTCCAGTATTGTGGTGTCTATCATTTTTTTAAATCTATTTTCTTGCCTGATCACCAGTTGAGTATTTTCAGAAGATAGATACAAAATGCTGTAGTAACTCAGCGGGACAGGCAGCATCTCTGGAGAGAAGGAATGGGTGACATTTTGGGTGAAGACCCTTCTTCGGACTGTGGGTCAGGGGAGGGGGAAACGAGAGATATGGAAGGGTAAGGTGCAAAAATGAGAGATCAAAGGGGATGAAGCTCAAGGAAGCTGTAGAATAGATCATCGTTAGCTGTGGGGAAGTGACAAAGAGGCGTACAAAGTAAAATTTAATCAGGAGGACAGTCAAACTAGTCAGAGAACTAGGATGGAGAGAGAGGGGTTGCAAGGGTTACTTGAAGTTAGAGAAGTCAACATTCATACCACTGGGTTGTAAGCTGCCCAAGCGAAATACAAGGTGCTGTTTGTCCAATTTGCATTGGGCCTCAGTCTGAACAGCTCCTCATATTTCGCTTGTGCACCTTAAATGATCCCAAGTGTGTTGGATAGTGTTAGTGTACGGGGATTGCAGGTGGGCATGCACCCAGTGGGCCAAAGGGCCTGTTTCCGATCTCAACTAAACTGAATGGTCCCAACCCATCATGGTCACCTATCCATTTCCTCCAGTGCCTGACCCGCTGAGTTACTCCAGCATTTTGTGTCTATCTTTTTTCTAATCTGTCTTCTGGGCTGATAACCTGCAGGGTGTGTGCAGCATTCTCTGTTCCACGTCAGATTTCCAGCATCAGCAGCGTCTTGCAGACTTGCCGCCTCACATGTAAGCACCGATGAAGTCTTTGTGGTGGTGAAGATGAAAGATGTACCAATGTTAAGTGCTTCTTGTAATAGCTGCCAGAAGGCATATTGCAGTAGCTTGATTCAAGTGGAACACTGGGGTATTGTGTTGTGCTGGCCATACCGCAGGAAGGATGTGACTACACTTTAGAGTCATGCGGCACAGAAACAAGCCCTTTGGCCCGACTCGTCCGTGGAGAATCATAGAGTTATACAGTGTACATTTACCCAATCTATTCCTCTCATGATCTTGTGCACCTCAATAAGATCACCCATCATCCTTCTGCGCTCCAAGGAATAAAGTCCTGGCCTGCTCATCTTTCCTATTACATGGTGACCAAAACTGAACACAATACTCTAAATGTGGCCTCACCTATATCTTATGCCACTGTAACTTGACCTCCCAACTTCTATGCACAATATTCTGACTTATGAAGGTCAATGTGCTGAAAGCCATCTGTGATGCCACTTTCATGGCCCATGCCAACCAAGGTGCCCATCCTTGGAGGGAGTTTGGCCTTTCTCTGAGTGCAGAAGATGCGTGGTGGCACGGTGGCGCAGCGGTAGAGCTGCTGCCTTACAGCGCCAGAGACCCAGGTTCGATCCTGACTCCGAGTGCTTGTCTGAACGGAGTTTGTACGTTCTCCCCGTGACCTGCGTAGGTTTTCTCCAAGATCTTCAATTTCCATCCACACTCCAAAGACGTACAGGTTTGTAGGTTAATTGGCTCGGTATAAATGTAAATTGTCCCTAGTGTGTGTAGGATATTGTGTGGGGTTGCTAGTTGGTGCAGACTCCGTGGGCCACAGGGCCTGTTTCCGTGTCCATTCCCAAAAAGTTAAACCGAAGTAGAATCAGTCGTAAAGAAAGCAAACTCAATGCTAGCATTTATTTCAAGAGGGTTTGAATACAAAAACAGGAATGTAATGCTGAGGCTCTATAAGTCGCTGGTAAGGCCGCATGTCGAATATGGTGAGCTATTTTGGGCACCATACCTGAGGAAGTATGTGTTGGACAGGGTCTAGAGAGGGTCTAGAGGAGATTTACAAGAATGATCCCAGGAATGAGTAGGTTAAACCTATGATGAGCATTTGTCGGCAGTGGGACCATAATCGCTGGAGGGGGGGAGTCAGTCTCGAACTAGAGGTCATAGCCTTGGAATTATAGGACGTTCTTTTAGGAAGGAGATGAGGAGGAATTTATTTAGTCTAGAGGGTGGTGATCTTATCACTTATGACCTCAAGAACTCTCGCCCTTCAACGCTCGGTTTTTGGATTTACCAGCACGGTTGTGGAGCATTCAATGCATCAATAATTAATAACCTTAATGAATCTTTAACAACATCAACAAAAAGTTACTCTCCCTATTATTGCCCATTAGCGGGTTTGTAATGGAGTGCGAACACCAAGAGCGGTAAAAAAAAAAAAGATTCCAATAATTGTTTTATGTGTAATAAAGATACAACAATTGTCCCATTGATAATTAAAATGTGCTCGTATCTGAATGAAAAAGCAATTTTAATCAGAATAATAAATGATCCAGAATACTTTTACCTTGAAGCCTTGAGGTCGATGCAGTGCTGAATACACTATGACAATTTTATTTAGTTCAACAGTAACAACTCCAATCCATTGTAGATTGAGTTAAAGCAAAAATTACTTGCATTTATTTCTATGTTGCATAAATTATAATTGTGTTTTTTTTAAAAAAGTTACGTAAAATTAATTTACTCCGAGATATTCAGAGAGCAGCGACAAAATACAAATGGTTTTGTTCAAGTGCTGGAATTCAACAATCCACACATCACTGCACAATTACATTTGTAATTTCTCTCTCATATTCCCAGCAGCAATTTTCTTTTAGTTTCCCTTCCAGATAATTAGTAAACCTTCGCAACTTTACAAGGACACTGGAAGAGAAGTTAAACCTTCATCACTACATACAAAATGGGTTGTTGTTGATCATCAGTAGGGCGGCAAGGTGGTGCAGTGGTCACCAATTAGAGAGCGCTCCTCAGCTACCATATACCTCATTGGAGAACTTCGGACTATCTTTAATCGGACTTTATCTTGCACTAAACGCTATTCCCTTAAACATGTACCTGTACACTGTGGATGGCTCAGTTGTCATAAGGTCATAAGTGATAGGAGTAGAATTACGGTAGGTCATTCGGCCCATCACGTCTTATCCGCCATTCGATCATGGTTAATCTATCTCTCAATCCTAACCCCATTCACCTGCCTTCTCCCCATAACCTCTTATTGTATCAAATTGTAATCATGCCTCCTCTTTCCGCTGACTGGTTAGCACACAACAAAAGCTTTTCACTGTACCTCGGTACACATGACAATAAACTGAACTATTATTGGATGACAAACAGAAAAGCAGGTAAAAAGATGCGGAGCGAACTGACTTAAATATCACCTGTTTAAGAAGAAACTTCATATGCTGGAAAAATCGAAAGTAGATTAAAAAATTCTAGTCTACTTTAAATATCATCTGGTTAGAAATTAATTAAATATTTGAGTGGCACGGTGGCGCAGCAGTAGAGTTGCTGCTTCTCAGCGCCAGAGATGGGTTCGATCCTGACTACGGGTGCTGTCTGTATGGAGTTTGTACGTTCTTCCTGTGACTGCGTGGGTTTTCTCTGGGAGCTCTGGTTTCCTCCCACACTCCAAAGACGTACAGGTTTGTAGGTTACTTGGCTTCCGTATAAATGTAAAAAATGCCCCTTGTGTGTGTAGGATAGCGTTAGCGTGCTGGGATCACAGGTGGGTGTGGACTCGATGGGCAGAAGGGCCTGTTTCTGCGCTGTACCTCTAGAAAATGAAATTTCTGCAAATCTCCACAACACTGCAAGTTAAAATTAACATAGAAACATAAAAAATAAGTGCAGGAGTAGGCCATTCGGCCCTTTGAGTCAGCACTGCCATTCAATGTGATCATGGGCTGATCATCTAAAATCAGTACCCGTTCCTGATTTTCCCCCATATCCCTTGATTCCTTTGGGGATAAAGCAGGAACGGTTGAAGCTTTTTTTTTTAACTTATTGTGACCTTGTCACTATCAGCATTTGTATTTTCATTGAACCAGACATTTTATATTCACCAGCATGAAAGTACAAATGGCCTACTGTGAATGAAAAAATTGTCATTATCTTCCATGATAACAGTGATAAAGGGCGAGCATTAGCTTCATGGCCCTGTCCCACTGTACGAGGTAATTCAAGAGTTCTCCCGAGTTTCCCCTGATTCGAACTCGGAGATTTACGGTAATGGCCGCTGGTAGGTACTCGGGGCTCTCGTGGACATTTTCCAACATGTTGAAAAATCTTCACGAGTCTTCCCGAGCTTACTGCGTTTCCCGAGTACCTGCCGTTAGCGTTACGAGCCGCTAAGAGACGTCCAGAGCTCCAACGTACCCGCTACGTACATTCTAAGTGCTTCCACGAGTTTGATTTTTTTTAAAAACTCGGGAGAGCTCTTGAATGAGCTCGTACAGTGGGACAGCCCCACAAACCAGTCACCAAAATAACTATAAAGAGATTGAAGTGAGACACGAAATGCTGGAGTAACTCAGCGGGTCAGGCAACATCTCTGGAGAAAAGGAATAGGCGATGTTTCGGGTTGACACCCTTCTGCAGACTGAGAGGCAGGGGAGAGGGAAACTACCTTTACATACCTCTAGTTAGTTTATTTTATTGTCACGTGTAGCGAGGTACAGTGAAAAGCTTTTGTTGCGTGCTATGCAGTTAGTGGAAAGCCAGATACGATTACAATCGAGCCATTTACAGTGTATGATTATTAGAATCTGCAGTTCCTTCCTACACATTATTGGATTAACTATTGATTATATATCCTGTTCCATTTTCTGCCGACTTAATTTCCTAACTCCTTCACTCCGCCGAACAACATCACGAAATATAATGCGTAATGAAAAGGAACCGCTGATGCTGGTTTATACCAAAGACGGACACAACATGCTGGAGTAACTCAGCAGGTCAGGCAGCATCTCTGGAGAACATAGAAACATAGAAACCTAGAAAATAGGTGCAGGAGTAGGCCATTCGGCCCTTCGAGCCTGCACCGCCATTCAATATGATCATGGCTGATCATCCAACTCAATATCCTGTACCTGCCTTGTCTCCTTACCCCCTGATCCCTTTAGCCACAAGGGCCACATCTAACTCCCTCTTAAATATAGCCAATGAACTGGCCTCAACTACCTTCTGTGGCAGAGAATTCCAGAGATTCACCACTCTCTGTGTGAAAAATGTTTTTCTCATCTCGGTCCTAAAGGATTTCCCCTTTATCCTTAAACTGTGACCCCTTGTCCTGGACTTCCCCAACATCGGGAACAATCTTCCTGCATCTAGCCTGTCCAACCCCTTAAGAATTTTGTAAGTTTCTATAAAATCCCCCCTCAATCTTCTAAATTCTAGCGAAGATGGAGAGGTGACGTTTCGTGACGGGACCATTCTTCAGACACCAATGAAAGATGTCAGTTGAAACGGACACAGACACATATGCGCACATCTTGCCGACCAAGATGGAAGCAATAATGTGCAACCTTCAAGCCTTGTCTTTAACTCAGTGAAACAAAGGACAAATCCCTCAGTTATCCGGCAAGAAGATGTGAATGAAAGGAAGATGGACACAAAAAGCTGGAGTAACTCAGCAGGACAGGCAGCATCCCTGGAGAGAAGGAATGGGTGACGTTTCGGGTCGAGACCCTTCTTCAGACTGGCGACAACCTACGTCATCCTGGCGACAACCTACGACAGCACCTACGTCAGGAGAAGACAAGCTACGACAAACCCATGGTCTCCAACTGTCGCCGAAACGTTTTGAACATTTCAAAATCCAGCGGCGACCAGAAAAGCGACGACTCTTTGGGCGACTGAGGAGACGACTCACGACCATACAGGCGACACCTTGGTGACCATGTGGCGACAGCCTAGTTGCCTAAAAAATTGCCTAAGTGGGACAGGCCCTTTAGGCAGCAACTCTACCGCTGTGCCACTGTGCCGCCTCAAATCCCTTCTGATTTTTGAATGGATCGAGGGATGTGGACTTCACGTGCTCCAGGAAACCAGCATCGACCCACGTTGTTTATATCTCGCTGGCCTCTGCAAAACACATATCTATCGCAGTGTCAATGTTGGATGCATACCAATATTTCCCCTTCCTTTGTTTTAACTCTATCCAAATAGAATCTATCAAAGCATCTCTCAAGACATCTTCATCCTAGGGAATGGAGACCACATCCATTATTAATGTTGCCACTTCTTCCAACCTCCTGCAAATGTAAACACCAGGAATGGTAAATGGTAAATAGTGTATGGATGCTCTTTGTTGGTTTTCTGAAGCCAACCCCAAAACGAATAAAATCCATCAGACAAAATGCAAAAATTGCTACATGTAGAAACATAGACAATAGGTGCAGGAGTAGGCCTTCGAGCCAGCACCGCCATTCAATATGATCATGGCTGATTATCCAAAATGAATGAATGAATACGTTTATGAATAAGTTTATTGGCCTAATATTCACATACAAGGAATTTGCCTAGGTGCTCCACCCACATGTGACAACATACCATACAGTGACAGTTAGAAATGACACATAACAAAAAACACATAAATCAGTACCCAGTTCCTTCTTTCTCCTCCATATCCCTTGATCCCATTAGCCCTAAGAGCTATAGCTAACTCAATATACTGCAAGGAACAAAACCTGCCTCTGACAAGACACAAAAGCACCTCCTCTAATTTGCCGAGAGAATGTACGCTGTGTCCATGGTGACAGAGTGCTGAAGGCTTTGGATGCCCTGTGGAATTCTCTGCCACAGAATGCAATGGAGGCCATTCACTGGATGAGAAAATGATTAGTTGACGTTTAGGGTCGGGACCCTTCTTCGGACTGATTGCAGGGGGAGGAGGGAGGAACTACAAGCTTAAAAAGGTGCATGGCAGTAATAATGTGTTTTAAACGTTGGATGGCTGTGTCAATATACCAAAGATAGACACAAAAAGCTGTAGCAACTCAGCGGGTCAGGCAGCATCCCTTAGGAAAAGAAATAGGTGACGTTTCGGGATGAGACCCTTCTTCAAACTAATATACAAATATGTTTTGCTCATGATTAAAAAGATGATGCTTATCTTCCTCATGAGTCTTGACCATCTGGTCAACAAGGAACTAATTGCAAGCCTCTATTAACACCAGTTAATTCACACACAACAGATGCTCCTGAGGTTTGAAGGCAGCAAACTATCAGCATTTCCACAACAGAAAAAATAACTTAAACTAATTTCCAATTTTGACACCAATATCTCTCTGTAAATCGTCTACACTTGGTAGTGGTTATTAGCGCTGGAACAACGGGGTTTAGTTTAGTTTAGAGATACAGTCAGGAAACAGGCCTTTCGGCCAATCGAGTCCACACTCACCAAAGATCATCAGTACACTAAGTCCATCCTACACTCCAGGGACAATTTTACAGAGGGCCAATTCACCGACAAACCCGCACGTCTTTGGAATGTGGAAGGAACCCCAGAGAAAACTATCTTACACGCTAAGGACAATTTACCTTTTTTTTACTGAGGCCAATTAATCTACAAGCCTGCACATGTTTGGAGTGTGGGAGGAAACCGGAGCACCGGGAGAAAACCCACGCAGGTCACGGGGAGAACGTACAAACTCCGTTCAGACAGCACCCGCTGTCAGGATCGAACCGGTGTCTCTGGCGCTGTGAGGCAGCAAATCCAGCGCTGCGCCACCGTGCTGCGGTGTCAAGTATTTAATTACTTGGGCTCAAATGCCGCGTGCACTGCGGTGAGATTTGAACCCCTGACTCTGAGGCAGTGCCCCCAGGGCTCTGGCTGCTAGTCCAGTAACATACCCCCAACTCTGCTCGTGATGATCTGCTCATCTTTCAACAGGTGATGCTAAGCTTAAAAAAACATTTGCAGCCACCCATTGTTTTAACGTGGGGGAATGCGGAGCATTGAAGCTGAATGTAACGTAGTCAGAGTTTGCATAGTGAATGAGCATGAATGCTTTCTCCAGTGGGACTGCTCAGTTGATCGAGTACTTGACTTGCCCACATTGCTGTCCAAATATCTATTTCGGTGGGAATCCCCACGATGCCGACAATACACAAAGGCAGGGTTCAGTCTGTTATAACTTTAGCGTTCGTGAACGTGAATTTTAGTAAAACGATGCCTGAAAAATATCTGCAGTGGCCATGAGTTATTGCATTTGGGTAACATATTCCCATTTAACACAGCCGTCTACTCAGTCTCATCTAAATTCACAGGTGTTTTAGCTGTTCAGTGCAATGTTTAAAATGCTGTGCACCTATATTTGAGAATGACCATTTTAAACTGTTTTATATTCAAATGGATTCAGCTTATTCTCAGGCGGTTGCCTCTGGGCTTACAAAGAATCTTCAGTCTCTGCCAGCAATGGACCTATGATCCACCCACGTCTACCTTGGTATTGCCTTATCGAAGACAAACATGCTTGCCCAGTACATTAGAAAGCAAGACACAAAATGCTGGAGTAACTCAGCGGGTCAGGCAGCATCTCTGGAGAACTTGCATTGACGACATTTTGGATTGGGGTCCCTTCTGGATACTGTTCTCTATTCACCGGGCCCACTGAGTTACTCCATCACTTTGTTTCATTTTGGTAAATCACCATTTATTTTTTGAAAGCAGCATGGGTGAGAGGAACAAGATTTAATAGGAACCTAATAGGCAACTTTTTCAATGTGTGTGTGTGTGTGTGTGTGTGTGTGTGCGTGTGTGCGTGCGTGCATGCGTGTGTGTGTGCGTGTGTAGTATGTGTGTCAACAGTGGAACAGGTGGAGGATGATGGCTGACTTTAGTGGAGCGTTACAACGGTTGGGAAGGCAGATGAAGGCTGCAGCAGTAAAGGGTCTCCGTTCGTCTTGGACTCCATGCCACTGGATCCTGACCCAGATCTGTCAAGGACCATGTGGCTATCTCTGCACCAGTCTCCCCACGTTAAACAAAGTCACGCACAGGCGACCTCCATGAGAGGACAGTCATACTTGTTTTGAGTGATCGCCGTGATGATGGTGTGCGCATATATATAAATATATACTAGACCAAGTGCAGACCCATTGGGTCTGTTCCCCCAACGTGTGGTTGTGGGGGGGGGGGGGGAGGCGGCATGCAGCGTCACACACACTAACTATCCCCCCCCCCCCGCACTCACGCTAATTACCCCCCTTGATATTATATTAATATTATTAATGTTCTCCTTTTACCCCATAACCACCCTATCTACTGACGCATAGCCCCCAACTTGCAGTCACATCTAGAGAGGGGGGGGGGGGGGTAGAGAGTGAGGGCAGAGAGAGAAGGGGCAGAGACAGAGAGAGAGACAGAGACACAGAGAGAGGGGCAAGAGGGAGAGGGGGGTGGAGAGGAGGAGAAGAGGGAGGGAGGGTGGGTGAGGGGGGAAAGGTGGGGGAGGAGGAGAGAGAGAGAGGGTGAGAGTGAGGGGGATAGAGAGGGGGTGCTGAGAGGGCGGTGAGGGGGTGAGGTGGGGAGCAGGGAGGGAAGAGGGTAGGGGGTGTGGAGGGGAGGTGGGAGAGAGGGGGGGAGAGGGGGGGGGGGGGGGGGGAAGAGGGAGGATGGGAGAGGAGGGGGGAGATCGGTAGCAGGGAGTGGGGTGGAGGGTGGAGGAAGGGGTAGGGTGTGTGTGGAGGGGAGGGGGGTTTAGGGGAGGGACGGTGGGGGAGGGACGGTGGGGGAGGGGGAGGGGGAGAAAAAGAGGGGAGAAAGAGAGAGAGAGAGAGAGAGAGAGAGAGAGGGGGTAGAGGAGAGGGGGGAGAGGAGAGGGGGGAGAGGAGAGGGGGAGAGGAGAGGGGGGGAGATGAGATGGGGGAGAGGAGAGGGGGGGAGAGGAAAGAGGGGGAGAGGAGAGGGGGGAGAGGAAAGGGGGGAGAGGAGAGGGGGAGGAGAGGGTGGGAGATGAGAGGGGGGGATGGGGAGAGTGGTGGGGAGAGAAAGGAGGGGAGAGAGAGAGAGAGAAAGAAAGATAGACAGGGGGGGAGAGAGAGAGAAAGAGAGAGGGATAGGGAGAGAGAGATGTGGGGAGAGAGAGGAGAGAGAGAGAGAGAGAGAGAGAGAGAGAGAGAATTCCTTTTTACTTCAACCCAAACCCCCCAAACAACCATTTGCTGGCATTGCTTACTCACAGTTGTGTAGACATGTGTTCAGTCATTCAGAGCTCAGAGTGCCCTCCAGCTTGCAGACACTGATTGAGGCACACCACTTCCTGGTTTTATAGTCCCTCCCCCTCCCTCCAGCGGGGGCTGCAGAGAGAATGGGGAATTTTGTAAAAACATTAATATCTCTGTCATTTTTCATCGACGGGAAAAATCCTCGGCACACATGCGGTGGAGGGGGTGCTCTGAGCGAGGTGGCCAAAAATGATGGCCGTAGGTGGCGGCGTTCTCTCGGAAATCGCAGCACAGATGGCCAAAACCGGTCAAGAACAGACTTTTAGTAATATAGATAGATATCGAGAGAGAGAGAGAGAGTTTGTCTGTGTGTGTGGTGTGTGCTTTTTTAAGGTGTCTTGAAAAATTGGTTTATATCACATGCATACGTTTGATTGAGTTACTGCCTTCAATACAGGGATGTTGACTCTACCTAATGTTTTTGCTTATGGAAGCAGGATTTCATATCAACCTACAACTAATCTGTTGGAAATTGCAGCTTGAACGACTGGTGGAACTATGATCCAATGTGAAGGAAATAGAGAATAGGGTGTTCTAACCCACGCAGTCATGGATGGCAGGCAGTGGAGGTGGTGGTCCCATAGCAGAAGCGTCCACGTCGCGGGGCTGGAAACTGGAAGTATCCCGAGCTAATTCTGCTACCACCATCATCTATTGCAACTAGTGATGGCTCCCACTGATTGTCGCCGGAAGCTTGCGTCCTTTTCAGGATGTACGATGACTGAGATGTCAACATATGAAACATGGAAGATTGGATACGAAAGACGAATAATGGAGATGGCCAGTGTGTTGGGGGAGTGGGTGAGGTATTGTAGTAGTCATTAACTCTGCCTACTGGAACAAGTTGAAACGTATCTGAGGGCAAAGGCCATTCATTGTTAAGGTGTCAAAGATGGCACCGTACAGAGAACTGAGGGCCGATCGTGAAAACGGGAAGATCTTGTTGTCTGCGATGGACGAGGAGACTTGTGTGAGGAGGATGTTGCCAGGACTTGAAGGCCTGAGCTACAGCAGGAGAATGTGCAAGCTAGGATGCGGAAACAAGGAACTGCAGATGCTATGTCTATGCCAAAGATAGACACAAAGTGCTGGAGTAATTCAGTGGGTCAGGCAGCTTCTCTGGAGAAAAAGGATGAGTGACATTTTGGGTCAAGTCAAGAGAGTTGATTGTCATGTGTCCAAGATAGGACAATGAAATTCTTGTTTGCTGTAGCACAACAGAATATAGTAAGCATAAATACAGAACAGTTCAGTGTGCCTATATACCATACACCATATACATACACATAAATAAACAGATAAAGTGCAATAGGCTGTTATAGTTCAGAGTTTGTTTGATGGCGAGTTTAATAGGCTGATGGCTGTGGGGAAGAAGCTGTTCATGAACCTGGATGTACCAGATTTCAGGCTCCTGTACCTTCTGCCCGATGGTAGCAGAGAGATGAGTGTGTGGCCAGAATGGTGTGGGTCTTTGATGATGTTAGCAGCCTTTTTGAGGCAGCGACTGCGATAGATGCCTTCGATGGTGGGGAGGTCAGAGCCGATGATGGACTGGGCAGTGGTCACAACTTTCTGCATTCTTTTCCGCTCCTGGATGCTCAAGAAATTCTTGATTAGAACAGGTGTTAAGGGTTATGGGGAGAAGGCAGGAAAATGGGATTAGGAGGCAGAGATAAGCCATGATTGAATGGTGCAGTAGACTCGATGGGCCGAATGGCCGAATTCTACTCTTACGACTTGTGAACTTGTAAAGAGTGAAGGCGTTTCTCCGTTGAAGTGCTACCAGCCTCAGAATGTCCGTTTGATATTATCAGGTGTTACAGTTATCTACAGGACAAGACACAAAGGACAACTCCCTGAAGAAAGCTACACACCGACCTCCCCATACGGATAATAATAATAATAATTTGTTTATAGGGGCAGTGCATATGAATAAACATTTTGCATGTAAATATGCGAGATTGTAGCCAATCAGTAGCTAATTTCCGTCTCTAGTCCCAGGCAAAGGTAGGTGAAGTGTCTTGCCCAAGGACACAACGACAGTACACACTCCAAGCAGGATTCGAACCGGCCACCTTCAGGTTGCCGGCCGAACACTTAGACCATTGTGCCATCTGTCGTCCCTGTATTCTGTATATCTGAGAGGATTCCCTTGAACTTCTGCAAGTGTACAGTCGAGGGCATATTGACTGGTTGCATCACGGCCTGGTGCGGCAACTAAAACGCCCAGGAGCATCATGGGTGCTGACCTCCCCACCATCGAAGGGAACTACAGGAGTCGCTGCCTCAAAAAGGGCAGCAAGCATCACCTGAGACCCACACCACCCTCAGGAAGGCAGGAAAATGTGGGAAGGAGGGAGAGATAGTTCAGTCATGATTGAATGGGGGAGTGAGCTTGATGGGCCAAATGGCCTAATTCCACTCCTATGCCTTATGACCTTACAATATAAACCCGTCTCTGGCGCTGTGAGGCAGCAAATTAACCGCGGCACCACATTGCCACCCATAGATATTGTGGTAAGTCATAACCCGCATGTGTATCAGATATTTGAACAACCTTGTTCTGGTATGAGATGGATGTTGTTTACTTTAGGGTACACAAAATTGCTGGGGAAACTCAGCGGGTGCAGCAGCATCTATGGAGCGAAGGAAATAGGCGACGTTTTGGGCCGAAACCCTTCTTCAGACTGATGGGGGGGTGGGGGAAAGAAAGAAGGAAAAGGGGAGGAGGAGGAGGAGCCCGAGTGCGGGCGGATGGGAGGGTGGGAGGAGACAGCTAGAGGGTTAAGGAAGGGGAGGAGACAGCAAGGGCTAGCCAAATTGGGAGAATTCTATGTTGATGCCATAAGGACGCAAGGACCCCAGACGGAATATGAGGTGCTGTTCCTCCAATTTCCGCTGTTGCTCACTCTGGCAATGGAGGAGACCCAGGACAGAGAGGTCGGATTGGGAATGGGAGGGGGAGTTGAAGTGCTGAGCCACCGGGAGGTCAGGTAGGTTATTGCGGACTGAGCGGAGGTGTTCGGCGAAACGATCGCCCAACCTACGCTTGGTCTAGTTTAGTTTAGAGATACAGCATGGAAACAGGCCCTTTGGTCCACCGAGTCTGCACCTACCGGCAATCCCGGAAATGTAATACTATCCTACACATACTAAGGGACAATTTACACATACATCAAGTATACAAACCCAAGTCAATCAACCTACAAACGTGTACGTCTTTGGACTGCGGGAGGAAACCGAAGATCTCGAAGGAAACCCACGCGGACATGGGGAGAACGTAATAACTCCGTACAGACAGCACCTGTAGTCGGTATCGAACCAGGGTCTCCGGTGCTGCAAGCGCTGTAAAGGGCCTGTCCCACTTGGCCGACCTAATCCTCGAGTTTAGACCTTAGACGAGTTGAAATTTTTTTTCAAGGTTGTGTTGACTCGACAAAGTAAAAGACCTCCTACGGCCTCCTACGACTATGTCTACGACCTCCTACGACTATGTCTATGACCTCCTACGACCCCCCTCAACCTCAGTCTTCCACACCTAAGACCAACTACGACTAGCTTCGAGTGGAAAATGATCACATGATAAAATGATGTCATGTTTGCATTTTTTTTCTCGGGCCAGTTACCGATCTACGACTATCTACGGCTACCATCACGACCTACCTACGAGTAAAAAGTATCAATTTTTTCCATGGCGACCTTTTTTTTACTCGTGGACGTTTTTTATCAGGCTGGAAAAAATGCCACGACCTACTTGAGGCCACGAGTACGCGGAGACCACTCACGAGCATGAGGAAGAGTCACGAAGACCACCTACGACCTCGTGGTGACCATGCTGCGAGTATGAGTCAAGGGCAAACTCGGCAGAGGTTGCCAATTAGGTTGTGAAAGTGGGACAGGGGCTTTGTTGCAGCAATTCTACCGCTGCACTACCACCATTGGACAACTATGCAGGCGGGAACTGGTGGGGTTTGAATCTTTCAAAGAGTTGTATAGATTTAGTTACCATTAAAATCCCTTATATAGATTTGGTTTGTATTAAAAGCAATATCTTTTGTTGTGGAGAGAGGGAATGGATGACATTTCGGGTTGAGACCCTTCTTCAGGAGGGTTCCTTCTCTCCAGAGATGCTGCCTTTCCCGTTGAGTTACTCCAGCTTTTTGTGTCTACCTTTGATTCTGCCTCTGCAGTTTGAACCTGCCTCTGCAGTTCTTTCCTATACATCTTTTGTTGTGGAATTGACTAAACCCCAAAACGATATTGGATCCAATGTACTTTATTCAGGTAAATTACTTTCTTGGGAGAAGGCAGAATAAGTTAGAGAGTATTGGTTGTCATGGCAGAAGTGATGTTTAACGCAGAGTTATTGTACATAAAGCACAGTAGCATGTCCCTAACATCAGTTCTTAAACTAATTTGAAATATCCCCAAACAATCTAAGATGCATTAAATCATCAGTCTAGGTTTATTGGATTCAATAACATCACAAATATCAATCACCCTTTTATGATTCTAATAAGGCACAAGAGAAAATTAGAAAAAGAAATCTATCCACTAAAGTAAGATCATTTTCCAAGGGCTGAGCATTAAGTGTTCAAGCAGGCTGCTGTAAGTGCTGAATGCACATGCAGTCAGATTGAATTAAAAGCGCAGGTGCCACTAGTTTTAGTTGAGTTTAGTTTAGAGATACAGCACGGAAACAGGCCCTTCGGCCAACCGGGTCCGCGCCGATTAACACTAATGTTCTCCGCACATTAACACTAGGGACAATTTTTACATTTACCAAGCCGATTAACCTACAAACCTGTACGTGTTTAGAATGTGGGAGGAAGCCGAAGATCTCGGAGAAAACCCACACAGGACACGGGGAGAACGTACAAACTCCGTACAGACAGCGCCCGTAGTCAGAATCGAACCCAGGTGTCCGGTGCTGCATTCGCTGTAAGGCAGCAACTCTACCGCTGTGCTACCGTGATCGCCCAGTTTCTAGTCATAACACACACACATTTTATGGACACACACAGATACACGTACATAGACACAATCCCGCACACATTTGTGTATACACATACAAATGTATACATATGCATATACTGTATGTATATTTGTGTACCTTGTTGTGTGTTGGGACTGTTGGCAGACCAATTTCTCTCCAGGGTTAAATAAAGCTTTGTCGTATTGTATCGTACCTCGTATACGTACACACACACATATGAATACACACAAACACACATATCATCCAACATTTGCATCTCCCGCGGTTGCAGGGGAAAGTACCTGGGGAGGGGGTGGTTTGGGTGGGAAGGGACGAGTTCACCAGGGAGTTTCAGAGGGAACGGTCTCTGCGGAAAGCAGAAAGGGGTGGAGATGGGAAGATGTGGCCAGTAGTGGGATCCCGTTGAAGGTTGCTAAAATGTTGAAGGATTTGTATAGTTGGTACAAGTGTAAATTGTCCCTAGTGTGGGTAGTATAGTGTAAATATGCAGGGATCATTGCTCTGTGGGGACTTGGTGGGCCAAAGGGCCTGTTTCCGCCCTTTACCTCTAAAACACTATTTACTGTGTATAGATACACGATAAGGGAATAACGTTTAATGCAAGGGTAAAGCCAGCAAAGTCCAGCAATCAAGGGTAGTCCAAGGGTCACCAATGAGGTAGATAGTAGTTCAGGACTGCTCTCTAGTTGTGGTAGGATGATTCAGTTGCTTGATAACAGCTGGGAAGAAACTGTCCCTGAATCAAGAGGTGTGTGTTTTCACACTTCTATACCTTTCGCCTGATCGGAGTGGGGAGAAGGGGGGACGTCCAGGTTGTCAAATGCCAGCAATTTTGACATCGCATGCATACATGCATTTCCCAATTTTCTCAGCGTGAATCACAGATGACACAAATCCTGAACATGCAGGGATTCTAGCTTTACAAATAGTAGGCAATGTTTACGTCAGCACGATCTCTTACTTCTAAATTGACTTTCTCACTGATTTGGGGTAAACAATATTTATCTCGGAGACACAAGAGACTGCAGATGCTGGAATCTTGAGCAAAAGACAAGGAGCTGGAGGAAATCAGTGGGACAGGCAGTATATGGGATCGCTGGTCTGTGCGGACTCGGTGGGCCGAAGGGCCTAATTTGAGGAAGGACATTCTTGCTATTGAGGGGGTGCAGCGTAGGTTCACGAGGTTAATTCCCGGGATGGCGGGACTGTCATATGATGAAAGAATGGAGCGACTGGGCTCGTATTCACTGGAAATTAGGATGAGAGGGGATCTTATAGACACACGTAGAATTATTAAGGGATTGGACACGCTAGATGCAGGAAACATGTCCCCGATGTTGGGGGAGTCCAGAACCAGGGGCCACAGTTTAAGAATAAGGGGTAGGCCATTTAGAACTGAGATGAGGAAAAACTTTTTCACGCAGAGAGTTGTGAATTTGTGGAATTCCCTGCCTCAGACAGTGGAGGCCGTTTCACTGAATGCTTTCAAAAGAGAGTTAGATAGAGCTCTTCGGGCTAACGGAATCAAGGAGTATGGGGAGAAGGCAGGAACGGGGTTCTGATTGTGGATGATCAGCCATGATCACATAGAATGGCGGTGCTGGCTCGAAGGGCTGAATGGCCTACACCTGCGCCTATTGTCTATGTTTCTATGTATCTATTTGGGGAGGGAATGAACAAGCAACTTCATGGGTCGGGGCAATTGAATAAGGGTCCTGACTCCAAATGCCACCTGTCCTTTTCCCTCACCCAGACGCTGTCTGACCTGCTGAGTTACTTCAGCACTTTGTCTAGTTTAGAGACATGGCACGGAAACAGGCGATTCCACGCCGACCTGCGATCCCCGCACATTAACGCTATCCTACACACTCGCTCTATCGACAATTTAACATTGTACCAAGCCAATCGACCTACAAACCTATACGTCTTTGGAGTGTGGAAGGAGGCCGGAGCCCCCGGAGAAAACCCACGCAGGTCACGGGGAGAACGTCTAAACCCCATACAGACAGCACCCGAGGCTAGGATCGAACCCGGGTCTCTGACGCTGTAAGGCAGCAACTCTACCGCTGCGCCACCGTGCTGCCCCTTTATATTTTGCTCAATATTTAGCTGAAGCTTTTTGCTTGTTTGACTTTAACAAAACATTTTCTTCTTAAACTTAGTACACGATGTCCCACCAATTATGTAACATAATAACTAGAACTCGTCTCTCTTTCAGCACGACATATTAACAAATAACTGTTCTCCCTCCCCCAAACATGCTGGATTCCTTTATTTGCGTGACATTATAGAAAGTACAAATTCAAGGTTCACAACACTAATTGTTACATTCCTAATAGTTTCACAAGTTAGTGTTGATGAACGCAGTGTCTGGAAACTCTTCTATCCCCTTGAATTCATTATTTCGTTGAACACGTCAATCGACCACACTTGGCCTCACAAGATGGGCCCAATATAATAAATTTAATGAAACCACGTTTTCACACAAATGAACTCCAGCAACTCAAATGCCTGGCACATTGTTTGTTTTGGCTTTCATCAGTCAGTTTAATGAGCAATGTAGTTTATTACTGCCTTCTCTTTGTATTCGTAATTTCAGGCTGTTCTTTTGCCTCAAATTACAATTTTATTTTCATTAAATCAATACAGTAGTTTCCACAATGAATGGTTCACCCCCACCATTTATATTGGAGTTTGTTTGCTATTATTTCATGAAGATTGTAATGAAAAGCATTTGAAAAAAAAGTTGCATCCCAGCTCATATGATTACTTCGCCCAAGGACAACTTTCTTAAGAAAGAAATACAAGTCTGTTTCTGTGGCCTAAGTGGCGATATAAAGGGCCTGGCCTACTTGGCAAATTTTTTCGGCGACTGTCGGCATCATTGACTGACGTATCAGGTCACTGAAAAAATCGCGGCGTGATGGGGCGTGATGGGGCGTGACGTGGAGTGAGGCGGCATGATGACGTATTGACGTGCGGTGTCAAGTGGGACAGGCCCTTAAACCTTCTGTATTCCAAGTAGGATGATATTATCCAATGCCAGGAAGGGCGGGATGGTGGACCGTTGCTCCACTGTGCGGCCCCGCGTCTGTTCCCGGGTCTGATGGCGCGTACATTCAAGCTGCTGCATCTTCTGCCCGACAGGAGCAGGGAGAAGGAGGAAAGACCGGGGTGGTACACGCACTTGATTATGTTGGATGCTTATCTGAGGCAATCGTTGAATAAAGTTAACCTGGCAGGGCATCATATTGCCTTCCGTATTTATGTCAGCCCTTACCTCTCGGAACCAACGGAATCAAAGGACATGGGGAAAAAGCAGCAACGGGGTACTGATTTTAGATGATCAGCCATGGTCATATTGAATGACGGTGTTGGCTCGAAGGGTCGAATGGCCTCCTCCTGCACCTATGGTCTATGTTTCCATTATTCGAGGCATCACTGCCGTGTCCACCCTGCATTGACTGGGCTACAAACCTACGTCCTTGACCCAAGGACCTGAGGACCCGCTGTAAACCATCTTGCACCTTTCTGAATGAATTTGATGACGGCGATATTTAACTCCAATGCAAAAACAAAATCACTTCACTTGCCAAAGCAAGAATGAATTGGCATTCAAACAATATCTTCTTCCAGATAATTACAGCCCCTGTTATAACTTCAGAGGGTAGATTGAGTGGCAAAGACCAATGTAATTTTATCCAAGCAGTTCATTTCATGTTGGTGACGAATTATTTAATTTACTCACGGCCCATTATTTAACAGGAGAAGGTTAGATTACTTTCAAGTGAATTGAAGAACATAATGCATGCAAGGTATTTGTCCGTCAGTTATTGAACAACATTGATTCTACCACCTATCACTTGCAGGGATTTGTCCCCCCCGCCCCACTACAATTAGTCTGAAGGGTCCCAATCTGAAACATCTCCTAGTCAAGTCAAGAGAGTTTATTGTCATGTGTCCTAGATAGGACAATGAAATTCTTGCTTGCTGCAGCACAACAGAATACTGTAGGCATAATACAGAACAGTTCAGTGTGACTATATACCTTAGACCATATATATACACAATAAATAAACAGATAAGGGGCAATAGGCTGTCATAGTTCAGAGTTTGTTTGATGTTGTGTTTAATAGGCTGATGGCTGAGGGGAAGGAGCTGTTCCTGAGCCTGGATGTACCAGATTTCAGGCTCCTGTACCTTCTACCTGATGGCAATGGAGAGATGAGTGTGTGGCCAGGATGGTGTGGGTCCTTGATGATGCTGGCAGCCTTTTTGAGGCTGCGACTGCGATAGATCCCTTCGATGGTGGGGAGGTCAGAGCCGATGATGGACTGGGCAGTGGTCACAACTTTCTGCCATGGTCACAACGTTCCTATCCATGCCTACCAGAGACGCTGCCTGAACCCACTGAGTTACTACAGCACTTTGTGTCTTTTTCTAATATAAATCAGACTCAGCAGCACGGTGGCACAGGGGGAGAGTTGCTGCCTTACAGCGCCAGAGACCCAGGTTCGATCCTGCCTACAGGCACTTGTCTGTGTGGAGTTTGTACGTGATCCCCGTGACCTGTGTTGGTTTCCTCCGAGATCTTCGGATTCCTCCCCCACTCCAAAGACGTACAGGTTTGTAGGTTAATTGGCTTGGTGTGAATGTAAATTATCCCTAGTGTGTGTCTGTGTGCGCGTGTAGGATAATGTTAATGTGCGGGGATCGGTGGTCAGTGTGGACTCGGTGGGCCGAAAGGTCTGTTTCCACGCTGCACTCTTGAAATGAAACAAAGACAAAACTACCTGCAGTTCCTTGTGTCAATTCTTGTTGTCTTTGGTGAGGTTACAGTGAGGGGAAACTGCCTACAAAGATTTAGTAACTGCTGTGGAACATCCTCTTTTTTTTCCAGTGTCATTTACTGCTGAGGATCAATCCAAAACACCTCTGGTACCCACCATAATGATGCCGACAAGCTGACTAGACAAGTGAAGAGACCCGACAGACAGCAAGACCAAGGTGCAGTGAAAAATACAGATGTTTTTACTTACAGTATATTGGAAGCATTTTACAATGTATTAAACCGGACACAATATCAACGTGCAAGCTGAGATATCATAACCATAAGCATAGGGCGGCACGATGGCGCAGCGGTAGAGTTGCTGCCTTACAGCGTCAGAGACCCGGGTTCCATCCTGACTACGGGCGCTGTCTGTACGGAGCTTGTACGTTCTCCCTGTGACCTGGGGGTTTTCTCCGGGTGCTCTGATTTCCACCCACACTCCAAAGACATGTAGGTTTGTAGGTTAATTGGCTTTGGTAAAAATTGTAAATTGTCCCCAGTGTGTAGGATGGTGTTAGTGTATAGGATCATTGCCGGTCAGCCCGGACTCCGTGCTGCCGAAGGGCCTGTTTCCATGCTGTACCTCTAAACTAAACTAAATTTCACGTGAACTGCACTTTAGTCATACCTTGAACCTACTTAAGATAGACACTAAAAGCTGGAGTAACTCAGCGGGACAGGCGGCATCTCTGGAGAGAAGGAATATGTGACGTTTTGGTTCGAGATCCTTCTAACTTGATACAGAGTTCCAAACTCCCCCCATATTGGTTTGGTATAAATGCAAAATTGTCCTCAATGTGTATAGGATAGTGTTAATGCGCGGGGATCGCCGGTTGGCGTGGACTAGGTGGGTCGAAGGGCGTGTTACCGCTCTGTATCTCCAAAATAAACGAAACTAGTGACATGCGGAAGAAGGAACTGCAGATGTTGGTTTGAACCGCAGATAGACACAAAATGCTGGAGTAAATCGGCGGGACAGGCAGCATCTCTGGAGAGAAAAAATGGGTGATGTTTCGGGTCGAGACCCTTCTTCAGACAAGTAATATATTTGACCATGGAGGATATTTCAAGGTTCATTGAACAGATTTCCAGTTTAATTTTTGTAGCACTGCTGTGCTGAAGTAGATTTAATAAGATCGAACCCAATATTATCATCAAACCTGTGATCATGTCAATGTCGTATTGAACTCTGAGCACTCAGGCATATCAGATTATTAGTACATCAGCTGAAAGAGGAGTTAAGTTTAGTTTTGTTTAGAGAATTTGAAGAATAAAGCAGATATCAGATACAAGTTATACAAAACCCCCATTAGACCATTTTATGGCGTGACATCACTCAGAGAGCTGTGCATATGTGGAATTAACTGTCACAGAAGGCAGTGGAGGCCAATTCATTGGATGTATTCAAGAGAGAGTCATATATAGCTCTAGGGGCTAACAGAATCAAGGTATATGGGAGAAAGCAGGAATGGGGTACTGATTGTGGATGATCAGCCATGACCACATTGAATGGTGGTGCTGGCTCGAAGGGCCGAATGGCCTACTCCTGCACCTGTTTTCTATGTTTCTATGACATCAACTGTCTTACCTTTTCCACTCCCCTTACCTATTCTAACCTCACTCCTTCCGAGCGAACCCGACTCCGCTCACTCTACAGCAACCCCAACGTTATCATCAAACCCGCCGACAAGGGAGGTGCCGTGGTAGTCGGGCGCACTGTCCTCTACCGGGCTGGGGCCAGGCGCCAGCTCTCGGACACCTCCTTTTACCTATCCTTGAACCATGACCCCACAGATGAGCACCAGGCCATCATCTCCCAGACCGTTTCGGATTCTTTCCCACACAAATTACACACCATTAATAATAATAATAATAATGGATGGGATTTATATAGCGCCTTTCTAATACTCAAGGCGCTCACCATTAGACCAAGGTGAGCTTTAATCTTCACTATTAAAAACATACTGGCAACACATTTTACTAAATCATAACAGCAATTTAAATATTCAAAAAGGAAAGCAAATAAATAGATAACTGAAAACATTATTATTATTACCAACATTTTTCAGCAGAAGTACTGATAGATATTATTAATCCAAGGGATTGAGTGAATATCATGCTACATGGATTCTCAATTTAATGGAAATTATAATGTTGATTTAGTTCACTTTAGTTTAGAGAAACAGCCTGTATGTTTAGAGATGCAGCCCCTTCAGCCCACCGGGGCCGACACAACCACTAACGCTATCCCACTCACACTAGGGACAATTTACATTTATACCAAGCAAATTAACATACAAACCGCTACGACTTTGGAGTGTGGGAGGAAATCGAAGAACTCGGAGAAATCCCACGCAGGTCACGGGGAGAACGTACAAACTCCGTACAGACAGCACCCATAGTCGGGATCAAACCCGGGTCTCTGGTGGCCATAAGCGCTGTAAAGGGCCTGTCCCACTTACGCGATTTTTTTCGCAGACTTGCCGGCACCCGTCATAGTCGCAGCAGGTTGCCGAAAAATGTTCAACGTTGAAAATCCAGCAGTGACCAGAAAAGGGTACGACTCTTTGGGCGACTACCTCACCAGCAAACAGGCGTCACCACCGCGGCAAGTAGGGCTGGCCCTTAAGGCAGCAACTCTACCGCTGCGCCACCTACCAGCCCCAACATTTTTCAACAGAATTACTGACAGATATTCTTAATCCAAAGGATTGAGTGAATATTACTCAAATGAAAGGAAGCAGTGCTGGCTCGAAGGGTCGAATGGCCTACTCCTGCACCTATTGTCTATTGTCTATTGAAGCGATAATGTTGATATACTGAAAGATTTTCTGCAGTATTGATTATGAGTCGTCTGGAATAATGAATGAGTTTCTTATTTTCTTAATAATCAAGTTTCTACTATCGGTTAATTGCTATGACACTTTCCCAATTACTGTGATGTAACTGGCAGAATAAGCAGTTGGTCAGGATTTACTGAGAGAGGCCTTGAAACTGATGGAGCCTCTCGTTATTTAAGACAAACTTGGGCAATGATTTACACAACATGCTGGAGTAACTCAGCGGGACAGGCAGCATCTCTGGAGAGAAGGAATCGGGTCGAGACTCTTCTTTAGACTGATAGTCAGGGGAGAGGGAGACATGGAGATATGGAAGGGTGAAGTGTGAAAACACAGATCAAAGGAGACAATGCTCAAGGAAAACGAGGCATACAATCCGTAATATTTAACACAAGGGCAGTGTAACTAGTCGGAGAACTGGGATGTGGGAGGGAGGGAGAAAGGGTGAATGCAGTGGTTACTTGAAGTTAGAGAAATCAAGAATCCTACCGTTGGGGTGTAAGCTGCTCAAGCGAAATAATGAGGTGTTGATCCTCCAATTTGCGTTGGGCCTCACTCATAATTTCAGTTGAGTTTATTGTCACGTGTACCGAGGTAGAGTGGAAAACGTTTTGCTGCGTGCGAACCAGTCAACTTGACAATACTTGTGTTGCCAATTTCCATCGCTTATTTTATTTCTAACTTATGCTGCTTGTTATCCAATTACCCAACATTTCTTTCGGAGCCACCAGGTAGCTTTCCATGTCAACACATGTCCCAGGTCCACTAGATAGGTTGTGGGCTTCTTCCAAATTCGCATCACATTTACAGACTTTTTTCGTTTTTGGTTTAGTTTAGGGATGCAGAGCGGAAACAGGTCCTTCGGCCCACCGGGTCCGCGCCGACCAGCGATCCCCGCATAGTAGCACTATCCTGCACACACTAGAGGCAATTTTTACATTTACCAAGCCAATTAACCTACAAACCAGTACGTCTTTGGAGTGTGGGAAGAAACTGAAGATCTCAGAGAAAACCCATGCAGGTCACGGGGAGAAGGTACAAACTCCGTACCGACAGCACCTTTAGCCGGGATCGAACTCGGGTCTCCGGCGCTACATTCACTGCAACGCCACAACTCTACTGCTGCTCCACTGTGACCACCCTGTGGTACTTGGGGTGGCACAGTGGCACAGAGGGTAGAGTTGCTGCCTTACGGCGCCAGAGACCAGGGTTCGATCCTGACTACAGATGCTGTCTGTATGGAGGATGTACGTTTTCCATGAAGCGCTTCGCTGCCTGAGTCGATCACTATCTTTACTACCTTTCTCTTGCTGACAGTGAGGGAATGTTGGTGTCTTGGCACCAGGTTACAAGGTTCTCAATCCCATTTGATCCCTGTTTGGCCCATATCCGTCTCAAGCTTCCCCATCCATACACGTCCAAAGTCTTCTAAATGCAGTTATTAAACCTACCACCAACCCCCTCTGCTTCACCCCATGAAGCCAATTCTGTATCCAGTCAACCAGTTATTAAGACTTTGCCTTCACAAGTTCATAAGTAGAATTAGGCCATTCGGCCCATCAAGCCTATGCTGCCATTCAGTCATGGCTGTTCTATCTCTCCCTCCTAACCCCATTCTCCTGACACCCATACTATTCAAGAATCTATCAATCTCTGCCTTAAAAATATCCATTGACACGGCCTCCACAGCCTTCTGTACAAAGAATAGTAAGATTAAACGAGAACTTACCAGTTTGAAGTTTGATCGTTATTTTATGAGGAGTAACGTTGAGGGAATACGTGAAGAACCCCGCCAGGATGCGTGCGTGTCATTCTTCAAAGCAACGGTGTGAAATCACAGATAACTGTAATGACTAAACATAGTAAGATTAGAGAAGAGATACCAATTGAGTATATGATCAAGGGTGGGAGCGGAGGGCACGTATTCCCTCAACGTTACTCCTCATAAAATAACGATCAAACTTCAAACTGGTAATTTCTCGTTTAATCTTACTATTTTACTTCGGAGTCACGTGAGTGACTACGTGAAGATTTTAAAGCTCTGTGACTTCATGCCGTGGAAACGAGTCCATGCATCACACCTGCCTTGATTATGGGGAGAATAGTGTTAACATCATTAGATATCAATACGATATTGAAACAACGAAAAATTTATTAACACCAAATCATAGCCCCTATTTATGGGGTAAAATCATATTACAGAACTTAAAAGTGTTTCTGCAAATGTTCCAGATTCAATGACTGGTTTATTATAAAATCGTTGGAAAGTTCTCTCCGTTGACCATCCTGCTGTCTTGAGGATTTGGTGCATTGGAACATCCAACTGTATTGCTGCTGATGTAGCTGCAGCCCTGGTAGAGTGAGATTTAAAAATGTTAGTGTCTACTCCAGCCTTTATTAGGACCTGTTTTAGCCATCTTGAGATGGTCTGGACTGTCACTTTTTTGTGTGGCTGTTTGTAGCTGATTAAAAGTGCCATTACTTTGCCTCTGATAATCCTTGTATATTCTATATATAATAGTAAGTGAGTTACTATACAGAGACGATCATCCGTCGGGTAGGCCCTGAAATCTATTTTTAGCCCCGCTGACCCCGGTCTGTTCTGTTTGACTAATTCATGGATATGAAAAGTCAAATTCCCAGATGCAATAGTCAAGTTGTCCAGCCTTAGTTTCTGTAGCGACTGGACCCTTTGTGCCGTGACCAAGGCCATCAGCATGACTGTTTTCATTGTTAATTTCTGGAGGGACAGAGCTGTAGATGGAGACCAGTTTCTTAACATGGTCAGTACAATGCTCACGTCCCAAATTTGGGTGTACCTGGTTCTTGGGGGATTAGTATTGAAAATGCCCCTCATGAGTTTGGTTACCAGGGGGTGTGTCCCTACAGTATGCCGCTCTGTTCCTTGCCATAGGTATGTTGACAGAGCACTTCTGGCGCAGTTGATGGCACTATAGCTGAGCCCCTCATCGTAATGGAGGCTAGCCAGAAATTCCAGAACAGACGGGATGTTGATTGATCTGTGGTTGAGGTTATTGTTGTGACAGTACTTCCCCCATTTCTTGATGTACACCAAGTACTGTTTTTTGGTGGACTGTCTGTGGGCCGATGCAATCATATCCATTGATCGGTCCGTCAGTCCCAGATGGTGTAGAGGTGCTTTCAAACTCTACAAATTAATAGGTTTGTATAATTATGACATGGGTGACTTTCCTTTGTTACTGGATGGACCAGTAAATTAGGTCTATGATGGATGGTGATGCATGGTTCTAATACCATGTCTAGTATCACCGGGAACCATGGTTGAGTAGGCCAATGAGGTACTATCAAAATACCAGACGCAGAGTCTTGCTGTATTTTCCTTAATACCCGACTGATGAGGCAGAAAGGAGGGAATGCATAAATAAACAATTTCCCCCAATGCTGCGAAAATGCATCTGTTGCCGCTGCCCCAGGGTCTGGTTCCCATGAAACATAATTTGATAACTGGTGATTGAGCCTGGATGCGAAAAGATCGATATCTGGTGTTCCATATCGTGCTGTAATTTCAGCAAATACAGTTTTGTCCAACATCCATTCAGTGTTTTCATTGAACTTGCGTGACCTGGTGTCTGCCACTAAATTTAGTTTACCTGGTAAGTAGGTAGCTGATATCCAAATATCTCTCTGGATACACCATTGCCAAATTGTGTTGGCCTGATTGTCACATGATGTCGATTTGTTTCCACCCATATGGTTGATATATGCTACCACGGTGGTGTTGTCAATTTGTAGTCTAACATGCTGGTGATTTAACCCAGAACAATATGACTTAAGGCCATGGAATGCACTTAACATTTCCAGGTAGTTTATGCCCAGTGTTTGTAATAATGATGCCTCCTGTGCATTCCATCTCCCTCCACAGCTGGAGATGGAATTGGTAGCACCCCAACCAAGTGCACTGGCATCAGTTTGTAGTACCATAGACGGGTTGCTGATAATTATTGGATTGGAACAATACCTGATGTTATGTTCCCACCATTTTAGTTCCATTATGGCCTCTGTTGGTAGCTTCATTGGTCTATCAAAATGGCCACCATTAATTTTGAGTGCTCTTATTTTTGCTCTCTGTAAATTTCGAAAGTGTAAAGGTCCGAATTGTGTGGCTGGAAATGCAGCCACTATCTTCCCAATTATTCTAGCTACCAGTCTAATGGATGGTTTGGTGATGTCAATGATTTCGCTACAAGCCTCTATTAAGGCTGTAACCTTTTCTTTCGGCAAAGTCACTGACATGAGAACTGAGTTAATGGTGAACCCCAGATAATCCATTTTTGTTGAAGGCGTTAATTTAGACTTAACTGGATGGACGATAAACCCCAGTTCTTCAAACAATTGTTTTGTGGCTGTTACCGCTTGTTTAGCCAATTCCAAAGTTTTGCCAACAATAAGTATGTCATCTAGATATGCCATTACCATGTGTTTTTGTTTCCGCAGTAATGCTAGGGCCGGTTTCAAAATTTTTGTGAATAGCCTGGGGGCTGATGTTAGACTAAAAGGTAGTGCCCTGTATTGCCAGTGCTGACCCATCCAGTTAAATTTTAAATAACATCTGTGGTCACCTCTTATGGGTACTGTATAGTAAGCATCTTTTAAATCGATGCTTGCCATGTAGTAGCCTTCGGAAATCAATTGCTTAGCAGTAACAAAGGTTTCCATCTTGAAATGAATATATTGTACAAAGGTATTCAAAGTAGTCAAATCGATGATGATGCGGCAACCACCATCTTTCTTGTTTTTTATAAAGATGTTGGACACGAATTCCTGTGATTCGTGTTGGGTTTTCCCAATTACTCCTTTTTTATATAGTCGCTGTAATTCAGCATGTGCTTTAGATTTTGCTATGCCTGTGAGCACGAACATTCGGTTCGGTACATGCTGAACTGGAGGGTTATGTGGTTGTATAAATTCTATGGTATAACCCTGGATACTGCTCAGAATATAAGTGTCGGTAGTTATTCCATGGATCCAAATAATATCGTAATCTCTCACGAACTTCCATGCTCCCTTTAATTCTTAAGGAACCAGACCCACCTACCTCCATGGTTACCAGTGGTAGGTGTGTTACTTCTTCGGCATCCTCCGTGGACGTTGAGGCGCTGTTGTCTGGGTCTGTAGTTGGGTTGGTGTTGAGGGCTTGCGCATTTTCCAGGAAGGTCGGTCTGGGCCATGGCCTAAAAAAGACCGATGTTGGGTGTTCCTGGTTTTTGCGCTTGCTCCAGTTTGTGTTGGCCGACTGGTGGGTGCGTAGGGGTGATGTTTTTGGCCGTAGTAGCTTTTGGATGCTGCTTTTATGAGCCCGAGGGTTTTCACCTCTTCGTCTAGTTCTTTGACTTGTTTTGATAAATCCCCTCCAAATAGTAGTATTGATGGTTTGGAGGTTCCAGGTTTGCAGAGGCCGGCAAATATGGGGTCTAAAGCCGGTTGGATAGCACTTTTCCTAATATTGTTTAACTCATATTGTGAGTTGCAGAGTAAAGCCAGTGCATATTGGTGGTCTTGGGTCATGTTTTGCTCAGTCAATGTGCTGGCAAAAGCCGTAATTCCTGCCGTTAGGACTTTTAGGACTTTCTGTATTTTTAAATCCCTGGTTCAAATTGATGCCCCGACATGTTTCCAGGTGCACTGGTTGACACTGGGAACATTTAGCGACTTGCAGTTCCCTGGTGGTAAGTGTCGTGCTGTGGTGTCCGATAATGCCTGTCCCTGTAGTTGGTTAAAAGACATGTAGTCAATGCTTGCCGCTATTTTCGGCTCCAGGTTTTGGCCAGTTTGGTCGGATTGGATAAACTGGGACACCATATCCAACATGTTTTCTTTCACCCCATGCCTACTAGGGGTATGTTGTTCACTCCCCTCTTCAGGGTCAGCCCAGAATTGACCCTCCGTGCTCCCCTCTGATGAGGGAGAAACACTGTGCAGCCCCACAAGAGGTACTGCTGTGGGGCTTACTAACTGCCCATTGTGGCTAGCCTCCATCTCCCGGAGCCTGCCACGTTGGAGTATTTCCTCCAGCAGCCGCTCCAACTGGCTCTTATGCCTCCAGATCCTGCAGCCGCTCCAACCGGCCCCAATGCTCACGGGCACTGGCCGCTCGCGGCTGCTCCTGTTCCCCCAGCCGCTCCAACCGGCCTCAATACTCACGGGCACTGGCCGCTCGCGGCTGTTCCTGATCCTGCAGCCGCTCCAACCGGCTCCAATGCTCACGGGCACTGGCCGCTCGCGGCTGCTCTAAGTCAGAATCATCGGAGTCTGCCATTCTGTCTGTTTTTTGCTTCGCTTTCCCGCCCGGCCGAGGTGTGGATTTGGCCGGTGCGGGAGCGAAGTCGGGCACAGCTGTTCCCATTTCGGGAGATTGGCGTGCCGTCGGCTGCTGCTGCTGCTGGCTGCCCGCAATTCCGCGGTTCTCCCCCGTCAGCTTTTTTGCAGCCTTCCTTCTCGTGGATCTGTCCATACTGCCACCTGGAAGGTAAATGGGAAAAACGCAGAGTCTCCTTACCTGCTGTTCCCGGCTTTTAAATTCTGCCGCTAAGGGGAACGTCGTTCCCCTGCTGTGACTCGTTGCAATGCGTGTAGCGATATGACACGCATGCGTCCTGGCGGGGTTCTTCACGTAGTCACTCACGTGACTCCGAAGCAAAATTCCACGTATTCACCGCCCACTGACTAAATAAATTCCTTCTCATCTCCTTCCTAAAAGAATGTCCTTTAATTCTGAGGCTATGACCTCTAGTCCTGGACTCTCCCACTAGTGGAAACAGCCTCTCCACATCCACTCTATATACACCGTTCATTATTCATTGGATAATTATTTCTTGCTTATTCTGATGTAATGGTTTAGATTTCTACCTTACTTGGAGTATGGAAAATGACTTTTATCTGAGATTGTGATGAGTGACTGCAGGATTTTTAAGAACTTGCTTGTCAGCTTCTGAGCATCAGCAGTAGCAGCCTAGAAAGCTAAAAGATCTATGTTGATTCTATATTTAGCTGCCTTGAGACTGGAAATCTATGCAAAATGCATAATGGTCCCGCGTGGCATTCATGTCCTCATCCATATTTTTTAATGGTGCACATCTAGGGAAAGTTACTCCAGCTTTTTGTGTCTAAAAGCTGGAGCAACTCAAGCGGGACAGGCAGCATCTCTGGAGCGAAGAAATGGATGACGTTTCGGGTCGAGACCCTTCTTCAGACTGATTTGATGGGGAGGGAGAAAAAAATACATAGGAAAGGGGGGAGGCAGGAGAAAGCTGTGGAGATGGACACAGGCAAAGGTTTATTTTGATAGACAGATGGTTAAAACAAAGACCAGAGAAGGGCCCAGCGATTTCAAGTTCCCTGATCGATGACAAATAAGTTTACAGCCTTGGAACTTAAATTTACTCTGACGTCCACAGTGGCTCCACATCTCTGCATCAATCATCATGTCAAATGAAACGATCTTTCTTTCAAGTAATCACAAGTCCAAACATCTTTTGGACAATATAAAAGCTTACATATTTATTTGGCACTGATTTTGCAACGTTTAATAGTAACTCTTAAGTTTGCATGTTGATGATTTTCTTTGATGAAAATGTTGTTCATGTTTAGTTTAGCTTAGTGATACAACGCAGAAACAGGCCCTTTGACCCACCGAGTCCGTGCTGACCAGCGATCCCCGCACACTAGCACTATCCTACACACACTGGGGACATTATACATTTATACCAAGCCAATTTACCTACAAACCTGTACGTCTTTGGAATGTGGGTGGAAACCGGAGATCCCGGAGAAAACCCACACCGGTCACGGGGAGAACGTACAAACTCCGTACAGAGAGCGCCCGTAGTCGATATCAAACCCGGGTCACACAAAGGGTGGTGGGTGTATGAAACTAGCTGCCAGATGAGGTAGTTGAGGCAGGGACTATCCCATAGTTTAAGGAACAGTTGGACAGGTACATGGATAGGACAGGTTTGGAGGGGTATGGACCAAGCGCAGGCAGGTCGGACTAGTGTAGCTGGGGAATGTTGGCCGGTGTGGGCAAGTTGGACCGAAGGGCCTGTTTCCACACTGTATCACTCTATGACTCTATGACTTTGGCGCTGTGAGTCAGCACCACCCACCACTGCGTCATCATGCCGCCCTATTGCCCATTAGTCTTGTGAAATTCATATTGTATATTTATGTACGTCATTTGCAGCTTATGATGGAACTGTCCTGTCTCTACGACTCAGAATTACAGATCAGCAGTTGCTTAGTGTCATACTGTTTCTCCAGCAAAATAACCCATCTCAGAGTCAATACTCTCAAGGCCACGAGTATACATGCGTGCACCAGAGTCCTCATCTAAATAATGATTCACAGCCCACAGGCAATATGTCTGGGGAAAGTGCCGACACAAATTGATTATAAAAATGAATGATTAGGGACAGGAGAAATTTTATTCATAAGCACCTGACATAGTTTATCTATATTTATTATTTTCTAATGCAAATACTGTAGATTTTACCAGCAAAATGTCTTGACAATATGTTACATATATCTCACGCATGGAAAAAAAAGTACAGTTAAGGGTCCCACTTTTCGGCGACTGCCGGTAACAGTCATAGGCCGGTGAAAATTTTCACCATATTGAAAATCCAGCGGTGACCAGAAAGACTCTTTGGATGACTAGGAGACTACTCACGACCATACAGGCGACACCCTGGCGACATGTCGCGGGGTGAAGCCTGTATGGTCGTGAGTAGTTGCCCAAAGAGTCGTACCTTATTCTGGTCGCCGCTGGATTTTCAACATGTTGAACATTTTCAGCGACCTGTAACGACCTATGATGGGTACCGGCAGTCGCCGAAAAAGTCGCGGAAGTGGGACAGGCCCTTCAGAGTCATAGAGTGAAGCAGTGCGGAAACAGGCACAACTTACCAATAACGCCAACATGTCCCAACTGCACTCGTCCCACCTGTCTGCGCTTGGCCCATATCCCTCTAAACCCGTCCTATCCACGTACAGGTACCTGCCCAAATGTTTCATAAACGTTGTGATGGTACCTGCCTCAACTACCTCTTCCCTCAGCTCGTTCCATACATCAACCACACACTGGGTGGCAAAGTTAACTCTCAGGTTACAATTAAATCTCAAATGTAAGGTGGGGTAAAGGAGAATAAAGCACTGTTTTTGTTTTGAAACATCTACCGATTCCTTGATAATAAAAGGAGCCTATACACAGTATAAGGAGTTTATACACTGCCATACACAGTACATAAACATTTTGACTGTTGTGTTTCGTTCTTGGTGCGAATTTGCACATTTCAGGAATGAAGATAGACTCAAAAAATTGGAGCAACTCAGCGGGTCAGACAGCATCTCTGGAGGAAAGGAATAGGTGATGTTTCTGTCTGAAGAAGGGTCATGAAACATCAACTATTCATAGTCATAGTCATAGAGTAATACAGTGTGGAAACAGGCCCTTCAGCCCAACTCGCCCACACTGCCCAACAATGTCCCATCTACACTAGTCCCACTTGCCTGCGCTTGGTCCATAACCTTCCAAACCTGTCCTATCCATGTACCTGTCCAACTGTTTCTTAAATGATGGGATAGTCCCAGCCTCAACTACCTCCTCTGGCAGATTGTTCGATACACCCACCACCCTCTGTGTGAAAAAGTTACCCCTCGGATTCCTATTAAATCTTTTCCCCTTCACCTTGAACTTATGTCCTCTGGTCCTTTATTCCCCTACTCTGGGCATCTATCCGATCTATTCCTCTAATGATTTTGAAACCTCTATAAGATCTCCCCTCATCCTCCTATGCTCCATGGAATAGAGACCCAGCCTACTCAACCTCTCCCTATAGCTCACACCCTCGTATCCTGGCAACATCCTTGTAAATCTTTTCTGAACACTTTCAAGCTTGACAATATTCTAAATGCGGTCTCAAGTTCAAGAGTTCAAGAGAGTTTATTGTCATGTGTCCCTGATAGGACAATTAAATTCTTGCTTTGCTTTAGCACACCAGAACATAGTAGGCATGAATACAGAACAGATCAGTGTGTCCATATACCATTATATAAATATATACACACATGAATAAACTGATAAAGTGCAAATAAACAGATTATGGACTATTAATGTTCAGAGTTTTTGTCCAAGCCGAGTTTAATAGCCTGATGGCTGTGGGGAAGTAGCTATTCCTGAACCTGGTCGTCGCAGTCTTCAGGCTCCTGTACCTTCTACCTGAATGTAGTGGGGAGATGAGTGTATGGCCACGATGGTGTGGGTCTTTGATGATGCTGCCAGCGAGGCAGCGACTGTGATAGATCCCCTCGATGGACGGGAGGTCAGAGCCGATGATGGGCTGGGTAGTGTTTACTACTTTTTGTAGTCTTTTCCGCTCCAGAGCGCTCAAGTTTCCGAACCAAGCCACGATGCAACCAGTCAGCATGCTCTCTACTGTGCACCTGTAGAGGTTAGAGAGAGTCTTCCTTGACAAACCGACTCTCCGTAATCTTCTCAGGAAGTAGAGGCGCTGATTGCATCAGTGTTCTCGGACCAGGAAAGATCTTCAGAGATATGCACGCCCCGGAATTTGAAGCTCTTGACCCTTTCCACCATCGACCCGTTGATATAAACAGGACTGTGGGTCCCTGTTACGACTCCCGAATGCAAGTACTTCAGAGCCACGTAACACAAGTCAAAAACCAGGTTCAGGTTCAAAAAACAGTTTTAATTATTCATTGGAACACAAAACTCAAACCTGATTTAAACAACCCAGTCAGGGATATGGATAAGCCGACAAACAATTTAACAATGCTCCAGCCAGCCACGCCATGGGCCGTCGAACCGGAGATTCCAAAACCTGCCCAAAGAGATACAACCCTGAAACCAAAATACACGAAAACTCTAAGGTCAGCCCTTATCCGTCCCAATTCAATATCTGTTAACAAGGAATGGTGAAAATACACAAAGTTCTATGCCATGTGGTCAGGCTTCCTCGGCCCACACCAACAGTCTGCTCATCAGTCAGAGTCTACGACGAAGAGGAGAATCCTGGGAAGCTCTGGTATTTATACTTCAGATGAGTCACCCGTCACCTGACGCAGCTTGGCCAATCGGGTACAGGAGCCTTTAACCCCTCGATTCCAGACTCACAGCCACGAGGCCTGTGCTTGGGAGAGAAACAGAGAGGTAAGTACATAGCATTCACCAGGGGGGGGGGGGGGGGGGCCAAACACCCCCACCCAAAGATACTGAATAAGTTTCTGAAAATGAACTAGAAAAAACACCACCAAATTTCAGCAACTATTCAGTAGCAGACATCACTGGCGCGACAATGCATCAGCCAATACATTATCTTTGCCACGGATATGTCTGATCTCCAAGTTGTAATCTTGCAGCTGCAAACTCCAGCTCATTAACCGCCGGTTCTTATTCCGCATATTCTGCAAGAATACCAAAGGATTATGATCCGTGAGTACGATGACAGGGACATTCGAGGAGCCAACATAAACCTCGAAATGAGTCAGAGACATTACAACCGCAAGGGTTTCTTTCTCAATGGTGGAGTACCACTTCTGATGATGATTAAACTTCTTAGAGAAGTACGAAACTGGATGCTCCACCCCATCTGAATCATCCTGTAGAAGAACTCCACCAACCCCACGATCACTAGCATCTACTGCCAGCTTAAATGGACGCTCAAAATCAGGTGCCGCAAGCACAGGTGCGCGCACCAGAAGACTTTTGGTCTGATCAAAGGCTTGTTGACACTCTGCGGACCACACAAAAGCTACCTTCGGACTCAGCAAATCCGTCAAAGGGGCAGCCACCGCAGAGAAGTTTGGACAGAATCCTCTATAGTACCCAACCATAGCCAGATACCTACGGAGTTCAGTCCTAGAGGTTGGAGCAGGAAATGCGACAATATGCCCCACCTTTTCCTCGAGAGTGCGAACCTGACCCCGGCCCACCACCTTACCCAGATACGTTACCGTGGCCTGGCCAAACTCACACTTCCCCAGATTGATCGTCAGGTTTGCCTCCGCTAGACGATGAAATACCTCCTTCAGATGACCGATGTGTTCGAACCACGACCTGGAGCACACAACCAAATCATCAAGGTATGCCTCACAGAAGGACAAACCAGACAATACAATGTTCACCAACCGTTGGAAGGTTGCCGGCGCATTGCGCATCCCAAATGCCATTACCGTGTACTGAAGAAAGTCATCAGGCGTAACGAACGCAGAGATCTCCCTCGCCCGCCTAGTCAAAGGGACTTGCCAATAGCCTTTTAACAAGTCCAACTTAGACACAAAAGATGCACTTCCCACACGATCCACGCAATCCTCCATCCGTGGAAGAGGATAGCAATCCGGCTTAGTTACACTATTTAACTTCCGATAGTCCGTGCAAAACCTGTCCTCCCCATTAGCCTTCGTCGCCAGTAGACACGGAGAACTCCACGGGCTACAACTAGGTTCAGCAATGCCATGCCGCAGCATATAGTCAACCTGACTTCTTAGACGATTACGCTTGTCAGGGTTGACCCGATACGGATGCTGTTTAATTGGCGTAGCACCGGCCACGTCAATGTCATGCTGCAGCACAGACGTCTGAGAAGGCACATCCGAGAACAGTGACACATTTGACTTCACCAAAGCAAGCAGGTCACCCCGCTGGCTTCCAGTCAAATGAGCCAACCGCAAGAGAAGCGTCTCCAAAGCATCAGAGTTACACAGCTTTCCCTGCGTCACTGCCACAGACAACCGTGCCTCCCCCACATCACCACCCGTGTCAGGGGGCAGCACCACTGCAGCCAAAACAGGCTTAGAAGGACATAGCTCCGACCCATCAACCTCCACAGGCTCCTGCTCATGGTACTGTTTCATCATGTTAACATGACAGAGCTGAGTCTTACGCCTCCGATCAGGGGTACCAATAACGTAATCCCTCTCACCAACCTTCTTAACCACCTGATAGGGACCGCTATACCGAGCCTGCAGACTGGAACCAGGAATAGGCAACAACACCAGGACATTGTCACCTGGAGAAAAATTCCTACTAGAAGCCTTCCTGTCGAACCAGTCCTTCATCCTAGACTGAGCAGAGGCAAGATTACCCATTGCCAGTTCGCATGCCCTCCTCAGTCTAGAGCGACAAGTACAGACGTGGTCTAAAATACTACGTTTTGTATCCTCCTGCAACCATTTCTCCTTCAGGACCCTCAACGGACCACGTACAGTATGCGCGAACACCAGGTCAGCAGGACTGAACCCTAAAGACTCCTGCACGACCTCACGCACCGCAAACATAACTAGATGAACCCCCTCATCCCAGTCTTTTTCAAACTCCAGGCAGTAAGTCCTCAACATAGATTTCAAAGTCTGGTGAAACCTCTCGAGAGCTCCCTGGCTCTCAGGATGATACGCACTGGAGTAACAATGCTTAATATCTAACAACTTCATTACCTGACCAAAAACCTTCGACATGAAGTTGGTACCTTGGTCACTCTGCACAACCTTGGGCAAACCGAACAACGAAAAAAACTTAGTGAGAGACTTAACAATTTCAGGGGCAGTAATTCTACGCAAAGGGACCACCTCCGGAAAGCGGGTAGTCGCACACATAATTGTTAATAAAAACTTGTTGCCCACCCTTGTCCGAGGTAGAGGGCCCACACAATCAACTAGAATCTTCTCAAACGGCTCACCGACCACGGGGATTGGATATAAAGGAGCAGGAACAATCGATTGGTTCGGCTTTCCTGCCACCTGGCAAATGTGACAACACCTGCAGTGCTGTTTCACGTCCTTTTTCAACCCTGGCCAAAAAAAATTCCGTAAGATGCGGTCATACGTCTTATTGACCCCCAAATGTCCACCCAGAGGACCATCATGAGCCAAACAGAGTATCTCGTCCCTATACCGACGAGGCATCACAATCTGATCAACCACGCTCCAATCATCATGCCCAGATATATCCAAGGGAGACCACTTTCGCATCAGTAAGCCATCCCTTAGAAAATACCCCTTTGCTGTGGAATCCATATCCCCCTCAGGCACTGCGCAGTCGCACAGATCAGATAAACCTGGATCACTCTTTTGCTCCTCAACCAGCCGGTCACGTGACAGTGACACCGGCACATTTCCAGACACTATCCCATCTTGAGATGGAGAAACACCCTTCACAACACAGGATCTATCATCCTGATCCCCAAAAATGCTCTCACTCAGGTCCACCACATCCTCAAACTTCGCCTGGCTCTTAGCCATAGCCCTCGTGACAGCACAAGCTGCGAAGACCTTTGGATGCTGTATAGCCAATCTATCAGGACTCTGCACCATCGGAACAGCCGTCACCTCAGGAGTGACTAAAACTCTACCTCATGCCAAGTCATTCCCCAAAATCACAGAAACTCCCCCAACGGGAAAACACGGCCGTAACCCAACAGTTACCCGGCCTGAAACCAACTCGGACTCGAGACGCACGGTATGCAAAGGCACTACCATGTCATCCATCCCGAATCCTACCACTGGGACACTTGACCCAACCGATGATTCCCCAGAAAACAGCAGTACACCATCCAATATAAAGGACTGAGTAGCACCAGTATCACGCAAGATGGATACTGGAATTCTATCACCCCCATCCTCTAGAGAAACAAAACCATTCACGATGAACGCAGAATAATTCCTACACTCATCAGACTCAGGCACCTCAGGTACGACAGGTGCCTTCTGTGCACCCACCAAAGCCACAGGCTTTGCATTTTTCTGCTTCAGAACGGGACACGACTTTAACATGTGCCCTCTCCTTCTACAATAGTAGCACACAGGACCTTCATTAGTCCTTACATTTCCGTCAACCTTATCAGCTCGGACCTCCCCCTGTATCAACGTGCTGCCATTTGCAGGCACAGAAACAGCTTTGACACTGCCACCGGCGACACCACCACGATCAACCGGCCGTGCACCAAAACTATAGGATCGCCCAACAAAATCAGATTTATGAGTCAATACATACTCATCTGCCAACACCGCAGCCTTAGACACCTCATTCACCTTCTGCTCATTAAGGTAAGTAGTAACCCTCTCAGGGAGACAGTTCTTAAAGTCTTCCATAATCATCAAGGCCCGCAGTAGCTCAAAATCCTTCACTCCTTGAGAAGCGCACCACCTGTCAAAAAGTGCCTCCTTCTCCCTAGCAAACTCCACATAAGTCTGACTATCAAACTTCCTAAAGTGCCGGAATTTCTGCCGGTACGCCTCTGGAACTAATTCATAAGCCCTTAATACTGTAGACTTCACACACTCATAGTCCAGACTGCTTTCAACAGATAAAGACGAGTACACCTCCCGTGCTTTACCCACAAGGACACACTGCAATAGCAAGGTCCACACGTCCCTAGGCCACTTCAAGGACAAAGCCACCCGTTCAAACACTGTGAAATACTTGTCCACATCCCTCTCACGAAACGGGGGAACCAGGCGGATGTTCTTGTTCATATCAAACTCCCGTTCCCTAGAAGAAACCCGGGAATTATCTATTTCTTTTTCCCGCAGCTGAAATTCAGCCCTTTTGGTTTCCTCCTCAAGCTCAAGCCGTTTCATTTCAAGAACATGCATGAGCTCTTTCTCTTTTAACAAAGAGGCAATTCTCTGTGACTCAAGCTCCATCTCCTTCAGTTTAATGATGACCTCCATGTTCTGAACTGGCTGAACAGAAGGTGGGGGACTGTCTGCACCACCAGGCAAAACCCCAGCCTCCACCAACGCAGCCCACAACTCCGATTTAATGGAGTGTTTCTTTGAATGCTTGTCAATAGTCACGGCATAGTTCTCAGCCAGCAAAATCAAATGCTCCTTCGTACATCTATCAAACAACTCCCGACTAGGAGCCTCAACAAATTCTTTCACCTTAAATTCCATTTCTAATGTAGCCCCAAACCACCAGCTAAAACTTGGGCACTAATGCTACCACAAACAGGGAAGAAAAAATTCCCTCACAACACACAGACTTCCTCAGCCCAGAAGCCTACCAAAAAAAACCCCCTAAAAACGTCTAGGGTCCTCAAAACTCCGGACGAGCCCCCATTTTGTTACGACTCCCGAATGCAAGTACTTCAGAGCCATGTAACACGTCAAAAACCAGGTTCAGGTTCAAAAAACAGTTTTAATTATTCATTGGAACACAAAACTCAAACCTGATTTAAACAACCCAGTCAGGGATATGGATAAACCGACAAACAATTTAACAATGCTCCAGCCAGCCACGCCATGGGCCGTCGAACCGGAGATTCCAAAACCTGCCCAAAGAGATACAACCCTGAAACCAAAATACACGAAAACTCTAAGGTCAGCCCTTATCCGTCCCAATTCAATATCTGTTAACAAGGAATGGTGAAAATACACAAAGTTCTATGCCATGTGGTCAGGCTTCCTCGGCCCACACCAACAGTCTGCTCATCAGTCAGAGTCTACGACGAAGAGGAGAATCCTGGGAAGCTCTGGTATTTATACTTCAGATGAGTCACCCGTCACCTGACGCAGCTTGGCCAAACGGGTACAGGAGCCTTTAACCCCTCGATTCCAGACTCACAGCCACGAGGCCTGTGCTTGGGAGAGAAACAGAGAGGTAAGTACATAGCATTCACCAGGGGGGGGAGCGCCTAACAGTCCCCATCCTACCCCTTCCAAAGTCCACAATCAGTTCCTTGGTTTTGCTGGTGTTGAGAGCCAGGTTATTGTGCTGGCACCATTTGGTCAGTCGGTCGATCTCTCTTCTGTACTCTGACTCATCCTCATCAGTGATATGTCCCACAACAGTGGTATCGTAAGCGAACTTGATGATGGAGTTCGCACTATGACCGGCTCACCAACGTCCTGTACAACTGCAACTCCTTCTCTCCAGAGATGCTGCCTGTTCCGCTGAGTTAATCCAGCTTTTTGTGCCTATTTCGGTTTAAACCAGCATCTGCAGTTCTTTCCTACACCTTTGAGGAATGATTGAGTTGATGTGAGTATTTCTTCGAGCTACACATTGTGAGCCAAAGATTAATCCTTTCTCACTTGAAGCACACACTAATTATTTGTGCATAAGAGATTAAAGTGTTGAAAGCGTCATTCACAATTAACATCTCCAGATAGTAAAGCCATTAGTATTGTGAAATAAGCAACAAATAGGAGTACTAATGCTACACTCACTGGGAGACATGATTGATTAATGATGCCAGCAAGCTCCTGTATATAAATGCATTTCAGCATTGCTGGTGATCTGAAGTATTCCAGGAAAAAATGCTCATATTAAAACAAAAACATATTTTGAGATCAACGATTATTTTTACAAATTGGAACTGAACAAGTTCTATGGATGAATGGTGGGAGTAACTCAGCGAGACAGGCAGCATAGAGTCATAGAGTGATACAGTGTGAAAACTGGCCCCCACCTATATCACAAGTCTCCTTACCCACCACACCACCCCCAGGTCCCTCAGATTGGCCGACTTGAGGCTACTGAACATCCCACGGTCTAGGCGTAAGCTCAGGGGCGACTGCGCCTTTGCGGTTGCGGCTCCTAGACTGTGGAACAGCATCCTTCTTCCCATCAGAACTGCCCCCTCCATTGACTCCTTTAAGTCGAGACTTAAAACTCATCGTTACTCTCAAGCCTTTCTTGACGTCCTCTGAGTGAGGGCTACATGTATGTATTTATGTATGTACTTAATCTATGAACCAATGTTGTATAACGTTAGTACCTCCACCAATGTAAAGCACTTTGGTCAACGAGAGTTGTTTTTTAAATGTGCTATAGAAATAAAAGTGACTTAACTTGACTTGACTTCGGCCCAACTTGCCCACACCGGCCAACATGTCCCAGCTACACTAGTCTCACCTACCAGCGTTTGGTCCACATCCCTCCAAACCTGCCCTATCCATGTACCTGTCTAACTGCTTCTTAAATGTTAGGATATGTCCCTGCCTCAACTACCTCCTCTGACAGCTTGTTCCATAGAGCATTTCTGAGAGAAGAAATGGGCGACGTTTCGGGTCGAGACTCTTCTTCAGACTGAGAATCTGGGGAAAGGGTCTAGAGATATGGGAGGGAAAGGTGTGGACAGGACAGATCAAAGCAGATGGTGATTAGGAAATGTAGATGGTACATTGTTAGCTGAGGGGAAGGTGACAACGAGGCATACAATCAGAAATATTTAATCAGGAGGACAGTAGAACTAAGGTACACAAAAATGCTGGAGAAACTCAGCGGGTGCAGCAGAATCTATGGAGCGAAGGAAATAGGCAACGCTTCGGGCCGAAACCCTTCTTCAGACTGATGGGGGGTAGGGGGGCGGGGAGAAGAAAGGAAAAAGGAGGAGGAGGAGCCCGAAGGCTGAGGGAGAACTAGGATGGGGGAGGGATGGAATGAGAGGGAAAGCAAGGGATATTTGAAGTTAGAGAAGTTAATGTTCATACCGCTGGGGTGCAAGCTGCCCAAGCAAAATATGAGGTGCTGTATCTCAAATTTGCGCTGGGTCTCACTGACAATGGAGGAGGCCTCGGACAGAAAGATCAGTGTGGGAATGGGAGGGGGGGTGAAAGTGTTTAGCAACCGGGAGATCAGGTAGGTTTAGGCGGACTGAGCGGAGGCGTTTAGCAAAATGATTGCTGAGCCTGCGCTTGGTCTTGCCAGCATCTGCGGTTCCTTCCTACACAAGTATGTATGCTTTAATTCTCCATTTGTATCTGAACATTTTTCGGTATTTTAATCCTCAAAATACAACGGCGGGCAGTCATTATAGATAAACTGAATGTTTAGCATGCGGTGTAATAGGAAGAAGGATTTATTAGCTACATGAAACTTAAACTAGTCCAATGACCAGAAATAGACATCTCTAGGCACTGTCCTGAACTTGTTAAGACATCACTCAGTCCAATTATAGCTAGGTCATGCGAATTCCAACAGTTTTATTCCACTAGATATTTAAAGCATAATTAAAATAGCAATAGAATAGATGAAGAACTCAATTAAGGAACACTTCTAATATGCTGGCTATTTCTGGGAAACATGAAATTCCTTTGATTGATTTTGCCAAAAATATAGGAGGAGAAAATGACGTCTGGTAAAATGGAAAGGCGATAAGTTCCTTCCACTATTATACTTGGCACAAGTTTACAATATGTTATTAAGGAGCTAGAACATAGAACAGTACAGCACAGGAACAGGCCCTTCGGCCCACATTGCCCATGCCACGCATGATATCAAGTTAAAGTATTCTCCTCTGCCAGTATGTGATCCATATCCCTCCGTTCCTAGTATTCACCCTGTCATCTCCCCTCATGGTTTTATACATCCGAGAATAGCTTAACCTGGTATCTTGTCACAAGTTTACCCCCCTCCCATTCCCAATCCGACCTCTCTGTCCTGGGTCTCCTCCATTGCCAGAGTGAGCAACAGCGGAAATTGGAGGAACAGCACCTCATATTCCGCCTGGGGACCTTGCGTCCGGATGGCATTAACATTGAATTCTCCCAATTTTGCTAGTCCTTGCTGTCTCCTCCCCTTCCTCAACCCTCTAGCTGTCTCCTCCCACCCTCCCATCCGCCCGCCCTCGGGCTCCTCCTCCTCCCCTTTTCCTTCCTTCTCCCCCCCACCCCCCATCAGTCTGAAGAAGGGTTTCGGCCCGAAACGTCGCCTATTTCCTTCGCTCCATAGATGCTGCTGCACCCGCTGAGTTTCTCCAGCAATTTTGTGTACCTTCGATCTTCCAGCATCTGCAGTTCCTTCTTGAATAACCTGGTATCTTGTTTGGAAGGGACATTGTGGGCCAAAGGGCCTGTTCATGTGCTACACTGTTCTATGTTCTATCCCCTTAATAACATCTCCTTAACAACATCTGTGATGCTGGTTTAAACCAAAGATAGACACAAAGAGCTGGAGTAACTCAGCGGGTCAGACAGTGTTTCTGGAGAAAAGGAGCAGGTGACATTTCGGGTCGAGACTCTTCACCAGGCTTGATGTTGGCAATATATTTTTCTTAATCCACAAGTGCATACCATTCAAGACTGTGTTATTCACCTGCTCATATCCCTGCCCATTCTGTGCATACCTATCAGCTTGTCCAAAACATCTTCTAAATGCCATGACTGCACCTGCTTCAAACACCACCCCCAGCAGCGCGTTCCAGGCACGCACCACCCTCTGTGTGAACATCGAGACCCTCTCACCCTGAAGCTGGGGCTGCTTTCCCCAAGAGCAAAGGAGCTCGTGATTGCAGATGTGAGAGAGCGCGTGTCTGTGAGAGAATGTGCCAGAGTATGTGTAGGAAGGAACTGCAGATGCTGGTTTACACAAAAGACAGAAAGCCGGAGTAATTCAGCGTAGCGGGGTCAGGCAGCATCTCTGAAGAAAAGGCATATGTGATGTTTTGGGTCGACACACTTCCAAGCATGTGTGTGCATCACCTTCACCGCCTTGCTCGATATCCTGCAGCTCCGCTCTCACTCCCCCTCTCCCCATTCGTAACAAGGACAGAGTCCCCCTAGTCCTCACCTTCCACCCCATCAGCCGTCGCACGCAGCATATAATCCTCCAACATTTTCAACACCTGCAACGGGATCCCAGTACTGGCCTCATCTTCCCATCTCCATCCAGTGTAGTGTACTCTTAATGTGCGGGGATCGCTGGTCGGTGCGGACTATGTGGGCCGAAGGGCCTGTTTCCGCGCTGTATCTCCAAAATGGGAAAAAAATTAACCTTTATTAAAAACAATTAACCTAAATTAAAAACAAAGGAAGAACATGCAAACTCTGCACAGACTCAGCACCTGAGGTCAGGAATGAACCCAACTCTCTATGAGCTACACGACTGTGTTACTGTAGAATTACACATATCTGCCACAATTGCACTTCTATTTCCGAATGAAGTTAAAAACTCTGATGCATTGCAATCAATTGCCTTGCCCTTCGAGAGCTGGTTGCGTTTCACGCTGATTGCCAATGAAAGTCTTCAATTCTCTTTGTTTTTTAATGTAGACAGATCGAGTCTATTACCCAGCTACTACATTCTCCACTTTAGTCACGCCACTAATGGTGTCACAACAGTTACCCAGATATACAGGTAAATCAATAAATACAAAGTTCTATCTCACAGAACGTGACACAGGAGGGAATGACATTCATCACACTTTAGCTGCATGCTTTCCGCTTTTATCAAATTAGGTTAATTCTGATACAGGATTTAGTTTTTAGTTTTAGTTTCGTTTAGAGATACAGGTGCACAACCTTTTATCCGAAAGCCTTGGGACCAGACACTTCTCGGATTTCGGAATTTTTCGGATTTCCGAATGGAAGATTTTTAGCGTAGATTAGGTAGGTAGCGCGGGCGGCTTGAAAAGTCTGGAGCGGCTGCCTCCTCCCCGGAGACCGGGGAATCATTGTAAATCATTGCTTAAATGTTAGTCAGTTAGTTTGGAGGGATTTTATGTGGTGGGGGAGGGGGGGGGGGGGTGAAGGGGGAAACCTTAATTCTTAGTCCCCTACCTGGTCGGAGAGGCGGGGAGCGGGCAATGCCTTACCGGGTCGCCGTGCAGTAAGCTCCGGAGCGCTGTGGCCGCCGACTCCCAACATCGCGGATCTGGGGGCTGCGGGCGGCGCCGGTTGGAGCTCCGACCCCGGCAACTCTACCCCTGGCTGCGCGGCGCTCCAAATCCAGCGCCGCCCGCGGCCGGACGCCCGCAGCCCCAGCTCCGCGATATTGGGAGTCGGCGGCCACAGCGCTCCGGAGCTTACTGCACGGCGTCCCGGTAAGGCATTGCCCGCTCCCCGCCTCCCCGACCAGGTAGGGGACTAAGAATTAAAGTTTCCCCTTTCACATAAAAGCCCTCCAAACTAACTGACTAACATTTAAGCAATGATTTACAGATGTTTAAGTGTCTCCCCGGTCTCCGGGGAGGAGGCAGCCGCTACAGTAGTACAGACCTGGGTTGACCGTGGGTCGTTTCGGGTCAAGTTTGGCGCCAAACGCGAGCTTTGGTGTGCAGACGACATCCTGGAAAAAATGTCCGGTTTTCGGAGCTTTTCGGTTTCCGGAACTCCGGATAAAAGGTTGTGCACCTGTACAATGTGGAAACAGGCCCTTCATCCCACCTAGTCCGCGCCGACCAGCAATCCCCGCACATTAACACTACCCTACACACAGTAGGGACGATTTACTTTTATACCAAGCCAATTAACCTGCAAAGCTGTACGTCTTTGGAGTGTGGGAGGAAACCGAAGATCTCATAGAAAACCCACGCAGGTCATGGGGAGAACGTACAAAGTGCGTGCAGACAGCACCCGTAGCCAGGATCAAACCTGGGTCTCTGACATTGTAAAAGCCCTGTCCCACTGTACGAGTTCATTCAAGAGCTCTCCCGAGTTTAAAAAAAATCAAACTCATGGAAGCACGTAGAATGTACGTAGCGGGTACGTCGGAGCTCAGGACGTCTCTTAGCATTTCGTAACGTTAACGGCAGGTACTCGGGAAACGCGGTAAGCTCGGGAAGACTCGTGAAGATTTTTCAACGTTGAAAAATGTCCACGAGAGCCCCGAGTAGCTACGAGCGGCCATTACCGTAAATCTCCGAGTTCGAATCAGGGCAAACTCGGGAGAACTCTTGAATGAACTCGCACAGTGGGACAGGGTTTTTAGGCAGCAACTCTACCACTATTCCACCATGCAGAACAGCACAGGAACAGGTCCTTCAGCCCACAATATCCCTGCTGAACATAATGCCGAGATAAGCGGGTCATCTCTGCCTGCTTGTAATCCCTCTACCTCTATTTCGTGCATAGTTAGGTGCCCATTTAAAAGTCTCTTAAGCAGCACCGTTGTGACTGCCTGCACCACCACCCCTGGCAGCATGTTCCAAGCACACTCCACCCTACATTAAAGAAAACTTGCCCTGCTCATCTTCTTTGAACTTTGCCCCTTGACCTTAAAGCTCTGCCCTCTTAGATGCTCTTCCATAGCCAACCCCTCAAATCGGGCAATAGTGGAAGAAATGGGTTACCATCATGGGTTGTGGGAGAACAGGAGAGAGGGAGGGAGAAAGAGGGAGGTGAGAATTCCATGCGTACGCCATTGGGTTATAAGTTACCCAAGCGGAATATGAGGCGCTGTTCCTCCAGTTTGTGTTTGGCCTCACTCTGGCAATGGAGGCGGCCCAGGACAGAGAGGTTGTTTGTGGGAATGGGAAGGGGAGTTAAAATGGTTTTGGTTTCCCTAACATTTGGTCATTATCATATATAGATTTAATTGGGCAGAAAATATATAATTTGTTCGCTCGTGTGTCAGACGACGTTCTGCCACCGCTTTGCCACAGCCAGTGCCACATCGGTGCCTTTGCGGAGATCGTCCATGGTGCATGCCTCTCTGCCGCAAGTCAGTAGGTGGGCCATTGTCTTCACCTCTCCACAGTTGCACTTGTCAGAGTTCGAGAGGCCCCACTTCTTCAGGTTGAGTCCGCAACGTCCCACTCCAGTACGGGGGAGGTTTAGGGCTTTCCAGGTAGTATAAGGCAGGTGGTGTCCGGGTGCCATCTGTTGTTTGGTTTTGGTGCCTGGTACAGTTGGCTCTAGTTCCATGAAGCTGTGCCGACTTTTCAGGCGTTTCTTGGCATGTTGGTGATTGTGCAAGGGGTGGCGGGGGTCTGTGTCTGCATTGAAGCATTCAACTGCAGCTGCCCGATCACGTCTTCGAGATGGTTCATCGATGCCTGCCAGCTCGTACAGATGTTCAACCTGTGTCGGCTTCAGGCATCCTGTGGTTTTCTTGCAGGCAGCGTTCAATGCAGAGTCCAACTTGCGTGTTTGTTTAGAGCGGTTGCGGACAGGACTTGCATATTCTGCCACTGAGAAACAGGGCACTGAAGTCGCGAGCTGGGGAACCTCTAGCCACGGGCGCGCCGTCCGGAGCCTGGGATCCCTCGTTGTGTGTCTACGTTGTGTCTGTCTATGTATAGTAACACTGATATGGAGAAATACAGATGTAACACTGCTTCTAGTTTTTGCTTTGTTTCTGTGGCAACATACTGTATTTAACAGGAACAGTTGTGGTTGTCATTTCATTACATAAGCCGACATATGACATCTTGGGGAGAACGCATAGTGCTGGATTAACTCGGTAGGGCAAGCAGCATCTCTGGAGGACATGGATAGTTTCGATTAGTTTATTGTCACGTGTACCGAGGTACAGTGGAAAGCTTTGGTTGCGTGCTAACCAGTCAGCAGAAAGTCTGTAGAGAGGAGTTTAAGAAGAAGGTTCACGAGACTGATCCCTGGGATGGTGGGACTGTCATATGAGGAAAGATTGAAAAGACTAGTATTCGCTTGTATTCACAGGAGTTTAGAAGGATGAGGGGGCTCTTATAGAAACATATAAAAGGACTGGACAAGCTAGATGCAGGAAAAATGTTCCCAATGTTGGGCGAGTCCAGAACCAGGGGCCACAGACTTAGAATAAAGGGGAGGCCATTTAAGACTGAGGTGAGAAAAAACTTTTTCATCCAGAGAGTTGTGAATTTATGGAATTCTCTGCCACAGAGGGCAGTGGAGGCCAAATCACTGGATGGATTTAAGAGAGAGTTAGATAGAGCTCTATGGGCTAGTGGAATCAAGGGATATGGGGAGGCGGCAGGCACGGGTTATTGATTGGGGACAATCAGCCATGATCACAATGAATGGCGGTGCTGGCTCGAAGGGCCGAATGGCCTCCTCCTGCACCTATTTTCTATGTTTCTAAGATCATAGTTAAAGTACAAAAACGTTGCAGAGCAGAGATTCAAGAATGTGGAGCGATTGTAATATGTGATTGTAGATCTGCTTCTGTGGCCAGAATCGCCTGGGTTGGGGGACATCTTGGAAGGCGACGTTTCGGGTCCGGGCACTTCTTCAGTCCTCCGTCAACTCTCAGTTTTTTTTAATGTTCTGAAAAATGGTTCCGGTTTGAAACATCGCCTACTCCTGTCCTCCAGAGATGTTGCCTGACCTGCTGAGTTACTCCAGCAATTTGCGTTCTATGCAAGATTCCAGCATCTGCAGTTCCTTGTGTCTTCATGAATTTCAGGGCTGCCCTCAATGACACGGAAGATCCAAAACTATTTTCCGCCTTCTATGCATTTTTTTTTTCAGGAAGTGAGAAAAAGAAAATGAGAAAAGAAAGAATAAAGAGAAAAGAAGAAGAGGTAGAGAGCAGAAGAATAAGGGGATTTTTAAGAAACAGTTCTGATGTATTGAAATACGGGGTTGTTTCTTTAATTATATATGTAATCTCTCTATTAAATAAGGGCATTGGCATTGGCTAATGAGGCCCCATAGCAGAAGAGTCCACGTCGCGGGGCTGGAAACTGGAAGTATCCCGAGCTAATTCTGCTACCAACATCATCTATTGCAACAAGTGATGGCTCCCACTGATTGTTGCCGGAAGCTTGCGTCCTTTTCGGGACGGACGATGACAGCGATGTCAACATTTGTAACAAGATGGACTCGAAAAAAAGAAGAAGACTGGCTGATGACAGGGAAGGATATTTTATGAAACATACATAAAATGATGAAATGCTTCAAAGAATTGGGTGATTTTGTTTGATCTATAGAGTTGGTCCATAAAAGCATTATTCCTCAATACAATAATAAATTGATAAACCAAGAATAGTCTTTCTATTTGGTATGGTTTTAATATTAATCAACTGTAACACATGAAATGCATATCAACCCACCTTTGAGTTTCTTGGCTTAATCCTGCATTCACCTCTCTCCACGCCGACTTGTGATCCCCGCACATTAACACTATCCTACACATACACAAGGGACAATTTACATTTATACCATGCCAATTTTTTGTTTGTAGGGGATATGGTCTTTTTAATGTGGGGGGTAGGTGTAAACTTTATTTCTAGGTCCCTACCTGGTCGGTGAGGCAGCCTTTTCTCCGGGCTGCCCGTTGACCCGTCCTCGTGGCCTACCAGCGGGCTTGGGCGCCGTTTCCTGGCGGAGACCGCCCAGTACCTCGGCCTCGGCGGCGGCACAGCGCTGGAGCGCCACAGCGGAGCGGGCGATGCCTTGCCTGGGTCGCCGCGCTGGAGCGACGCGCTGGAGCTCTGGCGAGCTGGACCGCCGAGAGCAACATCTGCGGGGTGCGGAGAGGCGGCAGTGCGGAGAGGCGGCTCCAACCAGGAAGCGGCCGTTCCAGGTGGCCCAGCCGCCGAAAGGACTCTCCCGACGCCGGGGCAAGACCACTCGGTGAAAACGGCCAGGGACATCGAGCCTCCGTAGAGGCAATTGCGGTGGCCTCAATAGGCCTGACTTTGGGGTGAACATGGGGTGGGGACTGGACATTGTGCCTTCCTCCACAGTGCTATCCACTGTGGGGGGATGATTTTTTTGTCTAATTGTAATCCTGTAAGTCTGTGTCCAAGATGGCTGCCGTGAAGAGAGAGTGGACGCTGGCGCGCTTTGGCTGCCGCTGCTCTCTCTTCACACTGTGTTTTTGATTTTCTGTTTTTGGATTGAATTCTGTTTTTAATTTGTGTCTCTGTGATGTCTTTATTACTTATTTTTATTCCGATTATATGTTTTTATTCCGATTACTATGTAAGGTGTCCTTGAGATGTCTGAAAGGCGCCCATTAAATAAAATTTATTATTATTAATTAGCCTACAAACCTATACGTCTTGTGGAGCATGGGAGGAAAGCGGAGATCCTGGAGAAAACCCACGCCGGTCATGGGGAGAACGTACAAACACCGTGCAGGCAGCAGCCGTAGTCAGGATCGAACATTTGTGCAGATTTATTGAATTGTTCAATGCACCAGCTAAATCTCTGCAAGAGAATTCTGTCGCAAGCGGAGCGCGTGGAAGCAAACAGACAACCTCATTCATTTGATGTTCTCAGCAATGCTTTAAAGGAATAATGTGAAGCATTTGGAAAAATGTTTCATGCAGTCCATCTGCTCACGAGGGCCTGCCACACAAAATATCTTGCACCACCTTTAGACTTCAGAGATAAAGCATGGGAGCAGGCCCGTTGGCCTAGTGAGTCCGCGCAGAACAGCGCTCACCCTGTAAAAAAAACCTATACACACAGGGAGAATTTCACAACTTACCAAAGCCAATTAACCGACAAACATGTAAATATTTGAAGTGTGGGAGGAAACCGGATCACCTGGAGTAAACCCACGAGGTCACACATACAAGCTCCGTACAGACAGTACACGAAGTGAACACCTCCATCATCAGAGTGAGGCCAAACGTAAAATGGAGGAACAGCACCTCATATTTTTCTTGGGCAGATTACAGCCCAGCTAACTCCAAATAACCCTTGCATCCCCTCTCTCTCACTCGCTCTCCCACCCTAGTCATCGTACTAGTTTCATTGTCATACTGCTGTCTTTCACTGTCTATATAACTCTTTATCACCCATCCCACAGCCAACAATGGACCATTGTGGGCTCCACCTTGATTATCATTGTTTTTTTTGCATATCTTCCATTCATTTATCCTATATATCTCGTTCCCCTTTCCCTTGACACTCAGACTGAATAAAGGGCCTGTCCCACTTGGCGATTTTTTGGGCGACAGCCAGCATCATTGACCGACGTATTAGGGTCGCCGATAGATTTTGAACATTTCAAAATCCAGCGGCGACAAAAAAAATGTTGCGACACTTGAGGAGACAGTCGCCGAAAAAATCGCCAAGTGGGACAGGCCCTTATGGGTCTCGACCCGAAACATCACCTATTCCTTTTATCCAGAGATGTTGCCTGTCCCACTGAGTTACTTCAGTGCCCATTTTCGGATTAAACCAGCATCTGCAATTCATCCCTATATATCTAGAAGTAACATCCTTGTGAATCTGTTCTGAACCCTCATTAGCTGAATCACATCATTCCAACAATGTGGCGACTAGTACTGAACACAATACTCCAAGCCTGGCCAGACCAATGTTTTAGACTTTAGACATACAGTACGGAAACTGGCCCCTCATCCCATCGAGTCCGCGCCGACCAGCGATCACCCCCTTACCTTAGCACTAACCTGCACACTAGAGAAAATTTACAATCTTACTGAAGCCAATTAACCTAAAAACGTACGTCTTTTGGGATGTGGGAGCAAACCAGAGCACCCAAAGGAAATTTACATGGTCATGGGGAGAACGTAAAACTCCGTACAGACAGCTCCCATAGTAAGGATCGAACTCTGTACTGTAATGCCCCTGTCCCACTTAGGGAATCTGAACGGAAACCTCTGGAGACTTTGCGCCCTACCCAAGGTTTCTGTGCGGTTCCCAGAGGTTCCCGGAGGTTTTTGTCAGTCTCCCTAATGGTCGAAAGTGGTTTCCGCTTCTTCTATGTTCCGGCGAGTATTTCAAAAAATTCAAAACCGGCCGCGACTAAAAATAGGTTGCCGTTTTGAAAATCAGTAATTGTTTAGTCGAAGCCGGTTGCGATGCTAGTTGAAGGTGGTTGCCGGAGGTTGCAGGTAGTGGAAGGTAAGACTTTTTTTCACCCAGTTTTATTCCACCAGGGAGATCTTACCTTCCAGTTTCGTCCCACCTGTTATCAGACAACTGAACCATCCTACCACAACTAGATAGCGGTCCTGAACTACTATCTACCTCATTGGAGACCCTCGGACTATCCTTGATCGGACTGTGCTGGCTTTACCTTGCACTAAACGTTATTCCCTTATCATGTATCTGTACACTGTAAATGGCTGGATTGTAATCATGTATTGTCTTTCCGCCGACTGGTTAGCACGCAACGGAAGCTTTTTGTGTCTGTACCTTGATACATGTGACAATAAACTGAGCTGAACTGAAGACTGAAGTTGGGCTGACCTTGGTTCCAGAGTTGTGTCCATTCCAAATGTACATGAAAGTTGAAACGGAACCTTGGCCAGTGGGAGGTTTATATTGAATTAACAACAAGCTTTCAGGAATTTTCAAAATTCTCAAGTGGAACTGATATACGCATCACCAGATAGTATTGCCCATCATAAAACTCGTAGATTGATTTTATTTTTTCTGTTAAGTTCTCTCTGACTTCAGACCAAGCCCCTTGGAGACTAATGGAAAACTATAACCATGAGCGTAAGAAATCGGAAAGGGCAACTGTGATAACTTCATGGAAAATAATGCAATACGTCTTCCCACTGCAGAATCGTTTACAGTGTAACATTTTACGTAAACCATGATAAAGGTTGCCAATGTCTTCCCCTCCCCCCCTGAGCGTAAGGGGAGGGGAGGGGGTCGGGGGAGGGCAAGACAATGGGGACCCGGCTTGGGGGGACCCCGTGGGGGACGGTGGGAGAACAAAGGGAGACCCTCTGTTGGGGGGGGGGGGGTGCACTCTATAATATACAAGATACATTTATTTGTCACATGTACCAATTGATACAGTGAAAAGTGTGGTCGCCATACAGCCATACGAATAAAAAAGAGCACAGAACACGATAGTCTTTAATGCAGACATCCCCACACAGCGGGATCAAAGTTTCCCACGGTGAGGGAAGGCTCCAAAATTCAGTCATCCTCCTCTGTTGTCCTCCCGTGGTCCCGTAGGTTTAGAATCCTCTGTCCGTGAGCCTGCGTTTGTTTGTTTGTTTGTTCGCTCCGGTTAAGGCGCTCTGCACACTTGCATCGCCGACAGTCGCTTGTCTTTTTGTTCCTCACTTTTTCACTTTATCTCTTTTTTAATTTAATTTGAATGTCAAGTTTTCTTGTGGCTCGTTGTGTGTTATGACTGTTGGCAGAACAATTTCCCTCCGGGGATGAATAACGTTCTATCGTATCGTATCGGAATCCTTCCAAATTAACTGATTTTCCTTAAATCGATAAAAGAAAAGCTCTTTAAGGTGCAACATTTTATCTTGAAAAATGTTTAATAACTTGGCTCAAGGAGGCACTCAACAAAGAATAAGGGCGTCAGTAACCATTGACCATCTTTACTGGTGTTGGTATTTTCTGGCAAACGGTATTGATGTTGTCTACTTAATACACCATTCTCATTGAAAGTAACAACGCAATTAAAGGGCTTCTTTGGGTCTTGATTGGTGTCTTCGCATTTCTCCTCCCATTTAAACTTTGAGGAGATATTTGTTCTGCAATAATTTTAAAAATAGATTTAAATATTCCAGTTCTTCTTATCGAGTCCACCTCACAGGATTAGAAATTGTTCAGCCAAAGCTGAACGCACTTCTCGTCATCTGCTACAATTGCGTCTTGCGCTTCCTGTGCCTCTCGTGCCTGGTGGTAGAAAGGTTAGTGGAAACAGGGCCGCAACGTGAACGCTCTTTCCTTGACCTCAATATCCCAGTAATATTGATGATAAAGGATAGAGTACATATGCAACATCACCTGACAAACTGAACTAAAATCACCTCACTCTCCAATCTTTTTCGTTTTGTTTTTATTTGTTTTAGTTTAGTTTATTGCCAGATGCACTGAGGTACATGTGCTAACCAGCTAGCGGAAAGACAATACATGATTATAATTGATCAGTCCACACTCTACAGATATATGATAAAGAGAATAATGCTTAGTGCAAGATAAAGTCCAGATAGGTCCGGTTAAAGATAGTCCGACGGTCTTCAATAAGGTAGATAGTCATAAAGACATGGAGTGATACAGCATAGAAACAGGCCCTCTGGCCCAACTTGTCCACACCGGCCAACAAATCCCAGCTACACTAGTTCCAAATGCTTGCGTTTGGCCCATATCCCTCCAAACTTGTCCTATCCATAGAAGCTCAGGATGGCACTGGAGTTGTTGGTAGGATGGCCGTTATCAGGCAACTGAACCAGCTAACCACATGTTCTATCCTATACACCAAAGTCAATTAGCCTACAAACCTACATGTCATTGGAATGTGGAAGAAAACCGGAGTAACCTGAAAAAACCCAGGCATTCATGTGGAGAAGGCACAAACTGTGCAGACAGTACCCGTAGTCTGGATAAAACCTGGGTCTCTGGCGCAGTGAGGCAGCAACTCTACCACTGCGTCACTATGTGAGGCAGGAACCGCAGATGCTGGCTTATACTAAGGATAGACACAATGTGCAGGAGTAACTCTGCGGGTCAGGAAGGGTCTGTGGTGAGAAGGAATGGATGACGTTTCGGTTCGAGACCCTTCTTCAGACAGAGAGTCGGGGAGAGAAAAACGAGACGTGGAAGGCTAATAAAGATCATGTAAGGAGTGGAAAGAGCCTGCTGTATGAAGAAGGGTCCCGACCCGAAACGTCACCCATTCCTTCTCACCAGAGATGCTCCTCACCAGAGATCTCCAGAGATGCTCCCTGTCCTGCTGAGTTACTCCAGTATTTTGCATCTATCTTCTCTTTTCACAATCATCCATCCACACTTATCTATCAGAACGCTGGCCTGGGTTGCAGTAATTCAAGGTCACATTGCAACTCCCGGGCCTCATCTGCTCGCCGCTGTCCAGCTGGCCAACTGCAAAATGCGGCAAACAGCAGCTGGTCTGAGGGTAGGGGATGAAACAGAGGGAACGGAGGTCTCAAGCTGGCAGGATTGACGGTCTCATTAAACCAGCAAGTAAACAGCATTATCCCCAACTTGCATATCATCGATATCTTGCAGCCATCCAGAACGCACGTTCTTTATTCCTTTCCTTATTCTGTATTCTTTCCTCGGCAAACCAGCATCTGCAGTTTCTCGTTTCCACAATCTTTTATTATTTTATTTAGAAAAACAGCGTGGAAACAGGCCCTTCAGCCCATCGAGTCTACACCGACCAGCGTCCCCACGAACATGAACACCACCCTACACACGCCAGGGACAATTTACATTTATGCCAAGCCAATTAACCTACAAACCTGTACATCATGGAGTGTGGGAGGAAACCGGAGATCTCGGAGAAAACCCATGGGGAGAATGTACAAGCCCCATCATAGAAACATAGAAACTTAGAAACTAATTGCAGGATCAGGTCATTTGGCCCTTTGAGCCAGCACCGCCATTCAATATGATCATGGCTGATCATCCAAAATCAGTACCCCGTTCCCATTATATCCCCATATCCCTTGATTCCTTTAGCCCAAAGAGGTACTGTATGTCTAACTCGCTCTTGAATAGATCCAGAGAATTCCTGGGTGAAAAGGTTTTTCCTCTTCTCAGTCCTAAATGGCCTAACCCTTATTCTTAAACTGTGACCCTGGTTCTGGACTCCCGCAAAATCGGGAACAGTTTCCTGCATCTAGCCTGTCCAATCCTTTAAGAATTTTATAGCTATCTATAAGATCCCCTATCATCCTTCTAAATTCCAGTGAATATAAGCCCAGTCAACCCATTATTTCATCGTATGTCAGTCCCGGCATCCTGGGGATAATTTAGAAGTGAATTAACCTATTGATTTGTGCGTCGTTGGAGTGTGGGAGGAAACCTGTGACCATGTTGGTTTTCTCTGGATTAATTGACTTTTGTACATTGTCTAGGGCCAACTTACAAAGGTCAATCAACCAATGATATTTTGGCATTCATAGCAAAAGGATTTCAGTATAGGAGCGGGGAGGTTCTACTGCAGTTGTACAGGGTCTTGGTGAGACCACACCTGGAGTATTGCGTACAGTTTTGGTCTCCAAATCTGAGGAAGGACATTATTGCCATAGAGGGAGTACAGAGAAGGTTCACCAGACTGATTCCTGGGACGTCAGGACTTTCATATGAAGAAAGACTGGATAGACTCGGCTTATACTCGCTAGATTTTAGGAGATTGAGGGGGGATCTTATAGAAACTTACAAAAAATTTAAGACGTTCAAAAGGGACTGCAGATGCTGGAATATCGAAGGTACACAAAATTGCTGGGGAAACTCAGCGGGTGAGTCTGAAGAAGGGTTTCGGCCCGAAACGTCGCCTATTTCCTTCGCTCCATAGATGCTGCTGCACCCGCTGAGTTTCCCCAGCAATTTTGTGTACCTTAAAAAATTTAAGGGGTTGGACAGGCTAGATGCAGGAAGATTGTTCCCGATGTTGGGGAAGTCCAGGACAAGGGGTCACAGCTTAAGGATAAGGGGTCACAGCTTAAGGATAAGGGGGAGACCGAGATGAGAAAAACATTTTTCACGCAGAGAGTGGTGAATCTCTGGAACTCTCTGCCACAGAGGGTAGTTGAGGCCAGTTCATTGGCTATATTTAAGAGGGAGTTAGATGTGGCCCTTGTGGCTAAAGGGATCGGGGGCATGGAGAGAAGGCAGGTACAGGATACTGAGTTGGATGATCAGCCATGATCATATTGAATGGCGGTGCAGGCTCGAAGGGCCGAATGGCCTACTCCTGCACCTATTTTCTATGTATCTATGTATCTAACCTACAAACCTGTATGGCTTTGGAACGTGATAGGAAACCGAAGCACCCAGAGAAAACCCACGCAGTCACAGGGAGAACCTACCAACTCCTTACAGACACCACCCAAAGGTTGAATCCCGACTACGGGTGCTCTTACAAGAGATTAGTGTGCAATATTAGAGCTCATAGTATTGGGGGTAGGGTATTGACATGGATGGAGAACTGGTTGACAGACAGGAAGCAAAGAGTAGAAATTAACGGGTCCTTTTCTAAATGGCAGTCAGTGACGCAAGGCTCAGAGCTGGGCCCCAGTTATTTACAATATACGTTAACGATTTAGACGAGGGAATTAAATGTAACATCTCCAGGTTTGCGGATGACACAAAGCTGGGTGGCAGAGTGAGCTGCGAGGAGGATCCTATGAGGCTGCAGGGTGACTTGGATAGGTTGGGTGGGTGGGCAAATGCATGGCAGATGCAGTATAATGTGGATAAATGTGAGGTTGTCCACTTTGGTGGCAAAAACAAGATGGTAGATTATTATCTGAATGGTGTTAGATTAGGAAAAGGAGATGTGCAACGAGACAAGAGTGTGCTTGTACATCAGTCACTGAAAGTAAGCATGCAGGTACAGCAGGAAATGAAGAAAGCTAATGGCTTGTTGGCCTTCATAGCGCAAGGATTTGAGTGGGAGTAATGCCCCTGTCCCACTTAGGAAACCTGAATGGAAACCTCTGGAGACTTTGAGCCCCGCCCAAGGTTTCCGTGCGGTTCCCAGAGGTTTTTGTCAGTCTCCCTACCTGCTTCCACTACCTGCAACCTCTGGCAACCACCTGCAACCTCCGGGAACCGCACGGAAACCTTGGGTGGGGCGCAAAGTCTCCAGAGGTTTCCGTTCAGCTTTCCTAAGTGGGACAGGGGCATAAGGAGGTCCTACTGCAGTTGTACAGCACCCTGATGAGACCGCACCTGGAGTATTATGTGCAGTTTTCGTCTCCTAATTTGAGGAACGACATTATTGCCATTGATGGAGTGTAACGTAGGTTCACCAGGATACTCCAGCACATTGTGCAGTTCTTTTTTCTAAACCAGCATCTGCATTTCATTGTAAATCCTCTATACATTTACATTATTTTTCTGGCCCAACCTATAACATGTGTAAAGGCATTCAGTGTTAAAAATGAAGATGTGTTTCTTGTAGGGAAATCTTAAACCTCTATGATAGAGGTTACACAATGTCCAGTAAGATTAAACCATATTTTTGTTTTAATTATTGTAGCAACTTGCATAAACGACAGGTATACAAGGAACTGCAGATGCAAGTTTACAAAAAACAAAACAAGGAAGTGCTGGAGTAACTCAGTGGGTCAGGCAGCATCTCTGGAGATCATGGATAGGTGACGTTTCAGGTTGGGATCCTTCTTTAGACTTGAGACTGACGTTGGCCCAATCATGAAACGTCACCTATCCATGCTCACCATCCAGCAAGAATGTCATTGTCCTATCTGGGACACATGACAATAAACTCTCTTGACTTGACTTGTTCTCCAGAGATGCTGCCTGACCCTCTGAGTTACTCCAGCATCTTGTAAAATGCATCTGTAGGATTTAAAAAAAAAATGTTCACTCCCTGTGTTAGTTAAACTTCAGTTCAGCTGTGCCACCATGTGTAAATTAGAAACATATTCAACGTTCTCATTAATTATAACTCCAAAAATATTTTAAAAGCAAATAGTGGAGCAATTGTGGGGCAATTTACACCCAAGAGCAATTAAAGAAAAATGAGCAAAAATAAGCAATTATACAACAAAGTGCTAAATTATTAGTCTTCTCATACTCTAAGCTGATCAATAGCTCAAAGCACAGAGTAAATTAACCTTCAATAAGAGCTTGACGAGGTTTAGTTTAACTTCCAGTATTTTGGCACTCAGCTCGAGCCAAAAGTACATCTACTACATTATTCCCCCCATTATAAATTAAAAAAAGGTAATAAGGAATATAAAAAATAATTACTAAATTACTAGACAGCACAATGGCACAGCTGGTAGACCATAGTTTGATCCTTGGTAGACACAAAATGCTTCTTCAATCTGAAGAAGGGTCTCGACCCAAAACGTCACCCATTCCTTCTCTCCAGAGACGCTGCCTGTCAGGCTGAGTTACTCCAGCATTTTGTGTCTACCTTCGATTTAAACCAGCATCTGTCATTCTTTCCAACAGAGTTTGATCCTGACCTTGGGTGCTGCCTGTGTGGAGTTTGCACGTTCTTCCTGTGTCTGCGTAGGCTTCCTCTAGGTGCTCCGGTTTCCTCCCACCTCCCAAAGATGTGCAGGTTTGTAGGTTCATTGGCCCCTGTAAATTGCCCCTACTGTGTAGGGAGTGGATGAGAAAGTGGAATAACATAGAACTAGTTTGAAAGGGGTGATCCACGGGAGCCAAGGGTCATGGTCTCAGAATTAAAGAACGATCCTCTAGGAAGAAGGGACGACAGATGGCACAATGGGCTAAGTGTTCGGCTGGCAACCGGAAGGCAGCTGGTTCGAATCCCGCTTGGAGTGCATACTGTCGTTGTGTCCTTGGGCAAGACACTTCACCCACCTTTGCCTGTGTGTGTGGATGTAATTATATGAAGCACTTTGGGGTTAATGCAAGTTGACTAAAAATGTGCTATAAATTAATATTTAATTAATTAATTAAGAATACGAGGCAAAATCTCTTTAATCAGAGAGTGGTGAATCAGTGGAATTCATTGTCACGGAAGACTGTGGAGGCCAAGTCAGTGGATATTTTAAAGGCATAGATAGATGGATTCTTGATTAGTACGGGTGTCAGGGGTTAAGGGGAGAAGGCAGGAGAATGGGATTAGGAGGGAGAGATAAATTAGCCATGATTGAATGACGGAGTAGACTTGATGGGCCAAATGGCCTAATTCTGCTCCTATCACTTATGACCTTATGACCTTATGGTCGGCGTGGACTTTCCCCATAGTCTGTAAATATGGTTACATTAACATTGACAAGCAGATTTTCCTGTGAGGATCCTCATTTTTAAACAGTGCAAAATACACCACTGAGTTAAACTTCACCTGTCCAGTCCCTCCATAGATGTTGCCTGACCCGTAGAGTTCCTCCAGCACTTTGTGTTTTGCTCAAGATTTCAGCATCTGCAGCCTCAAGTCTCCAACATTCAACGCTGCATGGATTGTTCACTTCCATGTTAAATTCACTTCTCAAATTTATTCAGATAGAGTTACTTATTCCACTTTGCTTAAGCTTACCATTCTAATCTTTGGATGCCAATTCATTTCATCTGAATCGTCACCCACCCATTTTCTCCAGAGATGCTTCCCCTGACCCATTGAGTTACTCCTGCACTTTGTGCTTATCTTTAACATTTCCCTTGGCACCATTTAAGATAAATTCCTCTCCTTCTTATAAAAGGCAAGAGGTGTTGGAATAATCCAGCAGGGTCGGGCAGCATCTCGGGAGAACATGGAAAGGTGACGTTTCAGATCAGGTCCCTTCTTCAGACCGAACAATCACTGATCCATATTCTCCTGCATTGCTGCCTGGTCCGTTGAGTTACTCCAGCATTTTGCGTCTTTTCTGTTTGTAAATCTGCAGTTCCTTTTGTCTCCGCTCCTCTCCTCTTTATGCCCAGTTTTAAAAACCAAAACACATATGCTGTCCTCTACATTCATCACATTTTCATCACCATGTTTGGACAAATCTTTCTTAGGCACAGAGCATATGCTCGGGCACTTGTGGCCAATAACTTTAATGGAAGCGTAATGTGATATGGGGAATTTGAAAGGCTACTAATAATCTCAGACCAGTTTGGTGATGACAAACAAAACAAATATTCACCGCTTGATCTCAGAAACATTTGAACTAGCCTTCATGTTCCAAAATACAAAACTTACTATTTTAAATTTGCTGTAAAACTAATAGATCCAGCTTTTTTTTTAAAGTGTAGCTAACCTTTCTCACCTGCCATTTTGTAAAGGATTCAGAATAATCAATGTTGTTCCTGTTTTAGAAGGCAATAGAAACATAGAAAATAGCTGCAGGAGTAGCCCATTCGGCCCTTTGAGCCAACACCGCCATTCAATATGATCACTGCTGATTATCCAAAATCAGTACCCCGTTCCTGCTTTTTCCACACATTCCTTGATTCCGTTAGCCCTAAGAGCTAAACCTAACTCTCAATTGGCCTTGCATCGGTACTGGAGAAGATTCCTAGGAGCAGGATTTACTTGCTTTTGGAAGAGCGTAGGTCTATTAGGGATAGACAGTATAGCTTTGTGTATGGGAGGTGAAGTCTCAAACTTAATAGCATCATTTGAGAAAGTAACATAATTGATTGATGAAGGTAGGGCAGTGGATGCTGTTTATATGGACTCCAGTATAGCATCTGGCAAAGTTTATCATGGTAAACTAATCTAGAAGTTTGACACTTCAGTCCCACGGTGACTTTGTACAATACTGATCCCCAAAATAATCCTTGATATTCTGTGATAAGTGGTTTTCTGCAAGGACCTCTGTACATAATCTGATTTGGATGAAAGTGTACATGGTTGGACAGTAAGTTTGCAGATGATACCAAGATTTTCAGATAGCAAAGCATACAGCAGGTTGTGGCGAATCGGTGGTGCAGCGGCAGGATCCTGGCTACAGGTACTGTATTTACGGGGTTGGTACGTTCTCCCCGTGACCTGTGTGAGTTATCTCCTGTTTCCTCTACATTCAAAAGAAGTGCAGGTTTGTTGATTAATTGGCTGCAGTAAAATAGTAAATTGTCCCTAGTTAGTGTGCGGGGATCACTGGTCGGCACGGACTCAGTGGGCCGAAGGGCCTGTTTCCATCCTGTATCACCAAGCTCTAAAGTTGGAAATTTGGATGCAGTAATGACAGATGGAGTTTCATTCAGATAAGTGCGAGGATGTCTTTAGTTTTGTTCTTCACTCTCACCCCCAGAAAATATTGTGCCCGGAAATGAAAGTCAGGGAGTTTCAACTACCCTGAAGAGCAACAAATGAAAATGATAGAAGGTCCAGGACTTTGAAGCAAGTTTGTGTTTAAAAAAAAAAGGTATCTGGAAAATTCAAAGATGGATTGAAGTTAGCAAGTGTGAACTGATTTCAGAGGCAGTCAACGTGAGACTTGTTTATGGATGAGATAAAGATAGACCAGGAGAAAGAGATACAAACCGATGCAAGGCTAATTATTCATGCTCAGGGTGTTATTTAGGAGGTGAGAGAAGGTTCAAGATTTTGAAATGAGTTTTTTTAAAAAAATCAGTATCCAAAAAATGCAACAAGTCACTTGAAAGCCAATTAATGTCAAAGCAAGCAGAAATGTACGTTGATATATTCCTAATTAGAGACATGAAGCTCACAAATATAAAATAAAGCTGGCAATTCTAGTCGGAAGCTCACAGACACCAATATCTTCACATGAACAAATATCAAATGGACATTAAATGCATGGTACAGTACATTAGTTTAGTTTAGAGATACAGCACGGAAACAGGTCCTTTGGCCCACCAAGTCCGCGCTGACCAGCGATCCCCGCACATTAACACTATCCTACACACACTAGGGACAATTTACAATGATACCAAGCCAACTAAACCTACTAACCTGTGTGTCTTTGGAGTGTGGAGGAAACCGGAACTCCCGGAGTAAGCCCAGGCAGGTCACGGTGAGAACGTACAAACTCCCTACAGACAGCAGCCGAGGTCAGGATCGAACCTGAGTCTCCGGCGCTGCAAGGCAGCAACTCTCAGTTTAGCTTATTGTCACATGTACCGAGGTACAGTGAAAAGCTTTTGTTGCGTGCTGACCAGTCAGAGGAAAGGCTATACTTGATTACAACGGAGCCATTTACAGTGAAAATGGAATAACGTTTAGTTATTCTCCACAGCGCCACCCCTGGTTTAAGCTCAGACACAGGGAGTTTATAGGAACAATAATATCTGGAAGAAGAAACAAAGCACAAATCAACTCCAAGAGAAGGTCGAATTAATAAAAGAAGAACAAGCATAGATTTATTAAAGGGAGATTATGGTTGGCAAAATTCATTCAAGACCTTGTTGGGTTTACAGAGAAATTTGATGAGCATGATGTACAGTAACAGATGTTGTTTATATGGATCTTAAAATGATGAGAGAACACCTCACATAAAATACTGGTTAGTAAACTGGAGATTCATGGAGTTAAGTTATCAGCAACAGCACAGATATAAAACCGCCAAGAGAGAGTGAGAGCGTGGAGCGTGGCTAGACCAGGTTTATTTCCCATTAAAGAAATATGGTGTTCCTCAAGAATCAGCACTTGCAAATGAATGGAGTGTTTGAAATACGTGAATGAGCAATCCCCGCACACTAGCACTATCCTACACACACTACGGACAATTTACAATTATACCAAGCCAATTAACCTACAAATCTGTACGTCTTTGAGGTGTGGGAGGAAACCGGAGCACTCGGAGAAAACCCACGTGGTCACGGGGAGAACGTACAAACTCCGTGGTCAGGATCGGACCCGGGTCTCTGGCGCTGTGAGGCAGCAACTCTTCCAGCTGGGCCACGTTTGTTTGTTTCATGCATGTTTGATGCCACTGAGTTTAAACAGTGCTTCCTTAGATTAAGAATAATCTAAGAATATTAAGAATAAGGGGTAGGCCATTTAGGACAGAGATGAGGAAAAACCTTTTCACCCAGAGCGTTGTGAATCTGTGGAATTCTCTGCCAATTCATTGGATGTATTCAAGAGAAAGTTAGATATTGCTCTTAGGGCTAATGGAATCAAGGAGTATGGGTAGAAAGCAGGAACGGGGTACTGATTTTAGATGATCAGTCATGACGGTGCTGGCTCGAAGGGCCAAATGGCCTACTCCTGCACCTATTGTCTATGTTTCTATCAGTGCACCAAGTGTCAACACCTATCCTGAGGAAAGTGATAGTGGATCCCAAATCTGTCGTGTGGCAAGGGAGATGATTAAAGGCTCTCCATGATAAGAGTCTTTGCCTGGCATTGATGTGACCCAAACACCATGTGCCACCTGACATTCTAACTGCATTGTTAGTCAGCACAAAGTATATACGGGTATGTGCCCTCTGAACCTTATCAACAAAACCTCTGAGGCACCATTTAAAAAAATCTCCTGACAATCTAATGTTACTACAATCTTTTGTCTATAAAGACAGGCTTTTAAAAGAATATCAATGACATTTGATTGGTATGCGCTGCTGTTCGAAAATCTATTATGATGATCTTTTTATAGGTTCATCCTTGCACTGCAGTGTTTTAATGCTTTCTGTAATACGAACTCAAGGAGAGATAAAAAGTTGTCAATGTGCCTCTCACCGGGAAAGTTATTGGAAAGACATTAATCCACCAACTGAAGGTTTCAGTTCAGTTCAGTTTAGTTTCTTGTCACATGTACCGAGGTTTTGTTGCGTGCTAACCAGTCAGCAGAAAGACAATACATGGTTACAATCGATCCATTTACAGTGTATAGATACATGATAAGGGAATAATGTTTATAGACAATAGGCCATAGGTGCAGGAGTAGGCCATTCGGCCCTTCGAGCCAGCACCGCCATTCAATGTGATCATGGCTCATCATCCCCAATCAGTACCCCATTCCTGCCTTCTCCCCATATACCCTGACTCTGCTATCTTTAAGTTCAATGCAAGGTAAAGCCAGCAAAGTCCAATCAAGCATAGTTCAAGGGTCATCAACGAGGTAGATAGTAGTTCCGCACTGCTCTCTAGATATGGTAGCACGATTCAGGTGCCTGATAACAGATGGGACAAAACTGTCCCTGAATCTGGAGGTGTGTATTTTCACACTTCTGTGCCTTTTCCCCCGATGGGAGAGGGGAGACGAGGGAGTTGCCAGTGTGCGACTCGTCCTTGATTATGCTGCTGGCCTTGCCGAGGCAGCGTGAGGTGTAAATGGAGTCAACGGAAGGGAGGTTGTTTTGTGTGATGGTCTGGGCTGCGTCCACAATTCATTGCAATTTCTTGCGGGGGTTGGACGGAGCTGTTCCAGAACCACGCTGTGATTCATCCCGATAAGATGCTTTCTATGGTGCATCTGTAGAGGTTGTTGAGAATTGTCGGGGGCATGCCGAACTTCCTAATCCTTCGTAGGAAGGATAAGTTTATATCCAATGGTAAGATACCAAGTATTATGCCCATTCCCTGCATGCAAGCAAATACAAGGAAAATAATGTGAAACTGGTAAATTATGCATTATTGAGACAATATTCCAGTTTAAACTGAAAAGTGACATTTGCCTCCCTCAGAATGCTTCAGTATTGTCATTTGTAAAGAATTAAGTTTTTAAAAAATCACACTGATGGTTTCAATTCTCAAATTTATTTAGATATTCTCAGGTGCTTCCTGTTTGGAATCATTTAGCTTTTAGTTTAGTTAAATACAGCTTGGAAACAGGCCCTTTCGGCCCACCGGGTCCGCTCCGACCAGCGATCACCGCACAGTAACACTATCCTATTTCTCACTAGGAACAATGTTTACATTTACCAAGCCTGTTAGCCTACACACCTGTACGTCTTTGGAGGGTGGGAGGAAACCGAAGATCTCGGAGAAAACCCACGCAGTTCACGGAGAGAACGTATAAACTCCGTGCAGACAGCACCCGTAGTCAGGATCGAACCCGGGCCTCCGTCGCTGTAAGGCAGCAAGTCTACCGCTGCGCCACTGTGCCGCCACCAGTTTTGATTTTGAGTTTAGTTTATTGTCCCACGTACCGAGGTGCAGTGAAAAGCTTTAGTTGCATGCTAACCTAAACAAAAGTTCCTTTTGCAAGTGTATTTGCAAGTGTAGCTCCCACCCCCTTCACCCATGTACCCACAAAACCCCCAAATCTCTTACATGTCCACCTGTCAATGGCCAAGACATGCCCAGCCCCATCTCAGTTTCTCCCCCCCCCCCCCCCCCCCCCCCCCATCCCCCCGTCCCCCACTCCAATCAGACTGATAAAGGATCCTGACCAGAAATGTTGCCTGTCTATTCCCTCCACAGAAGGTGTCTGGCCCCTCTGAGTTCCTCCTGCAATTTGTGCTTTGCTCAAGATTCCAACATCTGTAGTTCCAGCTGTGTCAATTATTAATGTTCCTTGCTTCTCATCTAAATTTCCACCAGTCATTAGGCCATTCAAATCACAGACAATTTCAGTGCAATTTTTTTTTTAAACTGCCACAATAAATAAACCCACCCCAGAAAATCCTTCAGGTTTTGGCAAGAAATATTTAATTGTGCGGTGAATTCAGATTTTGTATTTTCATTGTTAAATTAGAGCGGCACGGTGGTGCAGCGGTAGAGTTGTTGTCTTACAGCGCCAGAGACCCATGTTCTATCGTGAGCACGGGAGCTGTCTGTACAGAGTTTGTACGTTCTCCCCGTGACCTACGTGGGTTGTCTCCAGGATCTCCGGTTTCCTCCCACACTCCAAAGAGTGTAGGTTAATTGGTTTAGTATAATTGTAAATTGCCCCTTAGTGTGTGGGATAGTGTTGATGTGTGGGGTCGGTGGGAACCCGATGGGCCAAAGGGCCCCGTTACCGTGCTGTATCTCTACACTAATCAAAATAATCTAAAGCAATTTCACCACGCCACAGAAAGAAAAATGATCAATCCCTTTAATTGTGCTTTATTTTTTTATTATATTAGCCCGGTTTATACATAATGTTATGCAGCTTGACTCCCTGTTTGTACTTTCATTAAAATATGTTAATACATTTTCCATGCAGGCTATTCTAAAAGGAAGGGTTAAAATAGTTCCACGCCGACAATCTGATTGCGATCATTTTTTGAAATTCACTTTTGCAGTATTACTCAAGAACGATATGATTACTTTGTGATATCTCATTTAAAATGGATGAACTGTAGTTAGTTACTTCATTAAAACTCAACTGAAAGGTTTGCAAGATAACATTAAACATGATTTTTGTCTGACGAATTTGGAAATGGCAACTTAATAAAGGGAGAAACAAAATCTCCGAGATTGCATTTACATTTCTTTGCCTTGTAAATTCTCACATAATTGTTGAATGAATTGACTTGTTCAATGTCATTTCAATTTGGTTTCTATTTTAAGATCCTTAACCGGCAACTTGCGTTAATCCAAGAGGCTCCGTGCCAAATTAAAAATGCTGGTAGGGTTCATATTAATATTCCTTGTGCAAGCTTTTATGTTTGCACATTTTACCTTCTGTATTGAACAACATGTCTAATGAGTAATAGCCACAGAGAGTGGTAGAGTCAGGCAGCACAGAAACCGGCTCTTCAGCCGAACTTGTCCACACCACTCAAGATGCCTGATCTAAGCTAGTCCCATTAGCCCAAATCCCTCCAAACATGTACCTGTCCAAGTGCCTTTCTGATGTTATTATCGTACCTGCTTCAACCTCCTCATCTGGCAGCTCGTTCCATACACCCACCACCCTGGATGTGAAAACGTTGCCCCTCAGGTTCCTATTAAATCTTTCCCCTCTCACCTCAAACGCAGGTCCTCTGATTCTCGATTCCCCTGCCCCAGTAAAAGACCGTGCATTCAATGGACGGCACCCGTAGTCGGGATCGAACCCGGGTCTCTGGTGCTGTAAGGCAGCAACTCTACCGCTGCGCCACCGTGCCACTCATTTACTTGTACTTGCATTTGCAGTAGGGCAAAATATTCAGCACATTAAAGAAAATAACCCCTTTTTATGGATAATGAATAGGATGGTAATGATGTGTACTTTGCAAATAAACAATAATAGAGATGTTTTATTTATAATGGCGATTGTCTCAGCCTACTGCTGAACAGATGAATAAAATAGAAAAATCTATAAAATATCACTTATTTTTCTTCAGTTTGAAAGACAGGATTTCCAAGCACTGCAAATTAAATGTTTGTCATTCACTTTATCTCTGTCCAAAATGTTCTTCACACGACAGTATGTGCATGGCATACAATCAACAGTGTCACGATATTTTTTAAATGGACAATTCCCTAATCAATGCTAAAAGGTTTCTTCTGAAAAGTTTTTTGTCGTTTTATTTAAATGCAACACTCAATTATAAAAAGCTTAAAAATTCAAGTCCACAAATAGATCAGTACATAATTCTTTCAATGCAGTTTACTTGACTTTAGAGATACAGAGTGGAAACGGACTCATCGGGCCTACTGAGTCTGCGCCACCGATCACTAGCGCTATCCTGCACACAATTCCAAATTTTGACCGATGCTATTTAACCTAAAAACCTGTACATCTTTGGACGAAGGGACGGAACCAGAGCACCCAGAGAAAATGCACATGGTCACAGGGAGAACACAGAAACTCCCTACAGACAGCACGTGTAGTCAGGATCAAACTCAGGCCTTTGACACCGTAAGGCAGCAACTCTACCGCTACGCCACTGTGCCATTAGTTTGTGTGGTGAGAAACATGTCGTTTATTAAGAGACCATTAACACATCATTGATGTAACTATAAACGACACAAAGTGTCCTTTGTGTGTCCTTTTTCTCGCAGGGAGTGGTGAGTCTGCAGAATTCTCTGCCTCAGAGGGTGGTGGAGGCCGTTCTCTGGATACTTTCAAGAGAGAGCTAGATAGGGCTCTTAAGGATAGCGGAGTCAGGGGATATGGGGAGAAGGCAGGAACGGAGTACTGATTGTGGGATGATCAGCCGTGATCACATTGAATGGCGGTGCTGGCTCGAAGGGCTGAATGGCCTACTCCTGGACCTATTGTCTATTGTCTATTGTCTATTGCTGGAGTAACTCAGCGGGACAGGCAGCATCTCTGGAGAACATGGTTAGGTGACGTTTTGGGTCAAGACCCTTCTTGTCGACCATGTTGGCTAGAGATGCCGCATGACTTGCTGAGTTACTCCAGCTCTTTGTGTCCATGTGTGTATCAAGTAGCATCTGCAGTTATTTATTTCTACATTGTTGAAACTATCTCCTTGCTAAGTGGGTGTTGAGAGACAATTTAAAAATACTCTTCCTTCCTTCCTTCCTACACAAAAATGCTGGAGAAACTCAGCGGGTGCAGCAGCATCTATGGAGCAAAGGAAATAGGCAACGATTTGGGCCGAAACCCTTCTTCAGACTCATCCTTCAACTAATCAGGTGTTACACCATCACCCCTTCAACAAACTACAGTTTAGTTTATTGTCGTGTGTACCGAGGTACAATGAAAAGCTTTTGTGCGTGCTAACCAGTCAGCAGAAAGACAATACATGGTTGCAACCAAGCCGCCCACAGTGTATGGATAAATAATGATTAAACACCTTTTAGCCCACATTCATTCTGAAAGTAGTAACTTGTAGACAAAAAGAACCTTCATGGTAAAGGGCAAAATGGTATTAAAATTAAGTTTAATCTTCATTAAAATCATTAAATGTTTTTTCCCCTCATTAATGCTTGGTTGAAAACCCATTATTTGGAAAGAAAACCTTGCTGAAAACAACAGTTAGTTTTACCTAGAAATTTATTTGAGGAAAGTAATGGGCCTGTCCCACTTAGGTGATTTTTTAGGCGACAACAGGAGACTATGGGGTCGCCACATGTTCGCGGGTGGTTGCCGGGGATTTGTCGTCATGGTCGTGAGTAGTTCCCGCATTCTCGGAACTAGTCGCGGCTTCATTCAGGTCAACGCAAATTTTTCAACATGTTTTAAAAGTCGCCGGCAGTCGCCCAAGTGGGAGAGGCCCATTAATGTGTTAGAAGCTGAAATTGAAGAGCTTGCTGTTTGTATCTACTTTGGGCAGAGATTCAGTAAATAGACCTAGTAACCGCCACGCTATTAAACCATCAGCTTACCTTTACATGTGTAGGAAGGAACAGCAAATGATGGTTTAAACCGAAGATAGACACAAAAAACTGGAGTAACTCAGCGGGCCAGACAGCGTCTCTGGAGAAAAGGAATAGGTGACATTTTGGGTCGAGCCCCTTCTTCAGACTGAGAGTCAGGGGAAAGGGAAAGGAGAGATATTCATTTGTTCTATATTTCTCTACATCACCATCTATATCTCTCTTTCCCCTTTCCCCTGAATCTCTGTCTGAGGAAGGGTCTTGATGTTTACACAGAGGGTGGTGAGTGCCTGGAACATGCTGCTGGGGGTGGTGGTTGAAGCAGTAGTGCCGTTTAAAATACTTTTGGATAAGCATATAGGTATGTGCAGAATGGATATGGGTTATGGGCAGGTGGACAAGTGACACTGTTGGATGGTTTGCACTCCTGGATTAAGAAAAATATTCTGCCAACACCAAGTCTGAAGAAGGGTCTCGACCTGGAACGTCACCTATTCCTTTTCTCCAGAGATGCTGTCTGACCCGCTGAGTTACTCCAGCTTTGTGTGCCCAGCTTGCCTTTACATGCCTGGGTTAAGATTATGGGTAGGCAGTGGTGAGAAAGAGTAATGGCTGGCTGATTGCTTCTGACTGGCGAGAGTTCTAACCTCTAACCAAGCTCAGATAGCTTTTAACAGCTTTCAGTTCGACTTGCGACCCTATCTAATTAACTCTGACAGCCTCCAGACCTACCTTTCCACTGATCTGATTGATTGCTACTAACCAACTGCAATACCAGTGAGGAGGTAATTTATCCAGCGAAGGCTCGCTCGCTCAGGTCAGGCATAACGCTCTCTCAATGATTCAGTATAAAACACTGACTGTTGCAATATGCCCTTCAACATGCTGCCCTAATGCAGATAGCTCGAGCATTATTATCTGATGTGCAGGTTGGTATTATAGAGTCCATAAAATAGGAAACTGAAAAAATAAATCACATAGAACAACATACATAGAACACGGCGGTGCAGCGGTAGAGTTGCTCACTTACAGCGCCAGAGACCCGGGTTTGATCCTGACGACGGGTGCTGTCTGTACGGAGTTTGCACGTTCTCCCCTTGACCTGCGTGGGTTTTCCCCTGGGAGCTCCAGTTTCCGCTAATTGGCTTGGTATATTTGTAAATTGTCCCTAGCGAGTGTGGGATAGTGTTAGTGCGCGGGGATCGCTGGTCGGCGCGGACTCGGTGGGCCAAAGGGCCTAGGCATCTCTGTACTATGTCTCTAAACTAAACTAAACTAAATGAGAGGGACAAAGTTTAAAGGAGATGTGCGGGGCAAGATTATTTTACACAGAGGCCGGTGAGACGTGAAATGCATTTGTTGCATCCAATGCGGTTTCCGTTACATCTGCAAGACTAAGTGTGGAATTGGCTACCATTTCGCCAGAACAATTGCCAAGGAATGTTGAATCTCCCAGGAGTTGTGGTTGAAATGGATACATTTGGGGGCATTTTAATTACTTTTGGATAACTACATGGATATGCAGGAAATGTGTTATGTGCAGCTAGGGAAATGGTTCAGCACAGACATTGTGGGCTGAAGGGCCGGTTCTTGTGCTGTATTGTTTTATGTTCTATGTAGTACTGCACAGCACAGAAACAGATCAATTGGCCAAGTCTACTCCGTCATTCAATCATGGCTGATCTATCTCTCCCTCCTAACCCCATTCTCCTGCCTACTCCCCATAACCCCTGACACCCGTACTAATCAAGAATCTGTGGAGGATGGACAAGCGTGCACATGACTAGGTGGGACTAGTGTAATGGACAAGGGAGACTCTATGACTAAGTGGGACTAGTGTAGCTCGGACATTGTTGGCCAGTGTGGGCGCGTTGGGCCGAAGGGCCTGTTTCCACATTGTATCACTCTATGACTCTAAGATAGACACAAATTGCTGTAATAACTCAGCGGGACAGGCAGCATACCTGGATAGAATGGGTGACGTTTCGGGTCGAGACCCTTTGGGTCTTATACAACTGCAACCTCCCAACTTCTATACTCAACGTCTTTACGTCTACACCTCAAGGAAACCTTGCAAGGTTTAGGTATTGTTAACTGCGTCGACTGAAATCTTATATTACTCACCTTTGCAGCCGCAGAGTATTTCACATTCATGAAGCAATCTCTTCTCTGTCCCAGATCCACTGAAGGATACAAACACACAAGAGTGATATTATTTGGATTTCTTGGAGGTGCATTTACATTTTTTTTAATCTGGCTTTGCATTGGCAGAGAAAAACAATTTATGAGTAATTTATGCTTTAAAAACAAAAGCAGAGAAAACGGGGAAAAGAACAAAAGCAGGAAACACTCCACAAATCTAGGACAGTTTTGTACTTTGATTAGTTTAATTTAGTCCAGAGATACAGCGTGGAAACAGGCCCTTCGGCCCACCGAGTCCGCACCGACCAGCGATCCCCGCACACGAACACCATCCTACACACACTGGGAATAAATTACATTTATACCAAGCCGATCAACCTACAAACCCGTACGTCTTTGGAGTGTGGGAGGAAGCCGAAGATCACAGAGAAAACCCATGCAGGTCGCGCGGAGAACGTGCAAACTCCATACAGACAGCACCAATAGTCGGGATCGAACCCGGGTCTCCGGAGCTGCAAGGCAGCAACTCTACCACTGCGCCACCTTCCCGCCCAGGGGGGATGTCAGGAGTTATGGGGAGAAGGCAGGAGAATGGGGTGGAGAGGGAAAGATAGATCAGCCATGATCGAATGGCAGAGTAGATGTGATGAGCTGAATGGTTTAATTCTGCTCCTGTGACTTATGACATAATACAAGCAGGGAAATGGAAAGTCAAGAAGCCTTAGGCAACAATAGAAATGTCAGCTGTCACTTCCATCCACCAAAACAGCAATTTAAAACTCATAAATTCTATCTTTATTTTTATAGTTCCATTGTGAATTATTGTGCTGGTACTTATAATGGAAACTGTCTGAGTGGACTTGTCACACTGTCATTATGCCTGCCCATAAGTGCTGATGTGGTATCTTCACTAAAGATTATAAGGCAGTTCATTGGCACAGATGCAGCTTTGCCTGGGACATTTCTATTATCAGTATGAAAATGACTGGCAGGAATCACGGTTGGACAACAGCTCGTGTTTATAATGTGACTTTAATTAAGTTCATAGGACAAAAGAGCAGAATTAGGCCATTCGGCCCATCAAGTCTACCCCACCATTCAATCGTGGCTGATCTATCTTTCTCCCTCAACCTCATCTTCCTGCTTTCTCCCCGTGACCTTTGACGCCCTTGCTAAGGGACTTGGGATTGCTGGTGCAGGTTTCCCAAAAAGTAAGTTTGCAAGTCGAATTAGTGATAAGGAAGGCAAACGCAATGCTATCGTGTATTTATTTTGAGAGGATTAGAATACAAAAACAGGGATTATAATGCGGAGGCTTTATAAACTGGTGGTCTGACTGCATTTAGGTATGGTGAGCAATTTTGGGCACCAGACCTGAGGAAGGATGTGCTGGCTCTGGAGACAGTCCAGAGGAGGTTTACAAGAATGATCCCAGGACTTAATGGGTTGACATATGATGAGCATTTGACAGCACTGGGCCTCTAATAGCTGGAGTTTTAGAAGGATGAAGGTAGACCTCATTGAAACTTACCGAATAGTGAAAGGCCTGGATGGAGTGGATGTGGAGAGGATGTTTCCAATGGGAGTGGGACCAGAGGCCCTATCAATCTCCGCTTTAAAAATATCCATTGACGTCCTCCACTGCCATCTGTGCCAATGAACTCCACAGATTCACCACCTACTGGCTTAAGAAATGCCTTACCTCCTTTCTTCTTTTAGAAAGGAGGTAAGGCATTTCTTAAGCCAGTAGGTGGTGAATCTGTGGAGTTCATCTGTGGATTTTATTCTGAAATGGGCATTATTATGAAGTAAAACAATGCAGGAGTGTTTCATATTTTCAAGTTGTTAGATGTTTAATTTGGTGTTTATTTTACTTAAAGATAGATGTGTAGGAAGGAATTGCAAATGCTTGTTTACACTGAAGATAGACACAAAATGCTGGAGTAACTCAGCGGGACAGGCGGCACCTCTGGATAGAAGGAATGGGTGACGTTTCGGGTCGAGACTCTCCTTCAGACTGAGAATCAAGGGAGAGGGAGACATAGAGCTATGGAAGGGGAAGGTGTGAAAACGGGAGGTCAAAGGGGACAAAAACTATTTTCAATTGTTTGACCAGAGATATTTTGTTTAAAGATATTTTGTTGGCCTTCAGGATTCTTTTTTTTGATATCCATAGAATTAGAATGAAAATTGTGAAAAATATTGCATACATTATAGTTGAACTCACTTTTGTATCATTATTTTCTTCCCACTCAGGGACACCTTAGCTCATTGTAAAAATATACTGCATCATTATAAAAGCTTTTTTTGTATCTGTCGGTAAATCTTCTGGTAATTAAAGATTCAAGAAAAGACACAGGGCTTGCTGGCCGACAGCTTCAAGCACTTCGCCAATTATTTCTGCATCAGTAACTGTTTACTTCAGTTAAAGTAAAGATGTTTATCCAGCACTTTGGATCTGCATTTCCACGGCACATGCTTGTTTGTTGATAAGATAATTCGAGAATCAAGAGTGTTTAATTGTCAAATGCACTGAAATGTAACAATGAAATTCTTACTTGTAGCAGCAGCACAGCAGCTCAATAGATAATATAATATATATATTTTTTTAAAGTTCAATTAATAAAAAGAATCAATATAGTACAAAAGCAAAAACAAAGCCTAAAGTCCCTCGTGCAATCGGGTGCTGTTTGGTGGGTTTTGTGTGGCCACATTGGGTTTCCTCCGGTTGCTCCAGTTTCCTCCCACATCTCAAAGTCATGTGGGTTTGTAGGTTCAAAAGATCATAAGATCACGTGATAGGAGTAGAAATAGGCCATTCGGCCCTTCAAGTCTACTCCGCCATTCAATCATGGCTGATCTATCTCTCTCCCTCCCAAACCCATTCTCCTGCCTTCTCCCCATTACCTCTGGCACCTGTTTGACATCCAGAGTTTAGTTGGAGTTTGGGGTGTTCAATAGCCTGATGGTTGTCGGGAAGAAGTTGTCCCTAAACCTGGATGTTACAGCTTTCAGACTACTATACCTCCTTCGTGATGGCAGGAGTGAAACAAGAGTGTGGCCAGGTTGGTGTGGGCCCTTGATAGGCTGAGTGTTGGCTGGAGACCAAGAGGGATACACAGTTGTGAACTATGGAACTAAGGTGTAGGTCTAGGTATATTATTGTCACGTGATCCAAGGGGCAGTAGAAATATGTGTTTTGCATGTTTGTCAATCAAGCCAAATTCAAGTACAAAATCAACCTCGGGTTCAAAATCAATCTCATCAACCTATCTGAGGTGGGAGATTGCAACCTTCACCTGGTCTGCCCTGTTTTGACGAATGCAATCAACCTGGTGTGCACAATCAAATAAGATCAAATAGTACAAGCGGTCCTACAACTTTAGGCTGTGCACGCCGTACGCAAGGAGAAGAAGATGAAGAAGAATATCAACCTATCTTACGCAAGAGAGGACATCAAGTTGACAGACCTGGAAGAAGTCAAGAGTTAATATTTTGACGTCTTGCCAGGCGAGGAAATAAAATACTCTGGGGAGTTCGCTAGATATGGTAAACATTACGTTATTTATTAAGATCATAGAATCTTACAGCATGGAAACAGGTACTTCGCCCCAACTTGCCCACTCAGGCAAACATATTCTTTCTGCACTGGTCCCGCCTGCCCACGTTTGATCCATATCCCCCTAAACCTGTCCTATCCGTGTACCAGTCTAAATGTTTTTTTAAACGTTGAGATAGTCCCTGCCTCAACTAGCTCACCTGACAGCTCGTTCCATACACCTACCACTCTTTACCCCTCAGATTCTTATTAAATCTTCCCCCCCTCACTTTAAACCTATGTCCTCAGGTTCTCGATTCCCCAACTCTAGGTAAGCCTCTACCCAATCTATTCCTCTCAATATTTTATACACCTCTATAAGATCGCCCCTCATCCTCCTGCGCTCCAAGAAATAGTCCCAGCCTACTCAACCTCTCCCTGTAGTTCAGACCTTCTAGTCCTGGTGACAGCCTCATAAATCTTTTCTGCACCCTTTCCAGCTTGACTTCCCTGCACCTTTCCAGCTTGACTTGGCTCAGCTCCAACTTTCCTATGACTTTCCTATAGCAGGGCGCCCAAAACTGAACACAATACTCTCAACGCAGCCTCACTAACGCCTTATACAAAGTCATTTGGAGGTCTCCTTTCAGGTTAACTTTTCCAAGACTTCTAGGCTGATCTGCATATAATTTGATTTTCTTACATAAGTCCTTGGGAAGTAGAGCAGAACTGACTGATAAAACCGCGTTAAGGTGAATATACAGGTTTGATTTACAATTGAAACAATCCACAAAGTGCAGGATTGAGTTTGAAGGAATTATTAAATGGAAAAAAAGAATCCTTTTCCATATGACAAAACTTTGTGGATGGCAATGTCAATAAAATAAGCTCTGGGAGGAAATCTGATAATCCTCTCGAGGTGTATATAAAGGCCTTGTGTCAAATAGGTTGTCAGATAAAGCAATTTGAAGCTTTTTGCACACTTGTACAGAGAGGCTGATTACAGGGAGGTGAATCTGTGGAATTCTTTGCCACATAAGGCAGTGGAGGCCAAGTCAATGTTTATTTTTAAGGCAGAGGTTGATAGATTCTATGTAGGAAGGAGAAAATCCTCGGGGAGAAGGTATAAACTCCGTACAGACAGCGCCCATAGTCGGGATTGAACCCGGGGTCTCTGGCGCTGTGAGGCAGCAACACTACCGCTGCGCCACCATGTTAACCTTCCACATTGTTCATCTTGCAACACAATTTGGCAATACCTCAGCAATTTAGCAAATTCCGAAATGTAATTTGCGATATATTATGAAGTTATCTCAGATAGATCTTTTATCTAAGGCTTTGTTATGAAAACTGGAAAGTCACACTTCGCCATGTGGCTGATCTTTTTGCTGCAACAATGAAACATTCATCAAACTTGGGGTAAGCTGCCACAGCAGAGTTGTTATACAATGAGTACAAAATAGAATGAAAAATATTTGCCATTAATTTCTGATAACTCTTTTTCACTAACCACCGGCAATATTGTAACTTGTTTACAATGCCTCATTTTTACAATGCCTCATTGTAAAACATTCTTAACATGAATCTTTCCGTTATAGAACATAAGGTCATAAGTGATAGGAGTAGAATTAGCCAGTCAGCCCATCAAGTCTAATTTGTCATTCAATCATGGCTGATCTATCTTTCCCGTGCAACTTACATTTTCCCCATAACCCCTGACACTCATACTAATCAATAATCTACCTATCTTTGCTTTAAAAATATCCACTGACTTGGCCTCCACAGCCTTCTGTGGCAATGAATTCCACAGATTCACCACCCTCTGACTAAATAAGAGGGTCACAGCTTGTGGACTCACAGTTCATTCACTCATGACTTGTGGACTCACAGTTCACTCAGTCACGGCTTGTGGACTCACAGTTCACTCAATCACGGCTTGTGGACTCACAGTTCACTCAGTCACGGCTTGTGGACTCACAGTTCACTCAGTCACGGCTTGTGCACTCACATTTCTGGACTCAACTCTCACTCATGACTTCCGTGCTTCCGGGCTGACAGACTGATGCCAGACTTCTGGACTCAGCCCCGCCTATGGGGCTTTATTCACCTCGCCTCGGTGATTGACAGCAGGTGCCAGAAGGGGCGTTACCTTCATGGTGACTGACAGGCGAGAAGACCAATCTGCTGATGTCATGATTTTTAAACCCTCATAACTTTTGTAATGTTCGACTGATTGGAACAAAACTTAGTGCGCTTGGAGCAGAGGAGAATGGTGAGTAAGGTGGCGAAAAATCCTAGCGATAAAGGGCATTGTTTTTGCGCAAACTTATAAACAACGCAAACAGGAAGAGGACAGGTGGGAGTATTAGTAATAGTATAGAAGATAGATATCATACACACACACACACACACACACACACACACACACACACACACACACACACACACACACACACACACACACACACACACACACACACACACACACACACACACACACACACACACACACACACTTTAGGGAATGGGGGTTCCCATCTTCCATTATAGATAAGGCACTAACTATGGTCACTTCGATGTCCCGTAACTCCGTTCTTGCTCCCCCTCCCTCTAGTCGTAACACAGACAGAATGCGCCTAGTCTTCACCTTTCACCCCATCAGCCGTCGCATACAGCACATAATCCTTCGACATTTTCGTCACCTCCAACAGGATCCCACCACCAGCCACTTCTTCCCATCTCCATCCCTTTCCGCAGAGACCGTTCCCTCCGCACTCCCTGGTCAACTCGTCCCAACCACCCCGCTCCCCAGGTACATTCCCCTGCAACACCTGTCCATATACCGCCCCCCCCCCCCCCCCACGACTTCATCCAAGAACCCAACAGTCCTTTCAGGTGAGACAGAGGTTCACCTGCACCTCCTTCAACCTCATCTATTGTATCTTCTGTTCCAGGTGTGGACTCCTGTATATCTGCGAGACCAAACGTTGGCTCGGCGATCGTTTCCCTGAACACCTCCGCTCAGTCCACCTAAACCTACCTGATTATCTGGTTGCTAAACACTTTAACTCCTGCTCCCATTCCCAGAAATAAATATTCTGTCTGGGGCCTCCTCCACTGACAGAGTGAGGACCAGCACAAATCGGAGGAACAGCACCTTATATTTCGCTTGGGCAGCTTACACCCCAGTAGTATGAACATTGACTTCTCTAACTTCAAGTAAACCTTACTTTCCCTCTCACTCAATCCCTCCCCCTTCCCACTTCTCCGACCAGTTTTACTGTCTCTGACTACATTTTATCTCTGTTTGCTTTGATGTTACCTTCTCCCAGCTAACGATGATCTATTCTACATTTTGCTTCATCTCCATTCCCTTTGTCCTGTTTTCACACCTTACACTTCATTATCTATGTATCTCCCTCTCCCCTGACATCAGTCTGAAGAAGGGTCTCGACCCGAAACGTCACCCATTCCTTCTCCCCAGAGATGCTGCCTGTTCCGCAAGTCCATGTGGTTCAGAGCTTCTTGGAGCTTCTATTGTTTTATATCCTGATGGCTGTAGGGAAGTAGCTGTTCCTGAACCTGGACATTACAGTTTTCAGGCACCTGTATCTTCTTCCTGATAGCAGGGGTAAAATTAGTGTGTGGCCAGGGAGGTGTGGGTCTCTGATGATGCCGGCTGGCTTTTTAAGGCAGTGACTCCTGTAGATCCCTTCGATGGTGGAGAGGTCAGAACCCATGAAGAACCGGGCAGTGTTCCACCCTTTGTTTGAAAAAATTACTCCTCAGGTACCTATTAATTTTTTGTTTTAAATCTGCACTCAGTAGGGTTGGTTGGTAAATCTAACTTCTCCCCCTTTCCACCTTCGCCTCCCCTCGCGCTCAATGTGGAAAATAGTCAGGAAAACAATGATCTAACATCACTTGCAGTAAAGCTTCTCAAAATAGCAAGCGTGCAAGAGCAGCCTGCCCGTTATTGACGAAGAATTCTTCAGAACCTCCTTGCTGAGTCAAGTGAAAGGTATTGAAGATTGTGTGAGAAAATCTTTTGTTTTTCAGTCAAATAAAATGATTTATTGATGTGGGGATGTGTGATGCATTCTTATTCTGCAATTATGCAAATATAAATTAATGGATGGATTTAAGTGAATCTGAACACAATATTAATGTGTTTGCCTCACCTTCCTTTGAAATTAATTAGTTACCGGTTCAAACGAAGCAAAGGAGCATGAATGTCATTGAAGCCACAAGTTTTAGATTGGAGACACACCATAGAAACAGGCCCACCGAGTCTCCGCCGACCATCGATTACCTATTCACACTAGTTTGACCACATCCACTCCCGACACACTATGGGCAATTTGCAGAGGACCAATTAACCTACAAACCCGCCCGTCTTTTGGATATCTGAGGAAACTGGTGAAACCCACGTGGTCAGGGGGAGAACGTGCAAACTCCACACGGACAGCACCCGAGGTCAGTCTCTGGTGCTGTGAGACATCAGCTCTATCAGCTGTGCCAATATAAACAAGTCTGTTCATCCATTTTATTCATTCGTCGTTGAGCTATTTCACAACCTTCTTTCACCATCTTAATTCTCTACTCCATAAAGTGTTTATTTACTTACTTACTTACTTACTTACTTACTTACTTACTTACTTACTTACTTACTTACTTACTTACTTACTTACTTACTTACTTACTTACTTACTTACTTACTTACTTACTTACTTACTTACTGCCCTACTGCCTCCTGGCATGTAGGGCAGCAACGAAGGTCCTCCACTAAATAGCGTTGATTCAGTTGCTGTTTCCATAACATATTTGTTTTACGAGACAGGGTTGTTAGCCCTGTGCTCAACCTCCAACCTGGAGGACCAGTGGCTTGCTCTTCGTCTTGCCTCTACCCTTTGACCTGTCCAGCATGGGAGACCCTAACAGGAGACGAATCTCCCGCTGGCATAGCTCTAAGGGTCACTGAGACACACAAGCTCCCCGACCACGACAAGGTTGCAATCCAACGGAGAGAACATGTTTATTTAATGCACTAAAACTCCAATAATCCACGATCAAACCTTTCACATCTTCACATGGTTTGGTACTGGACCAGGTAAGGTTTGCCACACTCCCTTCTGACTCAGTTCAGTTCAGTTTAGTTATTATTTAATTGCGACGTGTACCGAGGTGCAGTGAAAAGCTTTTGTTGCGTGCTAACCAGTCAGCAGAAAGACAATACATGATTACAAGGCAAAGCCAGCAAAGTCCGATCTAGGATATTCCGTGGGGGACAAAAATGCTGGAGAAACTCAGCGGGTGAGGCAGCATCTATGGTGCGAAGGAATAGGTGACATTTCGGGTCGAGACCCTTCTTCAGACTGATGTGGGGGTGGTGGGGGGGTGGGGGGGGGGGGGGGTTGCGGGAAGAAGAAAGGAAGAGGCGGAGACAGTGGGCTGTGGGAGATCTGGGAAGGGGAGGCGAAGAAGGGAGAAAGCAAGGACTACCTGTAATTGGAGAAGTCAATGTTTATACCGCTGGGGTGTAAACTACTCATGTGAAATATGAGGTGCTGCTCCTCCAATTTGAGGTGGGACTCATTCTGGCCATGGAGGAGGCCCAGGACAGAACGAGTCCAAGGGTCACTACAGAGGTAGATAGATAAAGAGGCTCACCAGAGCCCCAGTTCCCACTCATCTTTCCGACTGACTGGAATCCTGGTTCCTACCTTGCCTTCCATCTAATCATGGAGTCATACAGCATGGAGGCAGGCCCTTCGGCCCAACTTGGCCACGCTGACCAACATGCCCCATCATGGTGAAAAGACTCACTGTCTGCAACTGCATCTGCAGTTCCTTCATACACTCCCCATGACAGCGTGGGTTTCCCACCAGCGCTCCACTTTCCTCCCACATTCCAAAGACGTACAGGTTTGTCAGTTAATTGGCTTCTGTAAATTGTCCCTAGTGTGTACTATCGAACTTGTATGTGAGTGATCATTGGTCGGCCTCAACTTGGTGGGCCAGAGAGCCTGTATCCAAGCTGCATCTATAGACTAAACTAAGCTAAGGGCAATACATATCATTCTTGTGCTGGAGGCACAAGGAACGGCAGAAGCTGGGACCTTGATGGTGACACTAAGTGTTGGAGTAACTCAGCAGGTCAGCCTAGCCTTTGACACTTACTCCACCCATCTACCAATCAAACCCTCCTCACCTTAATCCAGCTATCACTTGTGTAGAGAGGAACTGCAGATGCTAGTTTACACCGAAGAAAGACACAAAATGCTGGAGTAACTCAGCGGGACAGGCAGCGTCACTGGAGAAAATTAAGTTTTCAGTCTGAAACGTCACCTAATCCTTTTTCTCCAGAGATGCTGCCTGACCTGCTGAGTTTCTCCAGTATTTTGTATTTATTCATCTATCACTTGCCAGCGATAACCCACCCCCACCTATATTCCAGCATTATTTCTCCCTTAATCAGTCAGAATAAGGGACCTGATCTGTAAAGTCATCTGTCCATTCCCTCCACAGATGCTGTCTGATCCGCTGAGTTATTCCAGAACTTTAGTATTTTACTCACCAAGTTCTTTAAATGGAATATTAACTATGTAAAGTTATGCATAACGGCTCCATGTAAATTTGCTCTGGCGGCACAGTGGAGCAGCGGTAGAGTTGCTGCCTTTACAGCGCCAGGGACCCAGGTTCGATCCTGACTCTGGGTGCTGTCTGTACGGAGTTTGTACGTTCTCCCTGTGACCTGCGTGGGTTTTCTCCGGGTGCTCTGGTTTCCTCCCACACGCCAAAGTCGTGCAAGTTTGTAGGTTAATCGACTTCAATAAAGAATTGTACATTGTCCTTAGCGATTGCTGGGCGGTGTCTCTAAACTAAACTCAACTCTGACTACGAGTTCAGAACAGTCTTTGGCTGACGTCGCCGAGCCTGGCGTTGCAGGGGGAAGATCAGTTGCAATATTTCTGAAGTTGTTGCCGATCACGAAATCAGAGAAATTACATCTTCCTTTAAAATTGTCAATGCTCATCTCGGCAAGCAGTACTTTGAATGAAACATCGATAGCCGTTCACAATGGCGTGGAATCACCGCCCTCTGAAAAGTTTAGATTCAACCCATATGTATGCACAATGTAACCTTGAAGCTGTAACTCTTTGTAAAGGACACTCTGCAACCAAGTGGTATTTATGAACTGTAATTCTAAATGCCTTGTGGACTTCCACTACCTTGAGTGGAATTGGCTTTTTCAATCCTGCAACATTATGATTAAAGGTCAAATCAGGCAGCTCAGGAAAATGTAATTAAAATGATTTTTTTGCTCCCAAACCACTTAAAAGTCAACAGGATGTCAGATTGATTTTCATACCAGTATTACATGAAAAACAGTTACACTTTAACCCTTTTATAACTGTAATTGCATTTTGTACTCAAAAGATTATTAGTAGTGGCTATTTTATTTGCAGAAGCATATCAAAATCAATGGATCGGTGTTTGCGGGGAAATTGATTACAGTTCTGTGTGAAATCGCTGATATTTCTCAACATGAGTGGCACGGTGGCGCAACCGTAGAGTTTCTGCCTTTCAGCGCCAGAGACCCAGGTTCGATCCTGACCAGGGGAGCTTGTCTGTGCGGAGGTTGTACGTTCCTCCCGTGACCTGCGTGGGCTTTCTCCGGGATCTCCGGATTCCTGTGCACACCCGTAGGTTAATTGGCTTTGGTATAATTGCAAATTGTCCCGAGTGTGTGTCGGGTAGTTTTCACGTGCGGGGATCACTGGTCGGCGCGGACTCGGTGGGCCGAAGGGCCTGTTTTCGCGCTGTATCTCTAAAAACTGCTAAACGAAAATGCCTGGGATTCATAAGTGAATATGGGTGTCCTAGAATTACAGGAGGCATACAGACTGTATCCCAGAGCTACATGAAAGTGAGTCTGAGAACATCCTCAAATTTGTGGCAAGTTACCTGTACATATACTGGAGAATCTGTTAGCAGGACCACCTGGGTAAATATTGGACGGAAACAGTGACTATATTGGTTTGTAGGGAGAGGAACAACATCAAGCGCGGCACTGTGGCGCAGTCGTAGAATTGCTCCCTCACAGCGGCAGACACCCCGGTTCGATATTGACCTCAGGATCTGCCCGTGAGGAGTTTGAACGTTCTCCCTGTGACCTCGTGAGTTTCGGCCCGAAACGTCACCCATTCCTTCTCTCTGGAGATGCTGCCCGTCCCGCTGAGTTACTCCAGCTTTTTGTGTCTATTATCTGGTGATGGTGTTAGGTCTCAACCCACATTGTTGATAATTCCACATCTCCCACAGATGCAGCCTGACATCCATAGAATGAGTTTCACTGATTCTAATACTTTGTCTGAATCAGATTCTGTAACGTGCAGGAAGGAACTGCAGGTGCTGGTTTACACCGAAGATAAACAAACACGGGTCAGACAGCATCTCTGGAGAGAAAGGATGGGTGATGTTTTGGGTTGGGACCCTTCTTGATGTATTCAAGAGAGAGTTAGACATAGCTCTTAGGGCTAACGGAATCAAGGGATATGGGGAGAAAGCAGGAACGCGGTACTGATTTTGGATGATCAGCCATGATCATATTGAATGGCAGTGCTGGCTCGAAGAGTCAAATGGCCTACTCCTGCACCTATTTTCTTTGGTTCTATGTTTCTATGCTTCTTCAGACTGCAAGTAGGGGTCGGTGGTCAGACTACACTTGGAGTATTAGGTGTTCAGGTGTGCCGAATGCCTTCTTCTCAACCCCATCCACCTGCATGATGGGAGAAGTCCAAACTCTTCACAGCCAAACAAGAACCTTGGATATGTGTCGGAAGGAACTGCAGATGCTGGTTTAAACCGAAGATAGACACAAAAAGCTGGAGTAACTCAGCGGGACAGGCAGCATCTCTGGAGAGAAGGAATGGGTGACATCTTCAGACCTTTGGAAATGGTCATTATCAGGTCATGGGGAGAAGGCAGGAGAATGGGGTTGAGAGGGAAAGATAGATCAGCCATGATTGAATGGCGGAGTAGACTTGATGGGCCGAATTGCCTAATTCTACCCCTAGAACTTATGAACTTATGAGAAGATTGTTGACGCAAAGCGTTAGAAACATTAATAGGTTAATAACCAGAATGCTTGGTAATATTGTTGTGTGTTAAAAAATGCCCGCGATAATGATAGAACTCCACAAACCTCTCTTTGAAATGTGCAGATAGATTTTCAAAAAAATATCCCATTTAAAAAATCTCATCAAAAAGGTGACAATTCTCACCCTTTAAAAAGAGTTCATCTTTATCAGTCGCTCAACTTTCAGCAGCATCCATGAACTTGAACGCAAATCCTTTGACTAAAACATGAAAACATAATCCAATTATAAGTGACATAATGTTGGAATTGTTACAGCTCACATTCAAACAACAGATAGGAAGTGCATTGGCAGACACAAATTTGCATCTCCTAATTTAAATAAGCATTTGAAATATAAAAATTTCAGGGATGCAAGGCACAGTTTGAGCTTCTGATTTTTATCCTTTCAATTAATTTTTTCCCCGAAGAGTAACAGCAGAAAGTTGCGCTGTTATTTTACCAATTACCGCAGAATCTATCAACATTACTTCCACGCAAGTGATTTTTCGAGATGTTCTTTCTGACTGCTTAATTAATCGACAAACCATGTACGTATTAAGCTTTCATGAATTAAGAAAGCCTTTCCTTATAGGCGCTCCTTCTGTTAATAGATTGTAATCAGATTGTAATTAGGATATTTCACAAAATAACGCTTCATATATTTCAGTACATTTCCAGTTTACTTAGTGTCACGTGTACAGAGATATAGTGAGAAACTTGTATCGGCTGCTATCCAGTCAAATTATACTATGACTGAGTAGTTTAGTTTAGTTTAGTTTAGAGATACAGTGCAGAAACAGGCCCTTCATCCCACTGAGTCCACGCCGAAGCAAGTGTTACCAAACTTCTGAATTCTCTGGGGTGGAACCCTCTCCAAGACAGCCGTAAAGCTCACCGTTTAACCTGTTTTTACTAAATGTTAAATGGTCAGCTCGACATAGATTACCAAACCTACACCAAACCCGAACCTATTAGGAGCAGACGAGGGCATTCGATCCAATTTGAGATACCAGCTACCAAGACAGATGTATACAGCAATTCGTTGTTCCCTCGCACAATGAAAGCATGGAATAGTCTTCACCCTACAATAGTTACCCAACCAGACGCAACTAAATTTAAGGCAGTGCTTCTTCTCCAAGAACCCTTTTTTGCTTAAGTCCACCCTCCGCCACCTCCAGTTCAAATTCCATTTGGAATATTTTTGGAGGATCAGGAAACCAAGAAGAACCAAGAACCTCGATCCCCGCACACCGACACTATCCTACACACACTCTGACAATCTACAATTATTCTAAGCCAATCACCCTACAAACCTGTACGTCTTTGGAGTACAATAGATCCTCTTCTGTAACGGCTGACAGAGAGTTGCCATCTTGCAGCTTCCAAGTCTGATCTTGGCACAAGGAGATGTGCAACTACTTAAGCAGATAAAAGGAACTGCAGATGCTCACTTACTCAGCGGGTCAGGCAGCATCTCTGGAGAACACGGGTAGATGATGTTTCAGGTCGGGACTCTCCTTCAGTCTTGCACTGAATGTTGCATCTGTTATTCTTTACCTGCGCACTGTGGACAGATTTATCGTATTCATGTATAGTCTTTTCACTGGATAGCGCACAAACAAAAGCTTTTCGCTGTACCTCAGCACATGTGACACTAATAAATGAAACTAAACTAAATTTTCTCCAGAGACGCTGCCTGCCTGGCCCGCTGAGTTGCTCCAGCATCTTGTGCCTATCTGGACTGAATGAAACTTAGCATCTGCAGCCACCACTGACGTGGTCATGGACTTTGCTTGCAGCAGCTGCCCAGTTGGCCCCTGTCACAAGCTGCAGAAAAAAGACAAGTGTTGTGAAAAGGCCGGCACGTGTAATGCAGATGGCAACTGTCACAATGCCTTCCTGGGGCACTGGTGATAGCTGGCTGCTGTGCGGACGACACACAATTTAGACCAGGTATTCATGTTACACGGTGGGCCGCGAGGGATGAGTCAGGTTGTCCATCAATCCTTCCGACGCCTACTGAAGACTTGAAAGCTGTTTGCGCTTCTCTATGAATGCGGGGAAACTGGCCCTTTGGCCCACCGAGTCCGCACCGACCAGCAATCTCTGCACATTAACACTATCCTACACACACTGGGGACAATTTACATTTTACACCAAGCCAATTCACCAACAAACCTGCACGTCTTTGGAGTGTGGGAGGAAACCGAAGATCGCGGGGAAAACCCACGCAGGTCACGGGGAGGACGTACAAACTCCGTACAGACAGCATTCACAGTCGGGATCGAACCCAGGCCGCAAGCGCTGCAAGGCAGCAACTCTACCGCTGGCGCCACTGTGGCCGTCCTTTCTTTTTTGTGAAAACCCCACACGGTAACATTCTATGATTTTCAGCATTCGCCACACAGTGGAGGAATCTGACCCTTTTAGGTCATTTCTTTTTAATCTAGATAAACCCCTAAAGCCAAACATTCCCTCTTGAATCACAGGTCATCTCCGGCTGATCAACACCGCAGGCTCAGAAACAACACTCAATTTCAAGTGATCGTCTTGCCAAAGAACAATGAGTTACTTTTTCTTGTCATTCTCTGTTCTCTGAGAAGAAAATGGCCTTGATCCCAAATTGCATTTACTTATTTTACAATGCAATTGGTAGTTATGGCAAAGAAACGACCAATAAACCACTGAATTATTTGTCCTTCTCAAACCGTAGAAGTCAATTAAAATCGAAGACAGCAGGGAGAGAAAATAAATATCACAACATGGAAGCGAACTTTCAGCTTGTTTTTGAACAAAGAGGGCTATTACATTTTCTATAAGAAGCCTGGAATTGTGTTCTAACTTTCACTTTGATAGATTACCTGGATCTTTTGCAAATACGAAGGATTGAATTTTATACTGAATCGAAAATATCTAAACTCCGAGGCAATTGTGTTTTTCCATGATGTACAATATTGTACCATTATTAATATTATTGCCAGTGAGGCCACATGCAAACTGAAAAAAAGCACCTCATATTCTGCTTATGATCCAACTATGAACATTCAATTCTCCAATTTAAGATAACTAACCCACATACCAACACCCCCCCCCCCCCCTCTTCTTTCCCCCTTGCACATTCCCCTCCCTCCACCTTCCCTGGACGTGCACCCATATCTTCCCACCTCCTCCTCCTCCTCCCTCCCCTTCCACCAATAATCTTTCCTCTGGCTTCACAATTCTTACCTCTTCCATGCTTATCTCGAACCTTTTGTCTTTTCATCTCAGGCAGGTGCTTGGACAAAAGCCAATCAAAAACCTCCCTCACTTGTATTCACCTATCATTCACCAGGCTTTGGTTGTCCTTCCTCTCCCCCCCCCCCCCCCCCCCCCCCCAACAATATCAGTGTGAAGAAGCGCAGAAAGGAACTGCAAATGCTGGTTTACACCGAAGATAGACTCAAAATGCTGGAGTAATACTGTGTTACTCCAATAATTAGTGTCTATCTTCAGTCTGAAGAAGGGTCCTGACCTGAAACATCACCATTCCATGATCTCCCGAGATGCTGCCTGACCCACTGAGTTACTCCGGCACTTTGTGTATTTTTTTGTAAACCAGCATCTGCGGTTCCTTGTGCCAACATTAGACTATTTATAAATCGTGAAGTGTTGTGTACAGTAAAACCATCTTTACACATCTAAGATCAGCCATCATTGAATGGCAGAGTAGACCCAATGGGCCGAATGGCCTACTTCTGCTCCTATCGCTTATGAACTAAACATACGTATGGATTATTTTCCCTGGAAAGCCCGAGGTTGAAGGGGAAACCTGACAGCACTTTATAATATTATGAGAGGCACAGATAGGATCGACTGTCAGAACATTTTTACTAGGGTGGGAATATCAAAAACTAAAGACATAGATTTCTGGTCCATGGGGTAATAGTTTAAAGGAGATGTCAGGGCAAGTTTTTTTTTACACTGAAGTGTGGTGGGTGCCCGGATCAAGCTGCCAGGAGTGGTGGTGGGTACTGATATGATAGTGGTGTTTAACTGACTTTAAGGTAGGCTCATGGATATGCAAGGAATGTGGGGGAGCGGAGGGGGAGGGGGGGGGGGGGGGGGGGGAGGTGTGGTTCACATGCAAGCAGATGAGACTAGTTTACCTTGGCCTCATGTTAGGCACAGACACTATGGGCCAAAGGGCCTGTTCCTGTGCTGTACTGTTCAATGTACACTGATGTCTTTCATTCGCTTCCTCCACCATTGTGGTCATTGCAGTATCTCTCATGAGTCTTAGGTTGTGAAGCGTTGCAGTGGGGAAAAAAGAGTCAATGGATGATCGGGTCAGAGTTTCAGGCGATTGGGTCCTTGAAGTCCAAGTGCGTGTGGAAAGTTGATAAGCTCATAAGTGACAGGGTCAGAATTAGACCATTCGGCCCATCAAGTCTACACCGTCATTCAATCATGGCCAATCCATCTTTCCCTCTCAACACCATTCTCCCAATAATCCCTGACACCCGTACTAATCGAGAATCTGCCTTAAAAATATCCATTGACTCGGCCTCCAAAGCCGTTTGTGGCAATGAATTCCACAGATTCACCACCCTCTGACTAATGAAATTCCTCCTCATCTCCTTCCCAAAGGTACGTCCTTTTATTTCTGAGGCTGTGGGCTCTAGTCGTAGACTCTCCCACGAGTGGAGACATCCTCTCCACATCCACTCTAGATCACATCCACATCCAGATCTTTCACAATTCGGTACATTTCAATGAGGTCCCCCCCATCATCTTTCAAAACTGCAGCGAGTACAAGCCTAGTGCCTTCAGGCACTCCTCATACATTAACCCAACCATCCCCTGAGAATGAAATAGGAGGGAGAAGAATGTAAAAAGCTGGAAGAGAGGTGTGGGCGGTGCAAAGCCTGGCAAGTGATAGGTGGATACAGGTGAGGGGAATTTTCGATCGGCAGATGGTTGGGCAAACGCCAGAGACAAAAAGACAGAAAGCGCGAGTTAAGGAGATACAGATGGAAGAGACGCGAAAAGTGAAGCGAGAGGATGGAATTGGAAGGAAGATTGTCCAGGTGCTGGAAATCCTTTTTATTCCCAAGTTCTTCCAAGCCTTCCCCTCTGAACAACTTATAACATCCCTAAAATCTTCTGTTCCCTTTCCAGATAAAAAGGAAATATCATCTGTTTCTCTCTCCACAGATGCTGCCTGGCCTGCTGAGTATCTCCAGCATTTCCTCTTTTGATTTTGTCTATTAACTAACTTCTTCCAAACAATTTGTTGCATTCTATTTCATGTTTCCTTCCTGCTTTCTCTCATATTTCTACACCACCTACATTCCTAATTACAACCTCATTGTGGGCATTGTCTCTGGAACTGCTTCTCTACGATCGCTGAGAACTATGTTCTGCCCTTCACTCTACCTATTGCACGAGCTTGAATTGATTGTATTGTTATGCAAAGTATATCTGCTTTGATCGGATTGCAAGCAAAGTAAAGCTTTTCATTTTACCTCAGTAAACATGACAATAATAAACCTTAAAACCTAATCCTAAAAGCCTTCCCCGCAAAATATTTTCAACATTTGCTCAATTTTTAAACTGACTCTTTGCAATTCTTAATCTGTGAATTTCCAAGAAGAAATGCAATGAAATTCCCCTTAAATTTAAAACACGTTTCTGCTTTGTGGTATCTCCCAGTTTTCTTAATGTTCCGCAGTGATTTTGAGGAGATTAGAAACATAGAAACATAGAAATTAGGTGCAGGAGTAGGCCATTCGGCCCTTCGAGCCTGCACCGCCATTCAATATGATCATGGCTGATCATCCAACTCAGTATCCCGTACCTGCCTTCTCTCCATACCCTCTGATCCCCTTAGCCACAAGGGCCACATCTAACTCCCTCTTAAATATAGCCAATGAACTGGCCTCGACTACCCTCTGTGGCAGGGAGTTCCAGAGATTCACCACTCTCTGTGTGAAAAAAGTTCTTCTCATCTCGGTTTTAAAGGATTTCCCCCTTATCCTTAAGCTGTGACCCCTTGTCCTGGACTTCCCCAACATCGGGAGCAATCTTCCTGCATCTAGCCTGTCCAACCCCTTAAGAATTTTGTAAGTTTCTATAAGATCCCCTCTCAATCTCCTAAATTCTAGAGAGTATAAACCAAGTCTATCCAGTCTTTCTTCATAAGACAGTCCTGACATCCCAGGAATCAGTCTGGTGAACCTTCTCTGCACTCCCTCTATGGCAATAATGTCCTTCCTCAGATTTGGAGACCAAAACTGTACGCAATACTCCAGGTGTGGTCTCACCAAGACCCTGTACAACTGCAGTAGAACCTCCCTGCTCCTATACTCAAATCCTTTTGCTATGAAAGCTAACATTTCATAATTAACGTTGTCCGTTCTATGTTGCCAGCTAGGTGGTGCCATTAGACCAGTGTTTCCTCACATTTAATTTAGCATCGTTAGAAAGTATATTATGCAAAAAAATGGGCATCTTCAGTTGTTAGACGAGGTGGCTGAGTGGTTAAGGCGAAAGACTGCTCATCCATCATGCTTTGCATTCGCGGGTTCAAATCCCATCAGGTGGAGAAAGCATCTTATCGGGATGCGTCACAGCTTGGTTTTGGGAACAGCTCCAGTTGTTGTAATCTTAGTACTTTTCTTCTTCGGAACCAACCTCACTAGATGCACCAAATGTAATAAAAAGGAACTGCAGATGCTGGTTTATACCAAAGATAGACACCAAATGCTGGAGTAACTCAGTATGTCAGGCAGCATCTCAGGAGAAAATGGATGAGTGATGTTTCGAGTCGGGAGCCTTTGTCGTGGAGTTATAGACTCATAGAGTCAAAGAGTCATAGTCGTACAGTGTGGAAACAGGCCCTTCGCCACAACTTGCCCACATGGACCAACATGTCCCATCTACACTAGTCCCACTTGCCTGTGTTTGGCCCATTGTCCCTCTAACCCTGTCCTACCCATGTACCTGTCTAATTGCTTCTTTGACATTGCAATAGTCCCTACCTCAACTACCTCCTCTGGCAGCTCGTTCCATTCACCCACCAGTCTTTGTGGATAAAGTTTCCCATCGGATTCCTATTAAACATTTTCCCTTTCACCTCAAACCTATGCCCTCTGATCATCGATTGCCCTACTCTGGCCAAGAGACTCTGTGCGTCTACCCGATCTATTCCACTCATGATTTTATACATTTAATTATGCATACAATTATACATACAATTCATACATTTGAGGCACGTTTGGTTTAGGGCAAGATGCCCAAGTCATGGCGATATTGCTGATGAATCAATACAGAATGTTAACCTTGAAGGCCAATTTCATGCATTGAGTTTTGTTGAACGACATTTCATGATCGAGTAGCAGAGACGTTACATTTTTCATCACACATACAAGCTAATACACCAAGCATCGTGATTCATCAGACATGCATGAAAGAACAGGTCTTCTGTTCTTGAACTAGGTTGCCAATGTAAAGAAAGCAGCTGCCGACATATCATAAGATCATAAGATCATGTGATAGGAACAGATTTGGGCCATTCGGCCCATCAAGAATACTCCGCCATTCAATCATGGCTGATCTATCTCGCCATTAGATATCTCCGCTGTTTTGGACTTATACAGAGGAGTTTTATGAGCATGGATTTGAGAAAAGCTGAGAACTCATTTGCACACGCATTTCAGTTTAGTTGACAGACGCCAAATGCTGGTATAACTCAGCGGGATGGGCAGCATCTCTGGATAAAAGGAATAGGTGACGTTTCGGGTCGAGACCCTTCATCAAACTGAGTCTGGTATGGGGAAATTAGAGGTAGGGGAAGCTGGATCCACTGAGTTACTTCAGCATTTTGTGTCTATCTTCGGTGTCAACCAGCATCTGCAGTGCCTTCTAAAATGAAGATAGACCCAAAATGCTGGAGCAACTCAGAGGGACAGGCAGCATCTCTGGAGAGAAGGAAAGGGTGACGCTTCGGGTCGAGACCCTTCTTCAGACTGAAAGTCAGGGGATAGTGGAATGAGAGATAAAGACAATGGTGGAAAGAGATATGGAACAAATGAATGAAAGATATGCATATCTCTCGACATCATCATCTACAGTACATCTACAGTACGGGAGGACAGTGGATCTAAGGGGGTCGAGGAACTGAAATAAATTTTCATTAGGCGAGAAATAGTATTGGGTAGGCTAATGGGACTGAAGGATGATAAATCCCCCGGCCTGATGGACTGCATCCCAGGGTCCTCAGGGAGGTGGCTCTAGAAATAGTGGACGCATTGGTGATCATTTTCCAATGTTCTATAGACTCAGGTTCAGTTCCTGTGGATTGGAGGATAGCTAATGTTATCCCACTTTTCAAGAAAGGAGCGAGAGAGAAAATGGGGAATTACAGACCAGTTAGCCTGACTTTGGTGGTGGGAAAGATGCTGGAGTCAATTATTAAAGAGGTAATAATGAGACATTTGGATAGCAGTCAAAGGATTAGTCCAAGTCAACATGGATTTATGAAAGGAAAATCATGCTTGACTAATCTTCTGGAATTTTTTGAGGATGTGACAAGTAAAATTGATGAATGGGTGCCAGTGGATGTAGTGTATCTAGACTTTCAGAAAGCCTTTGATAAGGTCCCGCACGGGCGACTGGTGACTAAAATTAGAGCACATGGTATTGGGGGTAGAGTGTTGACGTGGATAGAAAATTGGTTGGCAGACAGGAAGCAAAGAGTAGGAGTGAACGGGTCCTTTTCAGAATGGCAGGCAGTGGCGAGTGGAGTGCCGCAAGGCTCGGCGTTGGAGCCGCAACCGTTTACCTTATATATTAATGATTTGGAAGAGGGAATTAGGAGCAACACTGGCAAGTTTGCAGATGACACAAAGCTGGATGACAGTGTGAACTGTGAAGAGGATGTTAGGAGGTTGCAGGGTGACCTGGACAGGTTGAGTGAGTGGGCAGATGCGTGGCAAATGCAGTATAATATAGATAAATGTGAGGTTATCCACTTTGGTGGCAAAAACAAGGGGGCAGATTATTATCTCAATGGGGTTAGGTTAGGTAAGGGGGAGGTACAACGAGACCTGGGTGTCCTTGTACACCAGTCACTGAAAGTTGGTTATGCAGGTACAGCAGGCAGTGAAGAAAGCTAATGGAATGTTGGCCTTAATAACAAGAGGATTTCAGTATAGGACTAGAGAGGTTCTTCTGCAGTTGTATAGGGCTTTGGTGAGACCACATCTGGAGTATTGCGTACAGTTTTGGTCTCCTAATTTGAGGAAGGGCATCCTTGCGATTGAGGCAGTGCAGCGCAGGTTCACCAGATTGATCCCTGGGATGGCGGGACTGTCATATGAGGAAAAATTGAAAGGACTGGGCTTGTATTCACTGGAGTTTAGAAGGATGAGGGGGTATCTTATAGAAACATATAAAATATAAAAGGACTGGTCAAGCTAGATGCAGGAAAAATGTTCTCAATGTTGGGCGAGTCCAGAACCAGGGGCCACAGTCTTAGAATAAAGGGGAGGCCATTTAAGACTGAGGTGAGAAAAAACTTTTTCACCCAGAGAGTTGTGAATTTGTGAAATTCCCTGCCACAGAGGGCAGTGGAGGCCAAGTCACTGGATGGATTTAAGAGAGAGTTAGATAGAGCTCTAGGGGCTAGTGGAGTCAAGGGATATGGGGAGAAAGCAGACACGGGTTATTGATTGGGGATGATCAGCCATGATCACAATGAATGGCGGTGCTGGCTCAAAGGGCCGAATGGCCTCCTCCTGCACCTATTGTCTATGTTTCTATGTTTCTTGTTTCCCTTTCCCATGACTCTCAGTCTGAAGAAGGGCATCGACCTGAAACGTCACCTATTCCTTCTCTACAGAGATGCTGCTGCCTGTCCCGCTGAGTTACTCCAGCATTTAGTGTCTACCTTTGGATAGAGAATTGGCCCAACATTCTTCAGGCCTGCTCCTCCACTTTTCTGTCTTCTTCCCTTTGTCCTGCCCCTTTAAGTCTGGGAGCCCTCTCCCTTGTTCACTTCCTTGGCAACCATGGTGTTTACCGCTGCGTCTGGTCATCAGGCGGAGTGTGCCTTTAAGGGCTGATGTCCTTTAGTGACTGCTTCACAGCACTGCATCAGTCACCATGCTGGAACAAACACAATACATGGCAAATCATGTACCTCACATTGTAATTCATCTCTCTGGGCATACAAAGTGCTTTGTCTTCAGGCGACCCGATTTTGAACTGGCGCTCAATTCCGTGAGGTGTCCGAGCTCAAACGTTCGACTGTGTCCAACTTCCAGGCTGCCTTTCCCTTTGCAAAAATTAATTGGGAGCAGAACAGTAACGGAGGGTGTTTGAAATTCTGCAGCAAGGAGGCCGTACTTGAAGTGGCTGACTCCCAGCTAACATTCAGTTTCAGAATCTTGATATCTGATCATTAAAAACTAAAACAACTTTCTGCCAGTACTGAGTGGGGAAGTTAAAAGATCATTATATTATGGCGGGCATCTGTTTTTCTCATTACCACCGACAAAATGTGTTTACAATTCCGTCATTCATTTGTCTTAGAACGATGCAAATCCAGTAATACATCACGAATATAACCTGTGATTATCTTAAACTTATTGTAATTATGAATTCGAGGTTGGGAACTTCACTGTAAGAGCTTGCAAACAAGGTCCTTTGTAGCAATCTATTATATTGTTGATTAACATCTGGAGACAAGCAGTTGTAATACACAATATTTTCTTATCCTGTTTCCGCTTCAGTTGCTTTGGAGTTTAGTCTAGTTTAGTTTCGAGATGTCTGTGTCTGTGCGTGGGTGTCTGAGCCCGTGTGTGCGTGTATGTCTGAGTCTGTGTGTGTGTCTGAGCCTGTATCTGTGTGCCTCAGTCTGTCTGTCTGCGTTTGTGTGTGTGTGTGTGTGTCTGTGTGTGTGTGTGTGTGTGTGTGTGTGTGTGTGTGTGTGTGTGTGTGTGTGTGTGTGTATCTGAGCCTGTATCTGTGTGCCTCAGTCTGTCTGTCTGTGTTTGTGTGTGTGTGTGTGTGTGTGTGTGTGTGTGTGTGTGTGTGTGTGTGTGTGTGTGTGTGTGGCTGTGTGTGTGTGTGTGTGTGTGTGTGTGTGTGTGTATCTGAGCCTGTATCTGTGTGCCTCAGTCTGTCTGCCTGCGTTTGTGTGTGTATGTGTGTGTCTGTGTGTGTGTGTGGCTGTGTGTGTGTGTGTGTGTGTGTATCTGAGTCTGTCTGTCTGCGTTTGTGTCTGAGTCTGTTTCAAATGACATCTTTCATTGGTGTTTGAAGAATGATCCCGACACAAAACGTCACCTCTCTGTCCTCTCCAGAGATGCTGCCTGACCCGCTGAATTACTCCAGCATTTTGTGTCTATCTTCGGTGTAAACCAGCATCTGCAGTTCCTTCTTATACTCATTTTAACGTTGACTCTGTTGGTTTCCCCGGTGATCTGAGACTTGGCAATGAATGTGAAGTGGGGGCATCGCAGCAGTCTAAAGGACTGACAGCAGCTCAGGGGGAAGATGTCAGGAATGATGCAGACTCACAGATGATTTCTTGCTTGCTTGTGAGGAAAATGGAAAATAAAATTCTCATGTTGTGTCGGTTTGATCGATCAGGAAGGGAGATACCTAAGGAGACTACAGTGTACGATTCAAATGCAAATTCAGGCAATCAGAACCTCGTTCTCCAGGGTGGAAATGTCAAAGACTGGAAAACTTAACTTTAAGGTGCATGGGGCAATGTTTGAAAGAGAGGAGAAGGGACCTCTTTGGATGGATAGGTGAAGTTGAATGGCAGTGCTGACTCGAAGGGCCGAATGGCCTACTCCTGCACCTGATGTCTATTGTCTATTGAAATGTCACCTATCCATGTTCTCCAGAGATGCTGCCTGACCCGCCAAGGGTTTCGACCCGAAACGTTGCCTATTTCCTTCGCTCCATAGATGCTGTCTCGCCCGCTGAGTTTCTCCAGCATTTTTGTCCACCAAGTGACTCCAGTGCTTTGTCTCCTTTTGCATATTGAGCAGCATCTGCAGTTCTTTATTTCTACATTGCTGAAGGTCTCTCTCCTTACCAAGTGGGTGTTGACAGACAACAACAAAAAACTCTTCCTTCAACTAATCAGGTGGTACAAGTGTGGGAGGAAACCGGATCACCCGGAGAAAACCCACACGGTCACAGGGAGAATGTACAAACTCCATACAGACAGCACCCGTAGTCAGGATCAGACACAGGTCTCCGGCTCTGTAAGGCAGCAACTCTACCGCTGAGCCACTTTGTTGCCAATACAACTTTCTGAAATTTGTTTTGAAGATTCTAGTAAAATGGCAATACTGGTTAGTATTAGGCAGATCTTTCACCCTTGACATAGAGTTGGGAGCCATCAAAACCTGTGACCACCAGATGATAAAACACTTACATTACAGTCCTCAGGACTCGAGAGTCAATGTTTCAATGGTTCAATGGTCCTTTATTGTCCCGTGTACCGAGGTACAGTGAAGTTTGATTTACCATACAGTCATACAAAAAAAAGCAACAAGGTACGTAACAACATAAAGATTAAACATAGACTTAAACAGCCACCACAACGGCATGTGAGAATCCCCAGGGCACACAGCATAAGCGGAGGCCCAACGGCCATCGGTCCAATGTCCGGGCCACACGCACGCTCCTTCACCGTGATGTGACCAGAGTTGTACCGACCGCTGTCACTCTCTCCTCAATCCCTGTCCGCCCGAACAGTCACAAAGTCGTCCACGCTGGTTGTCCTCATGGGGCGAGGTCCCCGCAAACACTGAAATCATTGCACTCACGGCACTCCCTCTGAGTCCTCACCAGCGCAGGCAGCACGTCCAATTTGTTTTTCGGTCTGAGCTCTCGGCAGAAGTTGCGCAGACTGGGGCTCTATTCCTTGGAGCGCACAAAGGTGAGGGGTGATCTTACAGAGGTATATAATATCGTGAGAGGAATAGATCAGGTAGATGCACAGGAAAGATATTGTCAAGCTTGAAAGGGTTCAGAGAAGATTTACGAGGATGTTGCCAGGACTAGAGGGTCTGAGCTACAGGGAGAGGTTGAGTAAGCTGGGTCTCTATTCCTTGGATGGCAGAAGGATGAGGGCTGATCTTATAGATGTGTATAAAATCATGAGAGGAATAGATTGGGTAGATGCACAGAATCTCTTGCCCAGTGTAGGGGAATCGAGGACCAGAGGGCAAAGGTTCAAGGTAAAGGGGAAAAGATTTAATAGGAATCTGAGGAATTTTTCACACAATGGATGGTGGGTGTATGGAACAAGCTGCCAGAGGAGGCAGTTGAGGCTGGGACTATTGCAACGTTGAAGAAACAGTTAGACAGGTACATGAATATGACAGGTTTGGAGGGAAATGAGCCAAAAGCAGGCAGGTGGGACTAACGTAGATGGGACATGTTGGCTGGTTTGGGCAAGTTCGGCCGAAGGGCCTGTTCCCACGCTGTTAGAATCTATGACTCACAGAATCTGAAGAAGGCTCTTGACCCGAAACGTCATGCATTCCTTCTCTCCAGAGATGCTGCCGGTCCCACTGAGTTACTCCAGCATTTTGTGTCTACAAGACTCTGACTCCTGATTTAGCTGCCAAATGTCTTATTCTTGCAGGATTCTTAGAGGCTTACAGCCACAAAATGAATTTTATGAATGTCAAGTCATTTAAAAAACAATAGCTTTTAGCAATTTAAATACCTATTCTAATATTCTGCAATGGAGTGACCTTGTTAATGAAGTTGGTTTGTGACCCTTCTTCTCTTCTTTATTAAATAATGGATGAAGTAATTTTCTCCTGTCAAATTCAAATGCAGTGATTCATGGATTAAGACAAATGAGTTCTCTGCATTATTTGTAATAATTTAATTTATTTTTAAAAAGGAGCAATGTTAATATTTTATCAGACTGTATGCACCTTGGAAACAGTAAAGACTGCCATATAAGGGTGGCATGGTGGCGCAGTGGCAGAGTTGCTTCCTTACACCGCCGGAGACTTGGTTTAGGTCCTGACGATGGGTGCTGTCTGTACGGAGTTTGTACGTTCTCCCCGTGACCTGCGTGGGTTCTCGCAGAGATCTCCGGTTACCTCCCGCACTCCAAAGACGTGCAGGTTTGTAGGTTAATTGACTTGGTATGAATGTCAAATCATCCCTAGTGTGTGGCGGATAGTGTTAATGTGCGGGGATCGCTGGTGGGCCGAAGGGCCTGTTTCCGTGTTGTATCTCGAAAACTTAATTAAAACAAAAAAATATAGGCACCTGCAAAAATGATGCCTGCAACTTCTTCTGTTAAAGTAATGCCCCTGTCCCACTTAGGAAGTCTGAACGGAAACCTCTGGACACTTTGTGCCCCACCCAAGGTTTCCGTGCGGTTCCCGGAGGTTGCAGGCGGTTACCGGAGGTTGAAGGCAGTGGAAGCAGGTAGGGAGACTGACAAAAACCTCCGGGAACGTCCGGAAACTGCACGGAAACCTTGGGTGGGGCGCAAAGTCTCCAGAGCTTTCCGTTCGGGTTTCCCAAGTGGGACATAGAGAGAAAACTGCTGGTGGAACCGGTGCCTCACAGCGTCAAAGACTCGGGTTTGATCCTGACCTCGGTGTTGGCAGTGTGGAGTTTGCACGTTCTCCCTGTGACCACGTGGTTTCCGCCCACATCCCGAAGATGTGTGGGTTTGCAGGTTGATTGGCCCTCTGTAAACTGCCCCTAGAGTGCAAGGAGTAGATGCAAAAGTGGGATAACATGGAACAATTAGTGTGAACGGGTGATTCTACTTTTTAGTCCTGTATCCCTTTGTTATCAACTCTTCCCCAATCAACAATGAGACATTGTGGGGTCCACCCTTCCTTGATCATCTGTTGCCGGCCCCGATTTTTTCTGCCCTTTTTTTACCTCCAGTTTCCTCCCCCACCCTCCCCGCACACCCCCCCTGCTATCAGTCCACCCATCCTTTTTCTCCAGAGATGCTGCCTGACCCGCCGAGTTACCCCTGCGCACTCTGTCTATCTTTGGTGTAAATCAGCATCTGCAGTTCCTTCCTACACATGAGTGGGTGAACGATGGTCGGCATGGACACGGTGGGCTGAAGGGCCTGTTTCCATGCTGTATCTTTAGACTACATAGAAGAGAGATCGAGCAACTGTCCATATGGTGCCAGCGCAATAACCTGGCCCTCAACACCAGCAAAACCAAGGAACTGATTGTGGACTTTGGAAGGAGTAGGAGGGGGACCCACAGCCCCATTTATATCAACGGGTCAATGGTTGAAAGGGTCAAGAGCTTCAAATTCCTGGGCGTGCACATCTCTGAAGATCTTTCCTGGTCTGAGAACACTAACGCAATCATCAAAAAAGCACATCAGCGCCTCTACTTCCTGAGAAGATTACGGAGAGTCGGATTGTCAAGGAAGACTCTCTCTAACTTCTACAGGTGCACAGTCGAGAGCATGCTGACCGGTTGCATCGTGGCTTGGTTCAGCAATTTGAGCGCCCTGGAGAGGAAAAGACTACAAAAAGTAGTAAACACTGCCCAGTCCATCATCGGTTCTGACCTTCCTTCCATCAAGGGGATTTATCGCAGTCGCTGCCTCAAAAAGGCTGGCAGTATCATCAAAGACCCACACCATCCTGGCCACACACTCATCTCCCTGCTACCTTCAGGTAGAAGGTACAGGAGCCTGAAGACTGCAACAACCAGGTTCAGGAATAGCTACTTCCCCTCAGCCATCAGGCTATTAAACCTGGCTCAGACAAAACTCTGATTATTAACAAACACTTTCTGTTATTTGCACTTTATTTGCAGTTTATTTATTCATGTGTGTATATATTTATATCATGGTATATGGACACATTTATCTGTACTGTAGTAAATGCCTTACTATTTTTCTGTGTGCTTAAGCAAAGCAAGAATTTCATTGTCCTATACAGGGACACATGACAATAAACTCACTTGAACTTGAACTTGAGGTAGATATCAGCTCATGGAAGCTCTCAATGTGGGAAAATTGAGTTTTGTGGACAGATAATAGAAAACCATTTCATACAGTCCAGGCTCTGACAGTTTTATTACTCTTGTTACCAAACCAGTCATTCTTTTATTCAATTGAAACCAGTGTTAATAGTAAGATTAAACGAGAACTTACCAGTTTGAAGTTTGATCTGTATTTTATGAGGAGTTACGATGAGGGATTACGTGAAGAACCCGCTCAGTGCGCAGGCGCGGCATACTTCCAAGCAGCGGTGTGGAATCACAGATACACACAGTTATTTGAAGTAAACATAGTAAAGATAAGGAGACATCAATTTATTAGTTTGATCCATATAATGAGGGTGGGAGCGGAGGGCACGTAATCCCTCATCGTAACTCCTCATGAAATACAGATCAAACTTCAAACTGGTAAGTTCTCGTTTAATCTTACTATTTTACTTCGGAGTCACGTGAGTGACTACGTGAAGATTTCAAAGCTCTGTGATTTCAAACCGTGTAACAGTTTCATTTCACTCACTGCCGAAGTTCTTGAGGGAGGAAGTGTTATCGTAATCAACCAATGAGTCTATTTGTAGAAAAACACAATGGTATTTTTTAAACAATAACAACAAAGAATTAAGTTGCTCCCCGGGCTTAAATTAAATATTTGCAGTTCGTAAATCTTTACTGCAAATAAACCAGGTTTTGCCAACGGCTTATTATAAAATTTCTGAACGGTCTTTTCCCCCCCACCATCCTGCTGTAGCCAGGATGTGGTCTATAGGCATGTCCATTCTTTCGCCGTCGACATGGATGCTGCCCTGGTGGAATAAAATTTGTACATGTTAGTGTTTATCCCAGCAGTTTCTAGCACCTGCTTGAGCCATCTCGCAATGGTTTGGCTCGTCACCCGACCATAAGGTTTTTGTGACTGACCCACAAGGCTTTTCATCTCCCTCGAATATTTTGGTTGTGTCTATGTAGGATAGTAGGTGGGTCATGGCACATAACCGTGGTTCTGGTGGGTAAGCCACGACTGGATTAGGTGTTCCTGGTCTGCTCTGTTTGATCAGTCGCTGGATAACGACAGATCTGGTCTGGAGCTGTGATCATGTTGTCCAGTCGCAATAGGTGTAGTGACTGGACCCTCTGAGCGGATACAAGTGCCATCAACATGAGCGTCTTTAGTGTAGCTTGCTCGAGGCTGAGGGATCTGGCTGGTGGCCATTCCCTGAGATATGTCAGGACCACACTGATATCCCAAATATGGGTATACCTGGGTTTAGGGCTTGATATTGTAAATGCCCTTCATCAGTTTTAAAACCAGTGGATGGGATCCAATCGCCTGTTGTCCTGGCGCTGGTTTCAGATAAGCAGAAAGAGCACTCTGCGCTGTGTTGATGGCACTGTAGCTGATCCCTACATCGTGGTGTAGATAGGCCAGGAACTCCAGTATGTTGGTGGCTGTGGCTGTTGCGTATGTTGTCCCTGTTTCCTGGCAGTACTTCTCCCTTTTTTTTATGCTGGTTAAGTACTGCCTCTTGGTGGATGTTCGAAGGGATGCCAACATGGTGGTGATGGTTTGTTTGGAAAATCCCAGTTCCAGGTAAGGTCTGTTCAAACTTGCAACCCAGGCGTTTAATTTTCTCATGGCATGGGTGTTTAGCTTACCTGGTAGGTAAGTAGCTGATAGCCAAATATGTCTTTCGACACACCATTGCCAAATCATGTTGACCAATTTGTCGCATGATAATGATTTTATGCCACCCATATGGTTAATATAGCCATCACCGTAGTATTTATCAATTTGTAACCGAACATGCAAGTGCTGCATATTAGATACATATGCTTTTAAACCATAAAAGGCGCCCAACATCGCTAGATAGTTAATGCCCAGTGTAAGTAGTAATGATGACTCTAGGTTAGTCCATCTACCACCTGTGCTGGATATGGAGTTAGTCGCTCCCCAGCCTTGAGCACTGGCATCTGTTTGAATAACTAAAGTAGGGTTAGTGATAACAATAGGGCTGAAACTATGCCAAACGTTTTCTGCCCACCACTGTAGCTCTGATATTGCTTCAGTGGGTAATTTCATGACACGATCATAGTGACCTGTATGTCGTTTTATTGCCTGTACCTTTGCTCTTTGTAAATTTTTGATAGTGCAAAGGTCCGAATTGTGTAGCCGGAAATGCTGCTACCATTTCCCCAATTACTCTTGCTACTTGTCGAATAGTTGGTCGCTCGTTGACCATTAAATTGTTGCATGATTGTGCTAATTCAACCGTTTTTGCCTTTGGCAAGATACGTCATATGGACTGAGTTAATTGTGAAGCCCAGGTAGTCCATGATAGTGGATGGCTTCAACTTAGATTTATCTGGATGTAGGACGAACCCCAGAGTTTCGAGGAGCTGTTTTGTAGCTGATACTGCTGCCACAGCCAATTCCATTGTTTTCCCTACTATCAGAATATCATCCAGATATGCCATGACAATATGTTTTTGTTTTCTTAGTATTGCCATGGCTGGGTTCAATATTTTGGTGAATAATCTTGGGGCTGAGGTTAGCCCATAGGGCAATGCTTTGTACCATCCAGATAAATTTTAGGTATCTGCGATGATCCTTGTATATGGGTACTAGATAGTAAGCATCTTTAAGATCAATGCTTGCCATGAAGTGTCCTTTGGAATTCAGTTGTTTGGCAGTAACAAATGTCTCCATTTTGAAATGTATATACTTAACAAATTTGTTTAGTGATGTTAAGTCAATGATGATGCGACAGCCACCATCTTTTTGGACGATAGATGGCAACCGGAAGGTAGTGGACGACAGATGGCACAATGGGCTAAGTGTTCGGCTGGCAACCGGAAGGTAGCTGGTTCGAATCCCGCTTGGAGTGCATACTGTCGTTGTGTCCTTGGGCAAGACACTTCACCCACCGTTGCCTGTGTGTGTCCTTGGGCAAGACACTTCACCCACCTTTGCCTGTGTGTGTGAATGTAATTATGTGAAGCACTTTGGGGTCAATGCAAGTTGACTAAAAATGTGCTATATAAATAAAGAAATTTAATTTAATTTAATTTTTTGGTTTTAGTAAATATATTCGATACAAATTCCAAAGGTTCCTGTTTGGTCTTTTCGATGACCCCCTTTGTGATTAGTCTCACCAGTTCAGCTTGTCCCTCACGTCTCTTTGACGGAGGGAGAAATACCCTTTGGGGCCAATGTTGAACTGGCGGCGTTTTTTCTGACATGAATTGTATTTTATATCCACTAATGCTGTTGAGTATATACTTGTCACTCGTGACCATACCCCATGCTTCTTTAAACAAGTGTAATCTCCCCCCTGTTAATAAAGCACCCTTATTCTCTATATGCTGGTAGGAACCAGACCCATCTACTTCCATGGTTATTGGCGATTCTGTTTCTTCATTTTCCTGAAGGTTCTGTTCTGACGTGCTGGCGATGTTGGGGGGAGGCGCATTTTCCAGAGGGTCCGCTGCGGGCCCTGATCTAAAAAGATCTTTGGGGATAATGTGCGGACCCCAAGCGTTCACCGGTCCCATATTGCGGACGTCGACTGGTGGATGCCGTGGGGTGCTGCCGCTTGGGTATCGGAGGTCTTGGTTTGCTCGTCCCGGGGCCTGCCCTCATTAGGCAGAAGGTTTTTGATGCTTCCTCCATCTCCTTCAGTTTTTTATTGAGATCTTTCCCAAATAGCAGCGCGTCCGTCTCCGCAGCTGGGGCTTTACACAAGCCAGTAAATTTGGGATTGAGGGCAGGTTTTATGATTTCCCTCTGGAGATTGTTGATCTCAAATTGTGTGGTACACATTAATGCCAGCACATTCTGCTGGCAGGTATCCATCTCCGTGGTCTCCACGGAACGAGCAAAGGCTGTGATGGCCGATGTCAGGAGCCTTAGGATCCGCTGTAGCTTGAGTTCTTGGGACCGGATGTGTGACCCCACATGCCCCCCGATTCGGCTGTTGACATTTTTTACTTTGAGGGCCTCACAGTTTTCTGGTGCTGTGTGTTGTTTCAGCACCTCAGCGAGCACCTTTTCCAGTAACGGTTGATGCTGGCCGCCATTCTTGGTTCCAGCGGTGCTCCAGCCCGTGGGGTTGCTACAAAGCGGTCCATCACACCCAACAGCTCTTCCTGTTCCTGCACCCCTGGCATACTCCCGAATTCGTCCGCCTGCCCCTGTTCCAGACCAGCCCAGCCCTGGTCACCAATGCTAGCCTCCAGTAATGAGGGAGCAGAGGGCAGTGCATGAAACACTGTGGAGGGGGTGCCTGACCTCCCTCCGCGAGAGCGCTCTTTCTGCGCATCTCGCTGGAGCTGCTCCAATAGCTGTTGGATGCAGCTCAGGCGGCTGTCTCTCCTCCATTTAGGTGGAGACATGTCCCCGTCCGACGAATCGGACGCCACCAGCCGGATGCCTGTTCGGATGGCTAGACATCCAGCCCGCAGTTCAGGCACTAGCGGGACTGGGCTCGGCGCGGCGATGGGGATAGCGGAGCACCCGGTAATTGTTCCTACCGCCTTCTTCTGGAGCTTTTGTGCCTTGTAGTAGCGAGAGCGCCCCTCAAGCAGCGCGTCTCGCAGGCACCTGCTCCGTGAGCCGCTCCAGCGGCTCAGGCGGCTCTCTCTCCCCCCATGCGGGTGGAGAGACGTCCCGTCCAAAATCGGGAACACCTGCCGGATGCCTCTTCGGGTGGCTATGCATCCAGCCCGCTGCTCAGGTACTTGCGGGCTGGGCTCGGCACGGTGTCGGGGAATTACGGAACACCGGGTAACGCTCCTCCGCCTGTTGCTGCCCCCTTCCCCGACGGGAAACGTTCCTCCTTGAACGAGGGACAGTTTTGTTCCAGAGCCTTTTTCTCTGCCTGTAAAAAAGACAAGCAGAAAAAGGCTCACCTGTAAAAGAAACCCGACCTCAGGGTACTCACCTGACGGTCCGTTTCATTCTGTAGCGGGAGCGCCTAACTCCCGTTGCAGCCGCTGTTGCATTGCTGGCGTAATGCCGCGCCTGCGCACTGAGCGGGTTCTTCACGTAGTCACTCACGTGACTCCGAAGTAAAATTACCTCTGTTGATCATTTGTTTTATTCTTGATGCTGACAGAAAATAATTTAAATGATATGAACATTGTAATTACCATTTCAGTGGGTACAACTGCCTGGGAATTCCCCATCACAATTCCCCGTGTGAATTCTATGTTTAAAAATAAGGCAATTGTAAGTTTTTGAAGAAGCACTTAAGGACAGAAAGTAGTCTTGTGACTTCCTTATGGGAAAATCAGATGGTAGGGAAGTTGTCCACTACTCTGGCCAATAGTTGAATATGGCATTAGAGTCCACTAGAGTCATATAGCATGGAAACAGGCCCTTCGGCCCAACTTGCCCATGCCGACCAACATGCCCCATCTACACCAGCCCCACCTGCAGCATATTCCTCTAATCCTATTTAATTAACAACATCACTTTTGAGAAGCAAGGAGAGGGAATCATTATGTTGGGTTGTTGGGTTGAAGTGCATGTTTCCACGCTTTCAAACTCATTCACTCCAAACACGTAATGGAGAATTTGACAATGGCCCATTAACCTGCAAACCCACACGTCTTTCTGATGGGGAAGGAAACCGGAGCACCCGGAGGAAACCCACGTGGTCACAGAGAGAGCATGTAAACTCCACACAGGCAGCACAGTTTCCACGCTGCATAACTTGATTACTCTATTCAAATGTTTCTTAAACCCTGCGATAGTACCTGTGGTCATTAGGTGAATGTGGCGTTAGTTCCAGTATTAGTGAATCACTAGTGGTGGTATTTGACAAAATAATTAATCGGCCACTCTCCCAGTTCATAGATAAGTGGGGATGGAGCGGAAATATCTGCAAAGACTCAGCAATCTATTAGACTTCCCGTCAGCAGTGGCAGAAAGATTTATTCTTCTTCTCCTCAGCCTCCATCACCCCCACCCCGAGCTATCACCTCAGGTCACAGCTGATCAGATTATATAAAGATTAATGGTCGAAAACAATTTATTTTCATTGATGAGATCCAACAATCTCTCAAAATGCACGATGCCTTCAAATAGGCCACCTAAGGAACAAAGCAGAACTGCAGAAACGTGTTCAATTAAAAAAAAATGTTTTGGTGTATAACTTAAATGGAATAGCATTGTCTCCTTGTTTGTGTCTTTGTGTGTACGAATCTGTGCGTGTGTGCGTGTGTGTATATATATAGACAATAGACAATAGACAATAGACAATAGACAATAGGTGCAGCAGTAGGCTATTCGGCCTTTCGAGCCAGCACCGCCATTCAATGTGATCATGGTTGATCATCCACAATCAGTACCCCATTCCTGCCTTCTCCCCATATCCACTGACTCCACTATCTTTAAGAGCCCTATTTAGCTCTGTCTTGAAAGTATCCCGAGAACTGGCCTCCATCACCTTCTGAGGCAGAGAATTCCACAGACTCACAACTCTCTGGGTGGAAAAGTGTTTCCTCATCTCCATTCTAAATGGCTTACCCCTTATTCTTAAACTGTGGCTGCTGGTTCTGGACTCCCCCAACATCGGGAACATGTTTCCTGCCTCTACAGTGTCCTTAATAATCTTGTATGTTTCAATAATAATCTATATATATATATATATATGTGTATTTGTGAGTATATGTATATATACACACACACTGAACTTTTTATTTTCTCTCGTGTTTACATATTCTGTTGTGCTGCTGCAAGTAAGATTTTCATTGTTATATCTGGAACATGTGACAATAAAACATTCTTGACTCTTTTGACACAAAATGCTCAAGTAACTCAGCGGGACAGGCAGCATCTCTGGAGAGAAGGAAAGGGTGACGTTTTGGGTTGAGACCCTTCTTCAGATACGTCTCCTTTAATCCCTTTCTAGTGCAGAGAGGGAAAACATTTTTTTTTAATCGATAGGGTGAAATACAAAGCAAGAATGAGGGAAAATCTATATTGAGTTATTTCTGCTTTACGTTTTAATTCCGAATTGGCAGATTGAAGTTTATCAGTAAACTAATCTATAAAAAATACAGAATTAACACAAAGTTATCAGGTATGACTGCTTTTGCATTATCAGCATTCTCCAATTTTAATAAGTTAATGTCATAGGAGCAGAATTAGTCCATTCGGAGTCTGTTCCGCCATTCAATTATTGCTGATCTATCTTTCCCTCTCAACCCTAATCTCCTGCCTTCTTCCCGTAACCTTTGATGCCCTTGCCTATCAAGAACCTGTCAAAATCTGCTTTAAAAAATACCTACTGACTTTGGTGTAAACTGGCAACTGCAGTTCCTTCCCACATACTGTAGAATCTATCTATCTCTTCCTTAAAAATATCCATTGACTTGACCTCCACAGCCTTCTGTGGCAATGAATTCCACAGATTCACCACCCTCTGACTAATGAAATTCCTCCTCATCTCCTTTCTAAAGGCATGTCCTTGTATACTGAGATTGTGCCCTCTGATCGTAGACTCTCCCACCAGTGGAAACATCCTCTCCACATCCACTCCTTTCACTATTTGGTAAGTTTCAATGAAGTGTCCCCTCATCCTTCTAACCTCCAGCGAGTACAGGCCCAGTGGCGTCAAACGCTCACCATACGTTAACCCAATCATTCCTGGGATCATTCTCGTAAATCTCCTCTGGACCCTCTCCAGAGCCAGCACATCCTTCCTCAGAGAAGGGATATAATTTTGTGAGAAATAATCAAATAGCATCAGTCAATTGTGTGACATATGCTGTTATGATCAACTTTTGCTTAAGGAGGTTAAGGAGCAATAATTTAAACTTTAAACAGAGCAAAAAAGTAAAGCATAGGAATTGACCCCATGGTCCACAATATCCTTGCCAAACATTAAGCCAAGTTGGGCGGTCAAGGTGGCGCAGCGGTAGAGTTGCTGCCTTGCAGCGAATGCAGCGCCAGAGGCCCGGGTTCGATCCTGACTATGTCCTCCGTCTGTACGGAGTTTGTACATTCTCCCTGTAACCTGCATGGGTTTTCTCAGAGATCTTCGGTTTCCTCCCACACTCCAAAGACGTACAGGTAATGTACAATACACAATACCGTTTATTTGTCATTTGAACCTCACATGAAGTTCAAACGAAATTTGGTTTCTGCAGTCATACAACAATAAAAAGAAGAACCAAGACACACACCAACACAATTTACACAAACATCCATCACAGTGAATCTCCTCCTCACTGTGATGGAAGG